>NW_028225181.1:16979071-17199071 GCF_052327205.1 Somniosus microcephalus
GCAATTTTTGTTAAACAGTTCTATTATTTTCCCCTAATACCCTGGTCTAGCAAAAGTCTATTGATCTCAGATATACAATCATTAAAGGATCTAGCAACCACTGTCTTTTGTGGGAGGGAGTTCCATAGTTCGACCTTTCGTTGGATGAAGAAATGTTTCCTAATTTCTCTCTTGAATGGCCTGGTTCCTATTTTAAGGTAAAGTCCGCTTGGCCTAGACTCTACATACCCCACCACCCCCCACACCTGCCTCCCCCCCCTCCCTCGCTTCAGCGGAAAACGTTTCCCTCTGTCTACCCTATCAATTACCTTCAATATCCTAAAAATCAGAATCTGCCCACATGGCAGACTGATAAGAGAGGTAAACGCCCAAAGGATCCAAGGAAAGTGACAAGTTGGAAGCAAAGGGTCGTGGTCGATGGGTATTTTTGTGACTGGATGGCTGTTCAGTGGGATTTGGAAGGGTTCAGTACTAGGTCCCGTGCTTTTTGTGTTATGTATCACTGATTTAGAATTCAATGTACGATTAAGAAGTTTGCAGATGTTATATAAAAATTGTCGGTGTAGTTGTTAGTGAGGAAGAAAGCTCCAGACTGCAGGAAGTTATCAATGAATTGGTCAGGTGGGCAGAAAAGTGGCAAATGCAATTTAATTCGTAGAAGTGAGAGGTAATGCATTAGGAGAGGGCTAACAGGACAAAGGAATACACAATAAATGATACGATATTGAGAAGCATAAAAAACAGAGGGACATTGGAGTGCATGTCCACAGGTCCATGAAGGTAGCAGTGCAGGTAGATAAGGTGGTCATTATTTCAGATTAAAAAAAATATATATATTCATTGATGGGATGTGGGCGTCGTTGGCTAGGCTTGCATTTAGTGCCCATCCCTAATTGCCCTTGAGAAGATGGTGGTGAGCCGCCTTCTTGAACCGCTGCAGTCCATATGGTGTAGGTACACCCACAATGCTGTTAGGAAGGGTGTTCCAGGATTTTGGCCCAGCGACAGTGAAGGAACGGCGATACAGGTCCAAGTCAGGATGGTGTGTGGCTTGGAGGGGAACTTGTAGGTGGTGATGTTCCCATGCGTCTGCTACCCTTGTCCTTCTAAGTGGTAGAGGTCGCGGGTTTGGAAGGTGCTGTTGGAGTAGCTTTGGCGAGTTGCTGCAGTGCATCTTGTAGATGGTACACACTGCAGCCACGATGCGCCGGTGGTGGAGGGAGTGAATGTTGAAGGTGGTGGCTGGGGTGCCAATCAAGCGGGCTGTTTTATCCTGAATGGTGTCGAGCTTCATGAGTGTTGTTGGAGCTGCACTCATCCAGGCAAGTGGAGAGTATTCCATCACGCTCCTGACTTGTGCCTTGTAGATTGTGGAAAGGCTTTGGGGAATCAGGAGGTGAGACACTCGCCGCAGAACTCCCAGCCTCTGGCCTGCTCTTGTAGCCACAATATTTAAATGGCTTGTCCAGTTCAGTTTCTGATCAATGGTAACCCCCAGGGTGTTGATAGTGGGGGATTCAGCGATGTTAAAGCCATTGAATGTCAAGGGGAGATGGTTAGTGTCTCGCTTGCTGGAGATGGCCATTGCCTGGCACTGGTGTGGTGCGAATGTTACTTGCCACTTGTCAGCCCAAGTCTGAATATTGTCCAGGTCTTGCTGCATACGGACACGGACTGTGTCAGTATCTGATGAGTCTCGAATGGTGCTGAACAGTGTGCGATCATCAGCGAACATTCCCAATTCTGACCTTATGATTGCCTGCTGAATATTTCCAGCATTTTCTGTTTTTATTATTGGTTAAAGAGTCCTAGGAAATATTTTCCTTTATTAGGCGGCAGGCAGTTAAGAAGGCAAATGGTATGTTGACCTTCATAGCGAGATGGTTTGAGTACAGGAAAAAGGAAGTCTTGCTGCTGTTGTACAGGGCCTTGGTGAGACCACATCTTGAGTATTGTGTGTAGTTTTGGTCGCCTTATCTGAGGAAGGATGTTCTTGCCATGGAAGGAGTTCTGCAAAGATTCACCAGGTAGATAGCTGGGATGGCAGGAATGATGTATGAGGAGAGATTGGATCGATTGGGCTTATACTCACTGGAGTTTAGAAGAATGAGAGGGGATCTCATTGAAACTGCTAAAATTCTGACAGGACTGGACAGACTGCATGAAGGAAGGATGTTCCCGATGGATGGGGAGTGCAGAACCAGGGGTCACAGTCTAAGGATAAGGGGTAAGCCATTTAGGACTGAAATGAGGAGGAATTTCTTCATCCAGCGAGTGGTGAACCTGTGAAATTCTCTACCACAGAAGGCAGTAGAGGCCAATTCATTCATCCAAAGATGTGCGGGTTAGGTTGATTGGCTATGATAAATTGACCGTTAATGTTAGGGGGATTAAATACATGGGGTTATGGGGATCGGGTGGGATATGTGTCGGTGCAGGCTCGTTGGGCCGAAATGGCCTCTATCTGCACTGTGGGGTTTCTGTGATTTCTGTGATTTCTGTGATTAAATATACTCAAGAAGGAGTTGGATATATTTCTTAAGGCTAAAGGGAACAACGGTTATGGGGAGAATATCAGGAACCGGGTACTGAATTTGGATGATCAGCCATGATCGCATTGAATGGTGGAGCAGGCTCGAGGGGCCGAAAGGCCTACCCCTGCTCCTATCTTCTATGTTTCTATGTTTCTATTAGCCAAGGCATAGAATTCAAGAACAGTGTGGTTATGCTTGAACTGTATAAAACACTAGTTAGGCCACAGCTAGAGTGCTGCAGACAGTTTTGGTCACCACAGTACAGGAAAGATAATATTGCACTAGAGAGGGTACAGAGGAGATTAACTAGGATGTTGCCAGGACTGGAAAATTTTAGCTATAAGTAAAGATTGGATAGGGTTGGGTTGTTATCTTTGGAGCAGAGGAGGTGGAGGGGAGACATAATTGAGGTGCATAAAATTCTGAGGGGCCAAGATACAGTGGATAGGAAGGACCTATTTCCTTTAGTCGAAATGTCAATGATCAGGGGCGTAGATTTAAAGTAACTGGTAAAATGATTAAAGAGGAGTTGACAAGAACCATTTTCACACAGAGAGTGGAGCGGATCTGGAAGTCACTACCGATCACATTAATAGAAAGCACTATGGATATGTACTTGAAGTGCTGTAACCTACAGGGCTACAGACCCCAAGCTGGAAAGTGGGATCAGCCAAAATATCTCTTTTTCGTCCGGCAAAGACACGATGGGCCGAATGGCCTCCTTCTCTGGCGTAAATTTCTGTATTTCTATGATCTCTGCCCTTAATCTTCAATATTCCAGGGAATACAAGCCTAGATTATGTGATCTCTGCTCATAGCCTAACCCTTGGAGCCCTGGTAACACACTCGTGAATCTGCACCACACTCCCTCCCAGGTCAATATATCCTTTCTAAGGTGCAGTGCGCAGAACTGTACACAGTGGCCTAACCAGGCGTCTGTGCAGCTGTCTCACAACTTCCTTCCATTTATATTATGCAGGGCAGTTGTCTAATAGATTGCACAGGTCATTTCACTGTTGAAAGGTTGCATCTGCGGAGCTGTGATGGCCGAGTGGTTAAGGTGTTGGATTTGTTACAAATCCCACGGGGTTTTTCTGTGCAGTGTTCGAACCCTGCTCGCAGCGATTGTATTGCAAATTCTTTATTTTATTTCATTGGCTCTCTGTGGAGATCACTGGCCCCGAAACTGATCAGAATTCCCTCCACTGCACGTTATGACACTGATTAACCCAAAGCTGTTGTTCCAAGTGGAAACACTAATTTGTCATCAATTAGAAATTGTGGATTTGTTTGAAACTATTTGCAAAGTTCAGTGAGAAATTTACACATAAGACAGCACGTAAAAATTCCATTTAATAAAGAACCCTGCAATGTTTGGAAGGAAAAGAGTGGAAACGCGGTTTGGTTTTCAAAAGTTGAACACGAATTAAAAAGTGTGTAAAACAACCGCGGCAGGACTCGAACCTGCAATCTTCTGATGGCATCAGAATTTACACCGAAGTCAGACGCCTTATCCATTAGGCCACACGGCCACACAAATGCAAAATAAACAAATCCTAATAATGATTGATTAAACTCCGTTACTGTGTTCATTTCAATAACAACAGAGAATGCTGGAAACACTCAGCAGGTCAGGCAGCATCGAGTGAGGGAGAAACAGAGTTACCCTTTCAGGTCGAACCCTTCGTCAGAACTGGAAAAGGTTAGGGAAGAGGGATTTTTAAGCAGGGGTGGGTGGAGGCGAGGTAAGAACAAAGGGAATGTCTGTGATAGAATCGAAGGCAGGAGAGATTGACTGACAAAAGGAATGATGGTGCAATGCAAAAGGAGAGGTAATAGGACAAGTTAACGATCAAAAGGTGGCTCAAGATGAGGTGTGAATGATTATGGCAGAAATATTGACAACTGTCATGTGAGGAAACATGAGAACCAATTAAAAAAAATAAAAGAAATACAGGGGCCAATTTATAGTCTGAAATTGTTGAACTCGATATTAACTCCAGAAGGCTGTAAAGTGCCGAATAGAAAGATGAGGTGCTGTTCCTCGAGCTTACGTAGAGTTTCATTGGAACAGTGTAACAGGCCAAGGAAGGAGAGATCAGAGAGGGAGTGGAGCAGATAATTATAGTGACAGGTGACCGGAAGCTCGGGGTCACACTTGCCGACTGCTCTGCAAAGCGGGCACCCAATCTGCATTTGGTGTCACAATGTAGATTCAGCGAATACAGTAACTAAATTGTAAGAAGTACAAGTTATCACTGATTCACCTGGAAGGAGTGTTTGGTGCCCTGGGCGATGGGAAGGAAGGAGGTAAAAGGGCAGGTATTGCATCTCGTGCACTTGCATGGGATGGTGCCGGGCAAAGGAGAAGGGGTGCTGGGGTGATAGAAGAGTGGACCAGGCTGTCATGGAGGGAGCGGTCCCTTCGAAATGCTGAAAGGGAGGAGGGGAAGATGTGTTTGCTGGTGGGATCATGCTGGAGGTGGTGGAAATGGTGCAGGATGATCCGTTGAATGTGGAGGCGGGTGGGGTGAAAGGTGAGGACAAGGAGGGAACCCTATCATGTTTCTGGGAGTGAGCGGAAGGGGTGAGAGCAGTAATGTGGGAAATGGAACAGACTCGGTCGAGTGTCATGTCAACCATGGTAGAGGGGGATCCTCAGTTGGGGAAAATGGAAGACATACCGGAAGCACTGGTATGGAAGGTGGCATCATCAGAACAGATGCAACGGAGACAGAGAAAGTGGGAGAATGGAATAGAATGGAATGGATAAATCCCCAGGGACTGATAATCTACATCCTAGTGTACTTAAGGAAGTGGCCCTAGAAATAGTAGATGCATTGCTGGTCATCTTCCAAAATTCGATAGACTCTGGAACAGTTCCCATGGATTGGAGGGTAGCTAATGTTACCCCACTATTCAAAAAAGGTGGTAGAGAGAAAACGGGGAATTATAGACCGATAAGCCTGACATCGGTAGTGGGGAAAATGCTATGCGGATGTGGTGTATTTGGACTTTCAGAAGGCTTTCGATAACGTCCCACATAAGAGATTAGCGTGTAAAGTTAAGGCACATGGGATTGAGGGACTTGGATAGAGAACTGGTTGGCAGACAGGAAGCAAAGAGTTGGAATAAACGGGTCTTTTTACGAGTGGCAGCCAGTGACTAGTGGGGTACCGCAGGGATCGGTGCTAGGACCCCAGCTATTCACAATATATATTAATGATCTAGACAAGGGAACTAGATGTAATATCTCCAAGTTTGCAGATGACACAAAGCTGGGGGGGCATGTGTGCTGTGAGGAGGATGCCGAGAAACTCCAGTATGATTTGGACGGGTTGGGTGATTGGGAAGAAGCATGTCCGATGCAGTATAATGTGGATAAATGCGAGGTTGTCCACTTTGGTGGCAAAAACAGGAAGGCAGATTAAGATTTGAACGTCAATAGATTGGGAGAAGGGGAAGTGCAACTAGACCTGGGTGTCCTTGTGCAACAGTCGCTGAAGGTAAGCATGCAGGTGCAGCAGGCTGTTAAGAAGGCAAATGGTATGTTGGCCTTCGTAGCTAGAGGGTTCGAGTACAGGAACAAGGATGTCTTGCTGCATTTGTACAGGGCCTTATTGAGACCTCATCTTGAGCATTGTGTGCAGTTTTGGTCACCTTATCTGAGGAAGGATGTTCTTGCCATGGAGTGAGAGCAGTGAAGATTCAACAGACTGATACCTGGGATGGCAGGAAAGAGGTATGAGGAGAGATTGGGTCGATTGGGCAAATACTCGCTGGAGTTTAGAAGAATGAGAGGTGATCTCATTGATACTTATAAAATACTAACAGGACTAGATAGACTAGATGCAGTAAGGATGTTCCCGATGGCGGGGGAGACCAGAACCAGGGGTCACAGTCTAAAGATAAGGGGTAAGCCATTTAGGACAGAGATGAGGAGGAATTACTTCACCCAGAGAGTGGTGAACCTGTGGAATTTTCGACCACAGAAGGCAGTTGAGGCAAATTCATGAAATATATTCAAGAAGGAGTGAGATATATTTCTTAAGGCTAAAGGGATCAAGGGATATGGAGAGAAGGCAGGGACAGGGTACTGAATTTGGATGATCAGCCATGA
Organism: Somniosus microcephalus; assembly: GCF_052327205.1. Lineage (NCBI taxonomy): Eukaryota > Metazoa > Chordata > Chondrichthyes > Squaliformes > Somniosidae > Somniosus > Somniosus microcephalus. Next base: position 16,985,726 of record NW_028225181.1, read on the forward strand.
TCTCATTGAATGGTGGAGCAGGCTCAAGGGGCCGAATGGCCTACTCTTGCTCCTATCTTCAATGTCTCTATGTTTCTATGTTTTTATGAGTCCTTACAGCAAGCGTGGTGGGAGGAATTGTGGTGCAGGTAGCTGTGGGAGTCAGTGGGCTTATAATGCATGTTGGTCGATAGCCTATCTCCAGAAATGGAGACAGAGACGTCGAGGAAGGGAAGGGAAGAGTTGGTGATGGACCATGTGAAGGTGAGGGAAGGGTGGAAATTGGAAACAAAGTGAAAGAAATTAACTAGTTCAGGGCGAGTGCAGGAAACAGCACCAATACAGTCATCGATGTACCGGAAAAAGAGGGACTTGAGCAGGACTGGAACAAAGAATGTTCCACATATCCCACAAAAATGCAGGCATAGCTAGGGCCCATGCAGGTTCCCATAGCAACACCTTTAATTTGGAGGAAGTGAGTGCAATCAAAGGAGAAGTTGTACAATGTGAGAGCAAGTTCAGGCAGGCGGACGAGGGCGGTGGTGGATGGGGACTGGTGGGGCCTCTTTTCAAGGAAGAAGTGGAGCCGCTTAAGGCCGTCCTGGTGGTGGATGGAGGTGCAGAGGGAATGGACATCCAGAGTGGAAAGGAGACGTTTGGGGCCAGGAAACTGGAAACTGTTAAAGTACGGAGGGTGTTGGAAGAGTCGCGCATGTAGGTGGTAAGGGACTGGACAAGTCGAGAAAAAATAGAGTGAAGATCGGAAGAAATCAGTTCTGTGGAGCAAGAACAGGCTGCAACAATTGGTCAACCAGGGCAGGCCTGTTTGTGGATCTTGGGAAGGATGTAGAAGTGGGCAATGCGGTGTTGAGGAACTGAGAGGTTGGCGGCCATGGGGGGCAGATCTCCAGAGGAGATGAGGTCAGTGACAGTCATGGAAACAATTGCTTGATGTTTAGTAGAGGGGTCATGGTCCAGGCTTAAGGTAGGAGGAGGTGTCAGTGAGTTGCCGTTCAGCCTCCGGATGTTAGAGGACGGTTCTCAAATCAACAACACCACCACCTTTGTCAGCCGGTTTAATGACAATGTTAGGGTTGGATCGGAGAGAACGGAGTGCTGCAAGTTCAGAGGGAATTAGGTTGGCGTGGGTGAGGGGAGCAGGGAACTGGAGATGGCCGATGTCATTTCAGTCTCATTCGTTGCACTCCAAACCAACAGAGAGAGTAAACAATGGTAATGCAGTAGATGTAATTTATCTGGATTTTCAGAAGGCCTTCGATAATGTACCCCATAATAGACTGATGAAGAAGGTCAGAGAATTCGGAGACAGGCGAGAAGTAGCGGAATGGATTGCTGGCTGGCTTAAGGAGAGAAGGCAGATAGTCCGACTATCGGGTAGCGTATTCACAGTGGCAGAAGGTGGGTAGTGGTGTTCCACAAGTATCAGAGCTGGAGCCACTGCTGTTCGCAATTTATATTAACGATTTAGACATAGTAATCAGAAACACAATTTATAAATTTGCGGATGACACCAAATTGGGAGGGATAGTCAATACCAGGGAGGACGGCAACAAGTTACAGGAGGACATTAATAAACTTGCAGAATGGGCATAGAATTGGCAAATTAATTTCAACACAGATAAGTGTGACGTATTTCATTATGCGAGGAAGAATAGGGAGGTCACTTATTTCTTGGAGGGTGCGAGTCTAGGTGGGGTAGAGGAACAAAGGGATCTCGGAGTACAAATACACAAATCACTGAAAGTTGTTACACAGGTTAACAAGGCCATATATAAAGCAAACCAAGCACTGCGGTTTATTTCTAGAGGGACAGAATTGAAAAGTATGGAAATTATGCTAAACCAGTAACATACCTTGGTTAGTCCAAGGGTGCAGAGAAGATTTACAAGGATGATACCAGAAATGTGAGGGTTTACATATCAGGAAAGGATTCACAGGCTGGGTCTCTTTTCTCTTGAAAAAAGAAGGCTGAGAAGTGAGTTAATAGAGATCTTTAAAATTATGAAAGGTTTTTACAGAGTGAATACAGAGAGAATGTTTCCACTTGTGGGGAAGAGCATAACTGGAGGCCATCAATATAAGATAGTCAGCAAGAAATCCAATTGGGAATTCAGCAGAAACATCTTTACCCAAAGGGTGCTGAGAATGTGGAGCTCGCTACCACAGGGAGTTGTTGAAACGAATAGTTTAGATGCATTTAAGGGGAGGCTAGGTTCGCACATGAGGGAGAAGTGAATAGAGGGTTATGCTGATAGATTTAGATGAGGAAAGGCTGGAGGAGGCTCCAGTGGAGCAAAAACGGCGGCATGGACTGGTTGGACCGAACGGTCTGTTTCTGGCGGTATGTTAATAATGAGTGAATCAACCCCGGGATTGTATTTATTTCAGTTCAATTCTTTGCACTCCAAACCAATCAGCGGCTGTGAACCGTTCACTGATTGAAATACGAGAAGTCCCGATGGATCTGGAATTGTACATTTAATGTTGGAAACGCTCCGCAGGTCAGAACTCAGGATTTCCAGCTTTGCTTCAAAGTATTGCAGGTCCCGTGTGAGTTTCCATCCAAACTTTTCAACAAATAACAAAATCAAGAATCTAACCTCTCTACCAAAAATCAAATGGCCCATACGGGGATCGAACCCGCGACTTCGGCGCTATTAGCACCACGCTCTAACCAACATGAGCTAACCGGCCGTCTGGTTTTGCTCATGTGTATAAGCTTATATTTTCTAGACTCTAGCTGACAATTTCCTGTATTAATCTTTCAGCACACAACCTGCAGTTGTCAATCATACACTACCTGATCGGCAAATACTGTACATATGTCACTGTGTGCCACACATGACCACAGCCAACACAAGTGCCAGGCAATGGCCAGCTCCAACAAGCGAAAGTCTAACCACCGCCCCTTCACATTCAACAGCATGACCATCACCGAATCCGCGACCACCATTACCAACAACAACTTGCATTTATATAGCACCTTTAACGTAGTAAAACGTCCCAAGGTGCTGCACAGGAGTATTTTCAGACAAAACATTTGACACCAATCCACATAAGGAGAAATTTGTGCAGGTGACCAAAAGCTTGTTCAAAGAGATAGGTTATAAGGAGCATCTTAAAGGAGGAAAGAGAGGTGGACAGGTTTAGGCAGGGAATTCCAAAGCTTAGTGCAACAGAAAGGTTGAGCGACTATAATCAGGGATGCTCAAGAGGGCAGGATTAGAGGAGCGCAGATATCTCAGGGGGTTGTGGGGCTAAAGGACATTACAGAGATAGGGAGGGGCGAGGCCGTGGAGGGAATAGAAAAGCAAAATATTATTGAAATGGAGAGAGACTACAGAATGCTGCGGTTAAGAGGGATCTGGGTGTCCTCGTACATGAAATACAAAAAGTTAGCATGCAGTAATTAACTAGGCAAGTGGAATGTTGGCCTTTATTGCAAGGGGCATGGAGTATAAAAGTAGGGCAGTCTTGCTACAACTGTACAGGTGAGGCCTCGCCTAGAGTACTGCATACATTTTTGTTCTCCTTATTTAAGGAGGGATATACTTGCATTGGAGACAGTTCAGAAAAGGTTCGCTAGGTTGATTCCTGGTGTGAAGGGATTGTCTTATGAGGAAAGGTTGAGCAGGTTGGGCCTACACTCATTGGAGGTTAGAAGAATGAGAGGTGATCTCATTGAAACATATAAGATTCTGAGGGGGCTTGACAGGGTAGATGCTGAGAGGGTGTTTTCCCTCATGGGGGAATCTAGAATCAGGTGGCATAGTTTCAGAATATGGTTTTGTCCATTTAAGACGCAGATGAGGAGGAATTTCTTCCCTCAGAGGGTTGTGAATCTTTGGAATTTTCTACCCCAGAGAGCTGTGGAGCCTGAATCCTTGTTTATCTTCAAGGCTGAGACAGACAGACTGTTGAACTATCGGAGCATCAAGGGTTATGGGGGAACAGGCAGAAAAGTGGAGTTAAGGCCAAGATCAGATCAGCCATGACCTTATTGAATGGTGGAGCAGGCTCGAGGGGCCGAATGGCCGACTCCTGCTCCTATTTCTTATGTTCTTATAAGGGCAGCAGGTGCATGGGAACACCATCAACTCCAAGTTCCCCTCCAAGTTACACACCATCCCGACGTGAAAATATATCACCGTAACTTCATCGTCGCTTGGTCAAAATCCTGGAAATCCCTCCCCAACAGTACTATTGGAGTACCTTCACCTCATTGAATGCAGCGGGTCAAGAGGGCATCTCACTACCACCTTCTCAAGGGCAATTAGGGATGGGCAATTAATGCTGGCCTTGCCAGCGATGCCCAAGTCCTAGGGACAAATTACATTAAATTAAAATAGTCACGATTGGATGTGGCAGGATTGCAGAGCTTTGATCTGATCCGTTGGTTGTTGGATCGCTTCGCTCTGTCTACACATGCGGTTTCCATAGCTTAGCATGTGTGTAGTCCTGTGTTGTAGCTTCATGAGGTTGGCACCTTATTTTAGGTACGCCTGGTGCTGCTCCTGAAATGCTCTTCTACACTCCTCATTGAACCAGGGTTCGTCCCCTGTCTTGATGCTAATGATAGGGTGAGGGATATGCCGGTCCATAAGGTTACAGATTGTGGTGGAATACAATTCCAAAACTGAGGCCCCCTCTGCCCTCTCAGGTGGACATAAAAGATCCCATGGCACCATTGGAAGAAGAGCAGGGGGTGGTGAGCTTTACCCCGGTGTCCTGTAGCCAATATTTATCCGCAAATCACCATCACTAAAACAGGTTATCCTCGGTTATCACATTGTGGGAGCTTGCTGTGCACAAATTGGCTGCTGCTGTTTTTCCTACATTACAACAGCGACTACAACTACATTGCCTGTAAAGCGCTTTGAGACGTCCTCAGGTGAAAGGCGCTGTCGAAATCAGAGTCTTTCTTTTACAGCCTTCGAAGTCAAAGAATCACAGAAACCCCACAGTGCAGATAGAGGCCATTTCGGCCCATCGAGCCTGTACCGACACATAACCCACCCGCTCCCCGGAGCCCCTACACCAACACATATCCCACCCTATCCCCGTAACCCCACGTATTTAATTCCCCGAACACTAAGGGTCAATTTATTATAGCCAATCAACCTAACCCGCACATCTTTGGGCTGTGGGAGGAAACCGGAGCACTGACAACTGACAAAAACCAAAAATCAACATAAATTGAATTTTAGTCAGGCCGGTTAGCTCAGTAGGTTAGAACGTGATGCTAATAGCGCCAAGGTCGTGGGTTTGATCCCCGTACGGGCCATTTACTTTTTGATGGTGTGGGTAGTTTCTTAATTTTGCTATTTGCTGAAAAGATTGGAGCTGTAATACTTTGAAGCAAAGCTACAAAACCTTAGTTCTGCCGAGAGCTCAAGGAACTGGAAGGTTGACCCTGTGTCTATCTGTCCACAGATGGCGCTGATCTACAAATTACTCCTACTGGTCGCGTGGTCTAATGGATAAGGTATCAAACTTCGGTATTAATTCTGAGGTTGTCAGAATTTTGCAGGTTCGAGTCCTGCCACGGTCTTTTTACACACTTTTTAATTCGTGTTCAGTTTTATAAAACCAAACCATGTTCCCACTTAATAGCTGAAGGTGATTCCCTACCAAACACTGCAGGGCTCTTTATTAATTAGTATTTTTGATGCTGCTTTGTGTGTGTATTGCTCAGTAGTCCCCAACAAATCCACAATATCTAATTGATGCCGATAAATTATTAGTGTTTCAATTGGAACTTTGGGTTAATCAGTGTAATAAAGTGCAGTGGAGGGAATTCTGATCAATTTCGGGGCCAATGATTGCCACAGGGAGCCGATGAAATAAAATGAAGATTTTGAACCCAAGTCGCTGCGAGCAGGGTTCGGAACACTGTGCGGGAAAACCCCATTAGATTTCGAGTACCAACGCCTTAACCACTCGGCCATCGCAGCTGCACTTTAACAGAACGAAAATGCTTCCTACTGTGAGTGAGTCAGGAACTAGCTCAGAGAAGACAGGTCACAAATACTCACCGATAAATCCATCAGGGAATTCAGGATTAACTTCTTTGGCCAAAGAGCGCTGAGAATGCAGTAGTTGAGGCGTAATACTACAGATGCATTTAAGAGGAAGGGAGGAAGGAATAGAAGGATATGCTGATAGGATTTTTAAAATTCGTTTGTGAGATGTGGGTGCGCTGGCAAGGCCAGCATTAAATGCCCATCCCTAATTGCCCCTTGAGAAGGTGGTGGTGAGCCGCCTTCTTGAACCGCTGCAGTCCGTGTGGTGAAGGTACTCCCACAGTGCTGTTAGGGAGGGAGTTCCAGGATTTTGACCCAGCGACGATGAAGGATCGGCAATATACTTCTAAGTCAGAATGGTGTGTGACTTGGAGGGGAACTTGGAGGTGGGGGTGTTCCCATGCGCCTGCTGCTCTTGTCCTTCTAGGTGGAAGAGGTTGCGTGTTTGGCAGGTGCTGCTGAAGAAGCCTTGGTGAGTTGCTGCAGTGCATCTTGTAGATGGTACACACTGCAGCCACGGTGCGCCGGTGGTGGAGGGAGTGAATGTTTAAGGTGGTGGATGGGGTGCCAATCAACTGGGCTGCTTTGTCCTGGATGATGTCGAACTTCTTGAGTGTTGTTGGAGCTGCACTCATCCAGGCAAGTGGAGAGTATTCCATCACACTCCTTACTTGTGCCTTGTAGATGGTAGAAAGGCTTTGGGGAGTCAGGAGGTGAGACACCCGATGCAGAATGCCTAGCCTCTGACCTTCTCTTGTTGTCACAGTATTTATGTTCAATGGTAACCCCCAGGATGTTGGTGGTCAGCTCCTTTGTTCATGTTGGACCAAGGTTTTAATGAAGTCGGGAGCCGAGTGCTCTTGGCAGAACCCAAACCGGGCATCAATAAGCAGGTTATTGGTCAGTAAGTGCCACTTTACAGCATTGTGGATGACACCTTCCATTACTTTGCTGATGATTGAGAGTAGAGAGTAGACTGATGGGGCGGTAATTGGCTGGATTCTATTTGTCCTGCTTTTTGTGGACTGGACATACCTGGGCAGTCTTCCACATTGTTGGATAGATGCATGTGTTGTAGCTGTACTAGAACAGCTTGGCTGGAGCACAAGTCTTCAGAATGATAGCCGGGGTGTTGTCAGGGCCCAGAGCCATTGCTGTATCCAGTGTGCTCAGCCTTTTCTTGATATCACGTGGAGTGAATCGAAATGGCTGAAGACTGGCTTCTGTGATGGTGGGGACCTCAGGAGGAGGCTGATATGGATCAGGCCAGGTGGTCCGTCCAGCTTCATTTTTATTATTTTGTTTCATAGCGGTTTGTTACAACTGAGTGGCTTGCTAGGCCATGTCAGAGGGCAGTTAAGAATCAACCACATTGCTATGGGACTGGAGTCACACAAAGGCCAGACCGGGTAAGGACGGCAGATTTCTTTCCCTGAAAGACATTACTGAACCAGATAGGTTTTTACGACAATCCGATAGTTTCATGGTATCCATTACTGATTCTAGTTTTATTTGGGGGGTGAGGAGAAATAGAGAAGGAGGAGCCTCGTGTGGAGACCAGTTCGTGCAAATGGACTGTTTCTGTGGGGCAGACTCTATAATATTGAGCAAGTTATTATCTTAATGGCAAGAAACTGGAAAGTACTGTAGTACAAAGTGATCTGGGGGTCCTGATGCACGAAACTCAAAAAGTTAGTATGCAGGTGCAGCAAGTGATTAAGAAGGCCAATGGAATGTTGGCTTTCATTGCTAGGGGGATGGAATATAAAAACAGGGAGGTATTGCTGCAGTTGTACAAGGTATTGATGAGACCGCACCTGGAATACTGCATACAGTTTTGGTGTCCATACTTAAGAAAAGACATACTTGCTCTCGAGTCAGTACAAAGAAGTTTCACTCGGTTAATCCCGGGGATGAGGGGGTGGTCATATGAGGAGACTCTACTCATTGGAGTTCAGAAGAATGAGAGGCGATCTTATTGAAACATATAAGATTGTGAAGGGGCTTGATCGGGTGGATGCGGTGAGGATGTTCCCAATGATGGGTGAAACTAGAACAAGGGGGCATAATCTTAGAATAAGGGGCTGCTCATTCAAAACTGAGATGAGCAGAAACTTCTTCACTCAGAGGGTGGTAGGTTTGTGGAATTTGCTGCCCCAGAAAGCTGTGGAAGCTACATCATGAAATAAATTTAAAACAGAAATAGATAGTTTCCAAGAAGTAAAGGGAATTAAGGGTTACGGGGAGCGGGCAGGAAATTGGACATGAGTCTAGGTTCGGAATGGTCATGGCCCTGTGGGTAGTGGAGTGGGCCCAGGGGCCATGTAGCCTGGTTCTGCTCCTACTGTGTTCTAATTCTGTGTTAGATTTCAGGAGATGGTTTTATTCCTGTTCCTGGCTGGGGTGGAGATCGCCTTTACAGAAGGTAAGTACTGTAGAAAATGTAGGGCCAGAGTGATCTCCTGGAAGAATTTCGATCGCCTAGATGGGTCGGAGAGGAATTTCCCAGATTTTTTTCTCCCAAATTGGCCATTGGGTCTTTATCTGGTTTTTCGCCTCTCCCGGGAGATCACATGGGTTTGGGTAGATGCAGAGTGACAGAAGATTTGAGGTTAGGATCAGATCAGCCATGATCTTATTGAATGGTGGAGCAGGCTCGAGGGGCCGATTGACCTACTCCTGCTCCTATTTCTTATGGTCTTATGTAACACCCGTTTTAATCAGACACAGAATGATCCGGGACTGACAGCACATCCCTTTTAAATAGAAACAGAATGACCAGGGACTGACAGAGCATCCCTTTTAAACAGGCACAGAATGATCCGGGACTGACAGAACATCCCTTTTAAACTGAAACAGAATGATCCGGGACTGACAGCACATCCCTTTTAAACAGACACAGAATGACCCGGGACTGACAGCATGTCCCTTTTAAACAGGCACAGAATGACCCGGGACTGACAGCACATCCCTTTTAAACAGACACAGAATGACCCGGGACTGACAGCACATCACTTTTAAACAGACACAGAATAATGCGGGACTGACAGAACATCCCTTTTAAACAGACACAGAATAATCCGGGACTGAAAGCATGTCCCTTTTAAACAGACACAGAATATTCCGGGACTGAAAGCACATCCCTTTTAAACAGACACAGAATAATCCGGGACTGACAGCATGTCCCTTTTAAACAGACGCAGAATAATCCGGGACTGACAGCATGTCCCTTTTAAACAGACACAGAATGATCCGGGACTGACAGCATGTCCCTTTTAAAATGACACAGAATGATCCGGGACTGAAAGTAGACCACTTTTAAACAGACATGGAATGCTGCCTGACATGCAGAGTGTTTCCAGCATTTCATCTGTTTATATTTCAGATTTCCAACATCAACCCTATTTTGCTTTTGTAATTAAGTTTTACGTAGTTGGCTCTGTGGTGCAATGGATAGCGCATTGGATTTCTAGTTGGTATGACAGATTAAGGCATTCAAAGGTTGTGGGTTCGAGTCCCACCAGAGTCGGATTTTGGGTCAGGATTCGGTGGTTCCTCCACTGACGGTACATTTTGCAGTAAATCGGTAATTCAGAGAAGGGAAACTACCGCCCCGACACTTTCCCTCTGAGTACTCTCAACCCCTGAGTCAGTTACACAGGAGCAGGAGGAGACCATTCAGTCCCATGGCCGTTTTACATAGGAACAGGAGGAGACCATTCAGTCCCATGACCCTTTTACACAGGAACAGGAGGAGGCCATTCAGCCCCTCGAGCCTGTTACACAGGGACAACAGGAGGAGGCCATTCAGCCCCTCGAGCCTGTTACACAGGGACAAGAGGAGGCCTTTAACGCCTCGAGCCTGTTGCATTGGACAGGAGGAAGCCGTTCAGCGATACAAGATCTATCCAAGAACAGTAGAACTCCATTCAGCCCCTCGAAACTGTTACATAGGATGAAGAGGAGGCAAATCAGACCCATGATCCAGTTATAAAGGAACAGGAGAAGGCAATTCAGACCAACGAGTCTGTTATAAAGGAACAGGAGGAGGCAATTCAGACACACGAGTCTGTTATACGGGAACAGCAGGAGGCCATTCAGCCCCTCAAGCCTGTTATACATGAACAGGAGGAGGCCATTCAGCCCCTCGAGCCTGTTATACATGCACAGGAGGATGCCATTCAGCCCCTCGAGCCTGTTACACAGTAACAGGAGGAGGTCATTCAGCCCCTCAAGCCTGTTACACAGAAACAAGAGGAGACAATTCAGACACACGAGCCTGTTATACAGGAACAGGAGGAGACTATTCAGCCTGTCGAGCGTGTTATACAGGAAAAGGAGGAAGCCATTCAGCCCCTCAAGCCTGTTAGACAGGAACAGGAGGAGGCCATTCAGCCCCTCGAGCCGGTTACACAGGAATAGGAGGAGGCCATTCAGCTCCTCAAGCCCGTTATACATGCACAGGAGGAGGCCATTCAGCCCCTCAAGCCTGTTATACATGCACAGGAGGAGGCCATTCAGCCCTTGAGCCTGTTACACAGGAACAGGAGGAGGCCATTCAGCCCCTCGAGCCGGTTACACAGGAACAGGAGGAGGCCATTCAGCCCCTTGAGACTGTTACACAGGAACAGGAGGAGGCCATTCAGCCCCTTGAGTCTGTTACACAGGAGCAGGAGGAGGCCATTCAGCCCTTCGAGTCTGTTATAAAGGAACAGGAGGAGGCCATTCAGCCCTTCGAGTCTGTTATAAAGGAACAGGAGGAGGCCAATCAGCTCCTCGGGTATGTTTCATATAAACAGGAAGAGGCCATTCAGCCCATCGAGCCTATCATACAGGAACAGGAGGAGGCCATTCAGCCCCTCGAGCCTGTTATGCAGGAACAGGAGGAGGCTATTCAGCCTGTTATGCAGGAAAAGGAGGAAGCCATTCAGCCCCTCAAGCCTGTTACACAGGAACATCATGGGCAAGGAAACCTCCTGCTGATTACCACCTACCACCCTCCCTCAGCTGATGAATCAGTACTCCTCTTGGAAGAAGCACTGAAGGCAGCAAGGGCACAGAATGTACTCTGGGTGGGGCCCTCAATGCCCATCACCAAGAGTGGCTCGGTAGCAGCACTACTGACCGAGCTGGTCGAGTCCTGAATGACATGGCTGCCAGTCTGGGCCTGCAGCAGGTGACCTACTTGACCTCCTCCTGACCAATCTGCCTGTCACAGATGCAAAACAGTTCAAAAAGTATTCATTGGCTGTAAAGCACTTTAGGGTGTCCTGAGGTCGTGAAAGGCCTGTAGAAATGTAAGTCTTTCTTTTACAGCCTTCCAAGACAAAGTGACTTAGCTGGCAAAGACCAGAAACAGGGATGGTGCTATAGATGAGCTTTACAGATGGGCCGGTTAGCTCAGTTGGTTAGAGCGTGGTACAAATAACGCCAAGGTCGCGGGTTCGATCCCCGTACGGGCCATTTATTTTTCGAGGGAATGTTAGCTTCTTAATTTTGTAATTTTTGAGCAGTTTAAAAGTTTAAAAAGTTTGGAAGGAAACTCACACGGGACCTACAAACTGCAAAATCTTAGTTCTACCGAGAGTTCATGGACCTGAAAGGTTAACCCTGTGTTTTTCTGTCCACAGATGTTCCCTGACCTGTGGAGTGTTTCCAACATTTAATGAACAATTTCAGATCCAGCATCTGCTGCATTTCGCTTTTTATTTTACCGCAGTGTCCTCGCTTCTATTAACAAAAGTCAACATGCTCGAGGGGCTGAATGGCCTCCTCCTGTTCCTGTGTAACAGGCTCGAGGTGCTGAATGGCCTCCTCCTGTGTAACAGGCTCGAGGGACTGAATGGCCTCCTGTTCCAGTGTAACGGGCTCGAGGGACTGAATGGCCTCCTCCTGTTCCTGTTTGACAGGCTCAAGGGGCTGAGTGGCCTCCTCCTGTTCCTGTTTGACAGGCTCGAGGGGCTGAATGGCCTCCTCCTGTTCCTGTTCGACAGGCTCGAGGGGCTGAATGGCCTCCTCCTGTTCCTGTTCGACAGGCTCAAGGGGCTGAATGGCCTCCTCCTGTTCCTGTTCGACAGGCTCAAGGGGCTGAATGGCCTCCTCCTGTTCCTGTTCGACAGGCTCAAGGGGCTGAATGGCCTCCTCCTGTTCCTGTTCGACAGGCTCAAGGGGCTGAATGTCCTCCTCCTGTTCCGGTTTGACAGGCTCGCGGGGCTGAATGGCCTCCTCCTGTTCCGGTTTGACAGGCTCGAGGGGCTGAACGGCCTCCTCCTGTTCCTATTGAACCATGTTTCAGGCACTAATGTGGCTGATGTTCCGATTGTGCCCTCTGCTGTCCCGGCGCAGAAAGAAACACAGTGCCCGTGTATAAAACCCCAAGTCCTTGTACTTTCTTTATTTCTTTGAATCTTTCTTTCAATTCTTCCTTTTCTGTGCCATATGCTCCTTATTCTATTGTTGCTTAGTGATATATGTGTTCATATTTGACGATTTCAACGTGTTCATTGCTTCTGCTGCTTCGAATTGTGTCGAAAAAGTGAACTGAATTTCTCCACCTGTGTGAAGCATCCTCGTGTTCGAAGCTGTTTTGGTTTCAATCAAACAAACGCACAGATTACTCGAACTCGCTAAGACTTTCCTGGCCAGTATTTGTTTCTTGCTTCCTTGCATTTGGAAAGGCCCAGGCTTCATCCCCGGCCTGTGCTGAGGGAGCTGACCTGAGCCTGGGCAGCGGTTACAATTGGTGTCTGTGGCCCTGTGTTATGGAGAGGGTGAATGAGCCTGGCTTCTTGTCCACTCGCCCTGCTGGCTGTGGGCAATGGCTGAGCAGAGGACCAGTTGTGATGTGCTTCAGCAGGAGGGGAGAGGTGGAGAAGGGAAGTTGTAAAGATAAAGAAAGGGGCTCCCAGCTGTTACAGCTGCTGCTGCCCACAGTAGGCAGTTTGGACAGTGGGTTACCACAGCCCATGACACACACGAGCCAATCCAGCCTCATCGTGGACTGCCTTCACTTACACTTCTCCTTTTTAAGAGGAAACTGTTATTTCATTCATGTGACGTCTAAACCACATCCCCTCTGATTGTCATTTCAAAACCATTGCACTTACAGTCTCAGCTCAACATCGGCAAACCCCAGCAGCAAGCAGGTGAGATTTACAATCTCTTAATGATCAATGATCTTTCACAGGAACGTGTCAAACCAATGCTATTTTATTAAAGTCAACACAGGATGGCAAGGTCTTAGAGAGGGTGCAGAGGAGATTTACCAGAATGGTACCAGGGATGAGGGAATTCAATTATGTGGAGAGACTGGAGAAGCTGGGATTGTCCTCCTTAGAGCAGAGAGGGTTAAGAGGAGATTTGATAGAGATGTTCAAAATTATGAATAGTTTTGATAGCATAAATAAGAAGAAAGTATTTCCACTGGCAGAAGGTTCGGTAACCAGAGGATGCAGATTTATGGTGATTGGCAAAAGAACCAGAGGTGACATGAGGAAACATTTTTTTTAAGCAGCAAGTTGTTGTGATCTGGAATGCGCTGCCTGAAAGGGCAGTGGAAGCAAATTCAATAGTGACTTTCAAAAGGCAGTTGAATAAATAATTGAAGGACAAACATTACAGGGATATGGGGAAAGGGCAGGTGAATGAAATTAATTGCAGAGCTCTTTCAAAGTGCCGGCGCAGGGCTATGGGGAGAGAGTGGGGCACTGGGATTTATTTGGCATTGATACAGGTCTATGGGGTGTGAGTGGGGCAGTGGGATTAGTTTGTGATTGATACAGGTCTATGGGGTGTGAGTGGGGCAGTGGGATTAGTTTAGGATTGATTCTGGGCTATGGGGTGAGAGCGGGGCAGCGGGATTAGTTTGGGATTGATACAGGTCTATGGTGTGTGAGCGGGGCAGTGGGATTAGTTTGGGGATTGATACAGGGCTATGGGGAGATAGCGGGTCAGTGGGATTAGTTTGGGATTGTTACAGGGTTTTGGGGAGAGAGCGGGACAGTGGGATTAGTTTGGGATTGTTACAGGGCTTTGGGGAGAGAGTTGGGCAGTGGGATTAGTTTGCGATTGATACAGGTCTATGGGGAGATAGTGGGTCAGTGGGTTTAGTTTAGTATTGCTGTGGCAAAGACCCAGAATTAACACAGTGGGCCGAATGGTCTCCTCTGCTCTGTAAATATCTATTGTTGGAGACTCCTCGGCAGCTTTTAACACACCATTTGGTGTACATTTCCTCTCAATATTCTTCTCTAAATGTTCACTGACGGTTCCTTCACAGCTACCCAGGCTCCCTGTTTTTCGTGTTAGCAGCAAATGTCGATACGTCTGCCTCCTGTACCCAAGTCCAGTTTGTTGAAATAGCAAGAAGGGCAACGGTCGCAGCAGTGATGCAGGGGGGCCCACTCTTTACATCGTCCAGTCAAAAAAACACCCAAAAACTACCGCACTCTGCTTCTGTCTTTTAACCAGCTTCCTGGTTTCTAGAACGGTTTCTAGTTGAGTATTAATTTTATCCCATATAAGGACATAGAAACATAGAAACATAGAAGATAGGAGCAGGCGTAGGACATTCAGCCCCTCGAGCCTGCTCCGCCATTCAATGCGATCATGGCTGATCATCCAAATTCAGTACCCGGTCCCTGCTTTCTCCCCATACCCCTTGATCCCTTTAGGCTTAAGAAATATATCCAACTCCTTCTTGAATATATTTAATGAACTGGCCTCTACTGCCTTCTGTGGTAGAGAATTCCACAGGACCACCACTCTCTGGGTGAAGAAATTCCTCCTCATCTCAGTCCTAAATGGCTTACCCCTTATCCTTAGACTGTGACCCCTGGTTCTGGACTCCCTGTCCATCGAGAACATCCTTCCTGCATCTGGTCTGTCCAGTCCTGTCAGAATTTTATAAGTTCCAATGAGGCCCCCTCTCATTCTTCTAAACTCCAGCGAGTATAAGCTCAATCGGCCCAATCTCTCCTCATACGTCATTCCTGCCATCCCAGGTGTCAGCCTGGTGAATCTTCGCTGAACTCCTTCCATGGCAAGAACATCCTTCCTCAGATAAGGCGACCAAAACTGCACACAATACTCACGATGTGGTCTCACCAAGGCCCTGTACAACTGCAGCAAGACATCCTTGTTCCTTTACTCAAACCATCTCGCTACGAAGGCCAACATACCATTTGCCTTCTTAACTGCCTGCTGCACCTGCATGCTTACCTTCAGCGACTGCTGTACAAGGACACCCAGGTCTCGTTGCACTTCCCCTTCTCCCAATCTATTGCTATTCAGATAATAATCTGCCTTCCTGTTTTTGACACCAAAGTGGATAACCTCGCATTTATCCACATTATATTGCATCTGCCATGCTTTTGCCCAATCACCCAACCTGTCCAAATGATACTGGAGTTTCTCGGCATCCTCCTCACAGCACACACGCCCACCCAGCTTTGTGTCATCTGCAAACTTGGAGATATTACATCTAGTTCCCTTGTCTAGATCATTATTATATATTGTGAATAGCTGGGGTCCAAGGAACGATCCCTGCGGTGCCCCACTAGTCACTGCCTGCCGCTCAGAAAAAGACCCATTTATTCCAACTCTTTGTCAACTGTCTGCCAACAAGTTCTCTAACCAAGTCAATACCTTGCCCCCAATCCCATGTGCTTTAACTTTACACGCTAATCTCTTATGCGGGACCTTATCGAAAGCCTTTTGAAAGTCCAAATACACCACATCCACTGGTTCTCCATTATCTATTTTACCAGTTACATCCTCAAAAAATTCCAGCAGATTAGTCAAGCACGATTTACCTTTTGTAAATCCATGTTGACTTTGTCCGATCCTGTCACTGTTTTCCAAGTGCTCTGCTATTATATCTTTTATAATGGACTCTAGCATTTTCCCCACTACCGATGTCAGGTTTACCGGTCTGTAATTCCCACTTTTCTCTCTACCACCTTTTTTGAATAGTGGGGTAACATTAGCTACCCTCCAATCTATGGGTACTGTTCCAGATTACATCGAATGTTGGAAGATGATCAGCAATGCATCTACTATTTCTAGGGCCACCTCCTTAAGTACCCAAGGATGTAGATTATCAGCCCCTGGGGATTTATCGGCCTTCAATCCCGTCAATTTCCCTCACACCATTTCCCTACAAATACTGATTTCTTTCAGTTCCTCCCTTTCATCAGACGCTATAAGAACATAAGAACATAAGAAATAGGAGCAGGAGTAGGCCAATCGGCCACTCGAGCCTGCTCCGCCATTCAATAAGATCATGGCTGATCTGATACTAGCCGCCAATCTACTATCACAGAACCATCTCCTGAATCTAACAGAATTAGACACACGAAATAGGAGCAGGATTAGGCTACACAGCCCCTGGGCCCGCTCCGCTCCCCACAGGGCCATGTCCGATCCGAACCTAGACTCATGTCCAAATTCCTGCCCGCTCCCCGTAACCCTTAATTCCCTTTACTTCTAGGAAACTGTCTATTTCTGTTTTAAATTTATGTAATGATGTCGCTTCTCCAGCTTTTTGGGGCAGCATATTCCATGGACCTACCACCCTCTGAGTGAAGTAGTTCCTCTTCATCTCAGTTTTGAAAGAGCAGCCCCTTATTCTAAGACTATGCCCCCTAGTTCTAGTTTCACCCATCATCGGGAACATCCTCCCCGCATCCAGCCGATCCAACCCCTTCACAATCTTATATGTTTCAATAAGATCGCCTCTCATTCTTCTGAACTCCAATGAGTAGAGTCCCAATCTACTCATCCTCTCCTCATATGTCCATCCCCTCATCCCCGGAATTAACCGAGTGAACCTTCTTTGGACTGACTCGAGAACAAGTATGTCTTTTCTTAACTATGGGCACCAAAACTGTATGCAGTATTCCAGGTGCGGTCTCACCAATACCTTGTACAACTGAAGCAATACCTCCCTATATTTATATTCTATCCCCCTAGCAATGAAAGCCAACATTCCATTGGACTTCTTAATCACTTGCTGCACCTGCATACTAACCTTTTGAATTTCATGCACCAGGACCCCCAGATCCCTTTGTACTTCAGTACTTTCAGTTTCTTGCCATTAAGATAATAACTTGCTCTACGATTTTTCCTGCCAAAGTGCATAACCTCACACTTTCCAGTATTGTATTCCATCTGCCAAATCTCTGCCCACTTATTTAGCCTGTCTATGTCCCCTTGCAGGTTTTTTATGTCCTCCTCACTCACTACTTTCCCTCCCATCTTAGTATCATCTGCAAATTTTGATATGTTACACTCGGTCCCCTCCTCCAAATCGTTAATATAGGTTGTAACGAGTTGGGGACCCAGCACTGACCCCTGTGGAACGCCACGAGTTACTGATTGCCAGTCTGAGAATGAACCATTTATCCCCAACTCTCTGCCTTCTGTTAGATAGCCCATCCTCTATCCATGCCAGAATGTTACCCCCAATCCCGTGATATTTTATCTTAAGCAATAATCTTTTGTGTGGCACCTTGTCAAATGCCTTTTGGAAGTTTAAATACACTACGTCCACTGGTTCCCCTTTATCCACCCTACATGTTACTTCCTCAAAGAATACCAGCAAATTTGTCAAACATGACTTCCCCTTCATAAAACCATGCTGACTTTGTCCTATTAAATTATGATTATCCAAATGTCCTGTTACTGTCTCCTTAATGATGGACTCCAAAATTTTACCTACCACAAATGTTAGGCTAACCGGTCTATAGTTTCCAGCCTTCTGTCTGCTGCTCTTTTTAAATAAGGGTGTTACATTAGCAGTTTTCCAGTCTGCTGGGACCTTTGCTGAGTCCAGGGAGTTTTGGAAAATTATTACCAATGCATCCACAATCACTACCGCCACTTCCCTCAAGACCCTAGGATGTAAGCCAGCAGGTCCAGCTGATTTATCCACCTTGAGTCCCATTATTTTACCGAGTACCACTTCCTTAGTGATTTTGATCGTGTTTAGCTCCTCCCCACCTATAGCCCCCTGTTTGTCCAGTGTTGGGATATTCTTAGTGTCCTCTACTGTAAAGACTGATACAAAATATTCATTCAGTGTTTTTGCCATCTCCATATTTCACACCATTAATTTCCCAGTCTCATCCTCTAAGGCACCAACATTTACTTTAGCCACTCTTTTTCTTTTTATATAACTATAAAAACGCTTACTATCTCTTTTTATATTTTTTGCTAATTTACTTTCATAATCTATCTTCCGTTTCTTAATCAATCTTTTTGTTATTTTTTGCTGTCTTTTAAAGTTTTCCCAATCCTCTATCCTCCCACTAGATTTGGCTACCTTATATGCCCTTGTTTTTACTCGAATACTATCCTTAATTTCTTTACTTAACCACGAATGGCTGTCTTTTCTTTTACACCTTTTTTCTTCTCAGAGGAATATATTTTTTTTGGAAGTTGTAAAATAACTCCTTAAATGTACACCACTGATCATGTATCGTCTACCCTTTAATCTATTTTCCCTATCCACTCTACTCAATTCTGCTCTCATACTTTCATAGTCTCCTTTATTCAAGCTTAGCACGCTTGTTTGAGATCCAAACTTTTCCCCCTCTAATTGAATATGGAATTCAACCATGTTATGGCCACTCATTCCAAGGGGATCCTTTACTAGGACATTTTTAATTAATCCTGCCTTGTTACACAGGACCAGATCTAAGGTTGCTTGCCCCCTGGTCGCTTCAGTTACATACTGCTCAAGAAACCCATCCCTAATACACTCAATGAACTCATCCTCAAGGCAGCCCTGCCCAATTTGATTTGTCCAATTAATATGATAGTTAAAATCCCCTATAATTATAGATGTTCCCTTATTACAAGCCTCAACTATTTCCTGATTGATACTCCGTCCAACAAAGTTGCAACTGTTCGGTAGGCCTATAGACTACGCCCACTAGTGTTTTTTTCCCTTATTATTCCTTACCTCCAACCAAACTGTTTCATTATCCTGATCTTTTGACCCAATATCATTTCTCTGCATTACAGTGATTCCTTCCTTTATTAACATAGCCATCCCACCTCCCCTTCCTTCCGGCCTGTCCTTCCTGATCGTTAAATAACCTGGTATGTTTAATTCCCAGGCATTGTCACCCTGCAGCCATGTTTCTGTAATGGCCACAAGATCATACCCATATGTAGTTAGTGTGCCATTAACTCATCTATTTTGTTACAAATGCTACGTACTTTCAGATAGAGAATTTTCAAATATGTTTTGTGACACTTAGTTCCTGCTTTTGCCCTTTTTATTACTTTACCTTTTACTCCATACCTTCTGCCCCTTCCTGACACGCTCTGGTTTTTAATTTCCCCACTGCTACCTAAGTCTATGACCTTCTCTGTTGTCATTTTTATTATTTGCTCTCTAGGACCCTCCCCCCAACTAGTTAGTTTAAAGCCCTCTCTACAGCCCTAGTTATATGATCCGCCAGGACTCTAGTCCCAGCACTGGCCAAGTGAAGCCCGGCCCAACGGAACAGCTCCATCCTGCCCCAGTACTGGTGCCAGTGTCCCAGGAAGCAAAACCCATTTCTCCCACACCAGTCTTTGAGCCACGCATTTAACTCTCTAATTTTACTTGTCCTAGCCAAATTCGCTCGTGGCTCAGGTAATAATCCAGAGATTATTACCCTTGAGGTTATGTTTTTTAATTTGTCCCCTAGCTGCTCATACTCCTTTAACAGAACCGGCTTCCTGGTCCTATATACGTTGTTTGTACCAACATGCACCACGACAACTGGATCCACCCCCTCCCACTGCAAGTTTCTTTCCAGCCCAGAGGAGATGTCCTTAACCCTCGCACCGGGTAGGCAACACAACCTTCGGGACTCTCGCTCTCGGCTGCAGAGAGCTCTATCTGTCCCCCTAATAATACTATCCCCTACCACTACAAAATTTCTATTTACTCCCCCCCTCTTGAATGGCCCCCTGTTCCACGGTGCTGTGGCCAGGTTGCTCATCCTCCCTGCAGTCCCTGCTCCCGTCAGCCGTGGCTCAGTGGGAAGCACCCTTGCCCTGAGTCACTCTCGCTCTCCCCACTCCAGTGACTTGAGCACAAAAATCCAGGCTGACACTCCAATGCTGTACACAGAGTGTGCTGCACTGTCGGAGGCGCCGTCTTTCAGATGAGATGTTAAACCGAGACCGTGTCTGCCATCTCAGGTGGTTGTTAAAAATCCTATGGCACTATTTCGAAGAAGAGCAGGAGAGTTCTCCCCTGGGCCCTGGGCCAATACTTATCTCTTAATCAACATAACTAAAACAGATTATCTGGTCATTATCACACTGCTGTTTGTGGGAGCTTGCTGTGCGCAAATTGGCTACCACATTTCCTACATTACAAAAGTGACGACACTTCATTGGCGCTAAAGCGTTGGGACATCCTGAGGTCATGAAAGGCGCTGTAGAAATGCAAGACTTTCTTTTTTCTTTCTCTGGGAGCTCACCGACCACCAATGTTAGGCCGACTGGTCTGATTTATCCCTTTCACTCTGATTGAACAGAGTTGTTATATTGGCAATTGCAGGCATGTGGCACAACTTCCATATCCAAGGTTTAGATAGAATTTTACAGCACAGACACCAGCCATTCGGCTCGACCGGTCCACGCCAGCGTTTATGCTCCACACGAGCCTCCTCCCACCCTACTTCATCTCACACTATCACCACATCCTTCCATTCCTTTCTCCCTCAGGTCCTTATCTAGCTTCCCCTCAAATGACATTCGCCTCAATCACTCCTTTTGGTAGCATCTTCCACATTGCCACCACTCTCTGGGTAAAGAACTTTCTCCTGAATTCCCTATTGGATTAATTAGTGACTATCTCATACGTATGGCCCCCAGTTTCGGTCTCCCCCCACAACTAGAAATATCTTCTCTCTGTCCACCCTATCGAACCCCTTCATAATTTTAAAGACCTCTATCAGGTCACCTCTCAGTCACTTTTCTAAAGAGCCCCAGCCTGTTTAACCTTTCCTGATAGTTGAACCGTCTCAGTTCTGGTACAAACCTTTTGTGCAGCTTCTCCAGTGCCTCTATATCCGTTTTGTAATCTGGGGACAAGAACTGTGCACAGGATGTTTGGAGCATTGTCTTCAAAGCCTCTGTTATCTCCTCTCTGTCTTCCCTGAATATTCGAGAACACAGTCATCAGGGCCTGGGGCCTTTGGCACTTCAATACAAAGAGGAAGCAGATGTTAATGAGAAAGTAGCCGTGGCCTGGGAGAGCCGCAGGTGATGATGGAATGGGCGAGGTATGCGAGAGCGTGAGGTGTTCAGAGGAGTAAGGAGTCTTTAGGGAGCTGGTAATATCTGGACAGAAAGGAGCCTTCCGCATATCACAGATATTAAACATGCGAATGGCTTTTCAGAGTAGTGGAGAACAGAGTATCCATGGAAGCAGGTTAACTGATTTGCTTAATTTCTACTAAACTGACAATGTAAACCATCTCTGACTTTACAGGCTGTTCTGGAAGCGACAGAGAAAAAACATCTCACACACACAGAATTTATCTTGAGTGAGGTCCTGCAAAACATGTGAACCCTCGATGAAAGAAGGAGGCTGTGATGTTGAGACTGAGCGTTGACTGGCTGCTGCTTCTCTGTGCCCTCTCCTGCAATGTGTTGGTGCCCACGGTCCCCGGGTACAGTTTCAATAGCTGCATGCAGGATGCGAACCACAATGGTACCTTTCAGTGCATCCACCGCTTCCTGACAAAGGTCTCTAGTGCCGTGTCCGACCTCCCAGCCAGCACCGTGCACTTGAACATCTCCCACAACTGGCTCACCCAACTGCAAGCGGGCAGCTTCCGCAGCCTGCCCAAGCTGCTCACCCTGCGGCTGGATTACAATCGGATTGAGAGTGTTTGCTGCAGTGTGTTTAGTAATCTCACCAGCCTACTGACCCTCAACCTGTCCTACAACAGTATCTCTCGTCTGAAATCTTCGGGCTTCCAAGAACTTGAAAAGTTAGACCAACTCCTGCTCCATCACAACCGCTTCGTCACAGTTGAACCCAAAGCCTTCGCTGCATTGGACAATCTTCAAACACTTGTCTTAAGCTCCAATAAACTCCAGAATTTCTCCCATCTGGTGAGCGCTGTCTCTGGGCTCAGTAATCTGATGCTCCTGGATCTGGGCAACAATCAACTCGCCTCCCTGCAACATCGCACCGCCCTCCCGCCCTCCCTCCGAAACCTCTCCCTCTCTAAAACCTCTCTCACAACATTTGACTGCCAACGGAACTTCCTCAGCACCATTCTCAATTTGGATCTGTCCAATAACAAACTCTCCGATGCTTTGGAATTTTCTAAAGTTGACCTGAGGAACATCTCGTGTTTGATCATCAAGAACAACCCCTTAAATGTCACCGAGTTTCTCAAATCTGCAAACCTGGATCTACAGAATGTTCAATACTCTGGGTTAAGGCTGCACAACCAGAGTCAGCTGTCCAACCTGTGCCACTATCTGGGTCTCAGGACTATGAAGAGCCTGGTCCTGCAGAACAATCAGATCTTATTCCTCCCTGCCCATTCCCTATCCCCGTGCCCACCCATCACCAGCTGGGATTTATCACACAATCTCCTCACATCTGTGGAGTGCTTTGAATTTGCATCGAAAAGAAAGCAAGTTGTTTCTTTCATTATCGAGCACAACAGAATCATCAAGTTACCTTCCTGTTACAAGGATGGGAAGGCAGTCGCGGTGTTTCCCAAGCTGTCGCTCCTAACCTTTCGCTACAACAGGATTTTCACCATTTATAGTCACGCCTTCTCTTATGCTCCCTATATCCGGGCCCTAAAGCTGAACATTAACAACATTGCTGTCATCAACAAGGCTGCCTTTTCTAACCACACCAACTTGCAGGAGCTTCGACTCGACAACAACCTCATAACTGACATCTATGAACACACCTTCAGCAACCTTGGGAGTCTCAGGAATCTCAATCTCAGAAACAACAGGATCTCAATTGTTTTCAGCAATGTGTTTGCAAATCTCAATAACCTGGACACATTGGACCTGGGAGGGAACAAAATTCGAAGCCTCACCAGCCAGTCTTTCTGTGGATTACACAACCTGACCAAGCTTTATCTCGATAGGAACTGTATAACCCGTATCAGCAGGGAGATCTTCGACATCCTCCCATCATTAGGAGTGTTGGACTTGGACAGTAACCGGATCAGATAGAACACTGGCCTGATTGCAGCATCTCCCTTTGTTAACCTCACAAAGCTCCACATTCTCAAACTACAAGCCCAGCAACCCTACGGCATCAACATTATTCCTCCAAAGTTTTTCAATGGCCTCATCTCTTTAAGAGACCTGTATATAGGAGAGAATAAAATGTCACTGTCCAAAGATGGATTTGAAGAACTGATCAATTTGAGAATCCTCTCCATTCCCGATGCTCGCAATGGGATCCACAGTCTGAATCCAGGGATCTTGAAGAATCTCAAGAGTCTAAAGAGACTCAACCTTGAAAATGTCGGCCTCCAATCCATGTCTCTTGACGTCTTTGGAAACCTTTCCAACCTCAGGACATTGTTCTTGGGGAAAAACGCCATTCAGATCATCAATAGCACGGTTGTGGATCACCTGCCCTCCCTGACCTACCTGGATCTACGGAAGAACCCGTTCCCCTGCACCTGTGACATCAGTTGGTTCCAAAACTGGTCCCTGTCCAACCCTAGGGTGCAGGTTATCTATTTTTACAACCAAACATATGCAGATCGGCCAACTGAATACATGTATAAGTTTGATGCTCGCGTTTGTTACTTGGACATTGGGCAGATCATGTTCCATATAACTGTGCCGGTCTTGATCTTGTTCATGTTCATCCCTATATTCTACAGCAAAGGGTACGGGCACATCAAGTATGGGTTTTATATTTTCTGATCGTGGTTGAATGACCACAGAGGGAGAGGAGAGAGTCAGCAGTCCTAAAGGTATGATGCATTTATCTCCTATAATTCTGAGGACGAAGACTGGGTTCTGCAAGAGTTGATGCCAAACCTGGAAACGAAAGGACCTCAAAGTGAGAGAAGCGATTAAAGGCTCCAACTGGGCCAAGGAGGGGAATTCCGCTGCTGAAAGTTAAGCTTCAAGGCCTAGAAATCCGCAGTCTTACCGCAGGCCCTTAAGGCCCGATTCGTGGAAAAATGGTGGCTGCCGCACTTCCCATGTGTTTTGGAGTTCGCCGCTCAACTAACCGCGCTGTGTTAATTGTGAACAACTCCCCCAGTGGCTGCAGAATGGCCGGTGGAAGGCTGCTGACTTTCAGTGGGGGAGACTGCAAATGGCCTTGCAGGACGACCTCGAGCAGCTCTGGCCCTAGAAGGCCTGGCTGTAGACTGCACCACCTCGGCATGGGCGGCAGCAGCCTAGGCTGGCTGACAGGCAGCGGCAAGGGCAATGGTAGAGTGGCAGAGGTGGGAGTAGAAATGCTGTCATCCTGAGAGAGGGCAGCAGGTTCCTGCTGCCAAGACCCACTTCCACTACCCCCGGGGTGGTGACTCAACATTCCTAGCAATCTGTTGGTGGCCAGATGGCTGGGCGGCTGTGACACCCTGCAAGCCCCGTTCGACACTGGTAAACGCAGCCATGGTGACAGCAGTCTGAGCTTGGGTGGCAGCAAACTGAGGCTGCACGAGAGCACTGTGATACAGCGTGATCTTACAAGTGGCGCTCCAAATGGAATGACAATGAGGTGCTGCTGCATCAAAGAACCTCCCCCTTTAAGTAGTGGAGAAAGCCGAGGCCTAACATGATTTGCAGTCAGACTGCACCCAATATTGTCCCATCTGTTGAGCGGTAAAGCAATGAGCAGCGGGTTTAGTGCTCAGATCAGCACTATAATCATGTAAAAGAGCACTCAGCATGAATTTTGCGTGCTACTTAGACCACTTTGTCCAGACGCAGCTAAGTAACGCTGGGCCATGACTCTGTCCGTTTTCCGGCCATATCGGATTTCTTGGCCCGTGTTCCTCAAAGCCCCTTTGGTTCTAGTGGGAGGGCACCCACTCATCTCAGAACCCACTGCCACGAACTTCCATCTACCTGTGACACAGTCAATTCAATTCAAATCGCTTTATTGGCATGACAAGGTACATCTTATGTTGCCAAAGCATCGAAAAACATTCATGGTTGTGAAGATATAGAATGCAAAAATATGGTAACATCTCGCTTCGCATAGCCAAGGACCCTGTCAATCTAAAATGGAGGATCCTGTCAGCATAAAATGGTGGTGAAATGTCGACATCGCTGAGTCACTTGCATATTGTAAGAAATGATCATGTTAACTCAAGAAACTGTGAAGGCAGCAGGAAGTAAAATAAAAGAAGCTAAACTGATCTGTGGCTGCTAATATGGCTGGCACCCACGATGTCACACCTTGCTCGTGGAAACAGTGTAGGGCGGAGTGCAGAGGTTATACAGACAATAGGCGATCAGAAAACACATTTCCATGATTGCATACGCATTACCATAATGATTAGGTGATCGTGAAACCATTACCAGCATATTTACTTAACTGTGACTTCTTTGTTTCATACTGCCAGGCCAGGAAATCAAATTAAATGTATACGTGTACAGCTTGGGATTGGTGCAGACTGTACGATGTGTTAATGTCTTCTCAAATGCAAGTATAATAATGTGGCACACTGTATGAAAGATTGCTTGCTCTGGTTTAACCTGTCGGGACTCTTCTGGAGTCAGGACTGCTGTATCAGAGTAAGTCTCCCGGAATGACGTAATAAAAACTGTTGAACTCCACCAGTATTCGACTCAGTGTTTATACTGAACCAGATTGAGGACCAAAAGAATCTTTCAACATTTGGTGTCAGAAGTGGGATCTCAACGGACAATCACCGAGAATTCGCGAAATTAAGAGCCGAACTAGTATTGGACGTGAGAGGAGGAAATGGGCCCCCGGAGTGAGTATGTTTAAATTTACCACCTCGGCTTTCCTCTGATCCGTAAGTCTGATAAAAGTTTTGCCACTCGCTAATTCTTGCGTGGTGTCCCGACGAGATCTGGGTCAATCTGGCGAATACTGTGTAAACTTAGGAAATAAGTATCCAAATCGGGTAACGCACCGGCTTCATATTTCACTTTATCCGCTCAGGCTAAAAAGTAGATAAGTAGTGATTTTAGAGAAAGAGAAAAAGAATACTTGAAAGAAAGTTAAAAGAGAGAGTCGGGGACTCTGGAGCTCGAGCAACTTGTATTCAGGGAGTGCAAGATAAGGGTCGTATAAGTGAATAATTAGAGTTTAAGAATACCTGTACCAGGCGGTGACAGAGGCTAAATTTATGATTTGAATAATTAGGCTAAGAATACCTGTACCAGACGGTGACAGAGGCTATAATTACTATTTGATGAATATAGACGACTCACTGTGTTTTTGTTTGGTATAAGTATTGTAGTTATTGTATTGTGGTGTTTAGTTTTGTGTGCCGGTATCCGTGAAATGTACGAGACACTTTTAAAAACGTAACTCGAATCCTGAAAGGGAGCCCTTAGTGTAAGAGAACCATGGGTAATTACCTAGACATAACAAGTGACGAGGGCAGTGCCTTACAAACATTGTGTGACAAATATCCGGATAAAGCCCAACAATTGAGACTACTCTCAGGGGGTTTAAATGAAAAGTTAGGCAGCGAACAATGGCCACTAGGGGGTCCCAAAAGTTTAGAAACGGTTAAACAAGTTCAAGAAATGATTTGGAAAAAGAACATGGGAAGCAAGACTAAAAAACTAATTGGACTCTGGCGACAGTACTGCCAAGAAATTAAAGACAGTTCCCTATTAGCCAGCTGGCAAGATAATGCTGTTAAATTAGGAATAAAGTTAACCGAAGGAGGAAACCCTAAACCCATTGAAATACTTAAGAAAGAACGTGCACATGAGAAAAGGTCAAAATCTGAAAAGGCGCCAGATTAAAAGGATAAAAATGAACTACGTAGTTCAATGGTTGGCCTTAGGTTGAAAGAGGGAGACGGAACAGATGAGGACTTAGACAATTGGATGTACAGA
This sequence comes from Somniosus microcephalus, assembly GCF_052327205.1. Lineage (NCBI taxonomy): Eukaryota > Metazoa > Chordata > Chondrichthyes > Squaliformes > Somniosidae > Somniosus > Somniosus microcephalus. The sequence goes on from NW_028225181.1 coordinate 17,012,818, forward strand.
ACTCCTAATGCGCCACCTCCTCAGCCACCCCAGTACATCAATATTTACCCCTCCCTTCCAACGTCGGCCTCACTAGCGATGCCTAATACTACCCCTCCAGCAACCCTCTCCGCAACCAGTCCCCCATTCACTCCAGGAATACCCCCAACCACCTTACCCGATAGTGCCACAGGCGTTACTGATCCCATAAGTAGTCGGTCCCGGTTACAAACGGCAGGACAGACAAACCCTGTGCCAAATTATACTCCTACCCGGAGTGATAAGAAAAAGAAAAAGAAGGAAGAAGAGAAACGGGGAAATAAGAAGAGTCAGACAGTTAGTTCAACATAAATCCACTCAGGAAAGCGACACTGAGTCATGTAGTGACTTTACCGATTCGGAGGATGATTTATCACCTCCTGAGGATCATGAGTCAGAATCAAAAAATCATTCTGGTAACCCACCCAGGAACCTTCCAGTGAGAAAGATGCCAAACCCAGATCAGGCTAATGCCGCAGCTAACCCCACCATAGATGTATTCTTCCCATGGAAGCCTAATGAATTAATGTCTATCCTAACTAATGTGCCGGATCGCCACAAAGTGCCTCAAAAGTTTGTGGACTTTTTACGAACCACCATTCAACTGTACAATGCTGAATCCCGAGATTTATGGGCTTTAATCCAACAAGTACTGACCCCCTCGGAACATACTCGATTCTTAACTCACTTGCGACATGCTAATCTGGCAGCCCTAAATGTGGCCATGGGGAATGACAATGATAGAATAACAGCCATGCTAACGGCTGCTAGTCAAACACTTCAGAAGCCTATTAACATATCCAATGTCCTAGATACTAAGCCAAAGAAAGATGAGGGACCTGAGGAATTTTTGGAGAGATTCTGTGAGGTTTATCAGGGACATTCGGGGGACACCAATTATCAAGGAGGAGCCAATTCACCCCAATTCTGCGCCATTCTGATGAACTGCCTTCCGGCTGCGGTATCAACCGCAATTAAAACCAATAATATGAACTGGCCAGAAAATAGCCCAGCTCAAATTACTAGAGCCATAAAATATTATTGGAAAGAGAGTAAAGGTTTGGAGAACCAACCCCAGAAGACAATAAAAACAGAATATGTCGTGAAGGAAGTCCCAATTCAACCACACACGATAGACAGGACAGGGTATCAGATGGAACCTCAATACTGTACCCCTGAATGGGTAGACATTCAGAATTATGGATATTACACTCATCCAAACGGCCCCGATGCTACTGCATACGGCCAACCCTACGCCCCTCCACAACAGAATTATGGAGGTAGAGGAAGGGGTAGAAGACAAGGACGGGGATACCAAGGTCCAAGACAAGGGCAGTGTTATAACTGTGGAGAGCATGGCCACTGGGTCAGAGACTGCCAATCCTTAGCCTATCGAGACCCACCTAGGAGGGGCATGGGAAGATGGAGAGGAAACAAATGAGGACCTAGAGAAGGCAGGGGAGGATATACCAATTTCTCCCAGAACAATCCATTCCCACAGAATTGACTAGCTAATCTAGTGGTCAGCATTTTACATTCGGACCGAGAACCCTTACTAATGTTGCAAATCCAGGATCAATGGTATCCCTGTATAGTAGACATTGGAGCCGCCATGTCCTCTGTCCAATCGGACCTTAAACTTCCCCGATCCAACAAAACCCAGGAATTATCAGGCTTCCAAGGTCAAATGACCAAGTATGCTTTGTCAGAACCAGTTCAGGTGACCTACAAAAATCAATCTGCAACCCACCAATTTGTAATAACTACCGGCTTGGACTGCAATTTGATGGCCAGAGACTTACTATGTGCATTCCAACTCAAACCTGATTGTGGTGATGAAGGAATAGCAATAGGACATTGGGCAAATAAAAGGCAATGTTATGTTTCGACTACACCGCAATGGTGGTCGCTCGACCTCAATGCATCCTCCTATCATGTGACACTGGCATATGATCGAAGTGGAAAGGATAGGACCCTTGAGGAGTATTTTAAAGATCAGGAAGGTACCGAATGGACAATCTACCTCAAGGCTGTAGTAACTGGACCTGAGGGAAAAGCAGAGTTTGTGCAGGTTCCCTTACACTTGTGGAAGCAGCCTTCAACAGTGGCTCCTCATATCACGCGGGAAGTTAACCAGCCTTTCCATGCCAAAGATTTGGGGCCCATGGTAAAACGAGCGATCGATCAGGCAAATCCTGAATGTCACCAACCGCAACAGTTACCCGGAGGTCTGATGGTCCAATTTTACCAAAACCCTGAGCCTAGCCTGACTGTGGTGCACCGTCATGTAGGGAAAGACATACTGGAGTATGTGACTCCACAGGTATGGGCAGAAGACCCAACGCATGTAGGTCTAACCGGCATAAAACCCATTGAGATCCCAGTGAAGGAAAATGTGACCTTGCCGACGGTACGACAATACCCTTTGAAACACCAACCTCTTCCGAGTATAGACAGACTCATTAAGGGATTGTTGGAGCAGGGAATTTTGGTAACTTGCCAATCCAGTTGTAATACACCCATCCTGGCTGTTCCGAAGCCTGGTAAGCCTGATTAGTTCCGCCTAGTGCAGGATTTACGAGCAATAAATGCGATTGTTCAGCCACTTAATGCGCTAATACCTAATCCAGCACACATCTTGGCCTCGATACCTGCTGATGCTACAGTTTTTGCGGCAGTCGATCTCCAGCATGCCTTTTTCTCCCTGCCATTGGCCACTTCTAGCCAATACATTTTTGCCTTCACTTACAACGGTCAGCAGTATAAGTGGACTCGATTACCCCAGGGCTTTGTGAATTCACCTACCCTGTTTTCGCGGTGCCTTCAACAGCAATTACAGACACTGACATTAAATTGTGGCTCCAATCTGATCCAGTATGTGGATGACCTTCTGACCTTCTCATTGCTAGCCCTGATGAGCTAAGTAACAGAGAGGACACTATTCAGTTGTTGAACTATCTCTCAGAATTAGGATATGTGGTATCTCCAGCGAAAGTATTGGTGGCTCAGAAGACAGTTAAATTTCTTGGAGTTATGTTATCAGCCGAAAACCGCAGTTTGGAAACTAGCAGAATACAGCCAATATGCGAGACGCCAACCCCTAAAACGGCCAAGCAAGGCAGGCAGTGGCTGGGAATGGTTAATAATTGTCGACAGTGGATACCTAACATTGCAGTATTAACCAAACATCTGACTCCCTACACGGCTAAAGAGGGAGAGTTTGAGCTGGAACTAGAGGCACAGCAGGCATTTGAGGAATTAAAACAGGATCTGGTCCAAGCACCAGCCCTGAGACGACCCCTGTCTGATAGGCCATTCCAGTTATATTGCATAGTAATGAACGATTGCTCAACAGCAGTTCTGACTCAGAAGCATGGAGATAAGCATCGACCGGTAGCTTATTATTCATCAAAACTGGATCCGGTAGCCTTAGGACATCCCTATTGCCCCCAGATCCTTACAGCCATCTACAACAGTCTACAGTCAGCTGCTAATATGACACTTCAGCAGGACATTACCGTGTATAGCTCTCACTCAGTCACTGCATTATTGGGGTAATTGCAGACCCAACACCTGATTACCGCCAGGCAAAATAAGTATGAAATATACTTACTGAACAATCCTCGGCTAGCATTTAAACACTGTAGCACTATCAACCCTGACAGTTTCCTTGCAAATCCGCCCTCCGAGAGTGATGAACCAAGCCATGATTGCTTAAACCTCATTAAGGATGATACCTCAGTACGACCTGATCTGTCTGACACTCTTATTGCAGATCCCGATATTACCATGTATACGGACGGCAGTTTTTCAGTTGATGAGATGGGAAAACGAATTTCTGGCTATGCAATTGTAAATCAGGAATGTGTCACCTTAGAATCAGCAGCCTTTGAATTCCCTTTTTCTGCCCAGCAAGCCGAACTGTTTGCACTCATACGAGCTTGCACTTTGGGAGAAGGATTAAAAATCAATGTACATACAGACTCTAGATATGCCTTTGGAGTAGTTCACGACTTTGGACAATTGTGGAAAAATAGAGGTTCTCTGACCTCTTCAGGCAGCCCGATCTCTCACCGTCAGTTAGTCTCAGATCGCTTGCAAGCCCTTTTACTCCCCAAACAGACAGCTGTGATTAAATGCTCTGCCCATACCACTGGCCAAAACCCGGTAGATATAGGAAACAGCCGCGCTGATGAGGTGGCCAAAAATGCTTCTGGGAGTCACCAAATGATTGTGCCCCGAATGATGAGGCAGACTAAAAATTCCAAAAAGAATCAGTCTACCTCGGAAAAACTAATGCCAACCATCCAAGAGGTGACTAAGTTGCAGGAGGACGCTCCTGATAGTGATAAGTATTTGTGGAGAGAATTGGGATGTGTATATAACCCTTTATCAAAACTCTGGACTACTCCCGCGGAACAGACTTGCATGTCTGATGAGCTAGCTTTATGGGTTATTTAATGTGGACACTTTGCAACTCATTGTGGTGGCAGGGCAGTGGGTGATTTGCTTCTAAGTACTTAGTGGCATCCAAGGCTTCAAGCAATAGCACAGAACATTAGCGATCGATGCCTGATTTGTCAACAACACAACCCTGGAAAGGGAGTGCCTTGCGAATGGGGAAAAACCCCTTTACCTGAGGGTCCCTGTGAGACCCTGCAAATGGACTACATTGAGTTGGAAAGATGTCAGTGTTACAAATACGTACTTGTCATTGTAGATGTATTTAGTAAATGGATCGAGGCATATCCAACCACAGACAATAAAGCCTCTACTGTTGTTAAGGTATTGCTGAGAGAGATCATACCTCGGTATGGTATTCCAACTCGGTGAAATTCTGACAACGGTCCTCACTTCACTGCCGAAGTGAACAAGGAACTTTGTACCCAGTTGAACATTCATCAGCAATTGCATTGTGCTTACCGACCACAGGCTCTGAAGAACAAACTTGCTAAACTGGTAGCCGAAACCGGCTCCACTTGGTTCAAACTGCTTCCTGTGGCTCTCTTTCAGATCCGCACCACACCAGCGGGTAAAGCAAGAATTACACCTGCTGAGATTATTTATGGTAGACCAATCAAGACTCCCTGGAACCAAAATGCTCCTACAACGGTGCATTTTCACCATATGACTGAAGAAATGACGACCTGTGTCTTGGCTCTTACTAAGGTTTTGTGCGGGCTGCATTCACAGGTCCGTGCTGCATATGGTGAACTTCCTGACTTATCTGGTTCTCTAAAAATTGAACCAGGTTCGTATGTGATGGTTAAGAACTGGACTCGTAAAAGTCTAGATCTAAGGTGGGAAGGTCCATATCAGGTCTTACTAACAACCCCGACTGCAGCTAAGGTCGAGGGAAGAAGCGCATGGGTGCATTTCCACCACTGTAAATTGATTGGAGAAACCAATCAAAAGGGGGGGAGATAATCAGTAGTAAATCAGTACAGTATATAGTAGATTTTACGAACAATCATTAATTTTATTTTGATTGATCAGCCATTGGTAGGAGACTACAGAACTCGTGCTCGGCCTTGATAGAGGTGACTGCAGCTTTTACGAGGTCTGGTGTTGTGTTTGGATTGTTCTGGCCTGCCGAAATCCTACTCTTATTATACTTATTATACGATTTTAATTTTTAATTTTAAGTTTTAATATATTAAGTTTTAATTTTGATTGTGTGTAAGCCTTTTATTTCACAGATTAACAACCGCTAGGGGACCATCTGCTTAGCATCAAGTTTCGGAGCTGGGAGAAAACAGCATCCCAGGAGGGTCGGAGCCGAGTGCTACAAAGAAGAAAACACCACCACAGGCGGAGCGCCCACTGAAGACTGAAACCATGAAGTTGCTGCTCATTGTTATTGGACTTTTTGGACTGTTGTGCCTGACTCAAGGCGATACGGACAAATCACGGAAGAAACGTAAATTACTTACCAACACCTTTCTGCACATGTCATATGAATACGCCAAAAGCTATAACTTAACAAGCTGTTGGGTTTGCAGTCACATTCCTATCCATAGTAAAATAGGGATTCACTTGAGACTCATCCCGTTCAATGCCACAGAGATGGCAGAGTGGGTCATGCGCCAGAATGCCAGCGGCATTTATAAAGATTCATACAACCAGGAGGGCGACAGGGGCAAATGGAAGTCGGCAGGTTATGACCTAACCACTTTCCAGGGGTGGTACCAGCCTAATTATAATCGGAACAGCCAGCCTCCAGCCTTAGTCCTTACTAATACTTCAGGAGTTGGTAGGCCGAGGAGGCCAATATGTTTAACGAAGAGTGTGCCCGGAGGTACAGAGGTAGGACGCAGTAAATGTTTACAAAATGTTAATGTAACAAAATGTATTCACACCAGAGGCTGTGGCCAAGGTTTCTTCCAATTAGATCATACCGGAACCCCCAATAGGACAAGTGGGGGACCATGGGAAGGAATGGAAATCAGATGGGGATGGAGGATTCGTGAGGCATTAGACGACAATTTAAAAGCATATAATGGGACCTATTTTATATGTGGTCACCAAGCCTATCCATGGTTACCCCGGGATTGGATGGGTTCGTGTTACTTAGGTTATGCAGTACCTTTTATTCACCACTTGAATAAGATTGGGGAACACCACGAATTTAAGAAACACGTGACCAAAAGAGAGCTAGCAGCTTTTAATCGATTTTTCGGCGTAATAAACCCTCCCTATGGAATAATGAGCTTGATGGATGAAACAAGGAATCTGGCAAGGCTACTAGAGATAGTTGCCAATGACAATGAGGAAGCTATAGCAGACATGAGTGCCAAAATGATAGCCATTAGAACAGTAACCCTCCAGAATCGAATGGCCTTAGATTACCTCCTTGCAGCACAAGGAGGAACCTGTGCCTTGATAGGAAGTGAGTGCTGTACTTATATCCCTGATAGCTCAGAAAACATAACCAACATTGTCAAACATATCCGGGATGCAGTAAGTCAGTAGAAGAAACCTAAGCCAGGGGATGACTGGTTTGATTGGATCATTGGAGGATGGCTAGGATCAATGGGACAAACTCTGCTACATGGGCTAGTGGTGGTACTTGCCGTAATTATGTGCATTTTTCTAGTTTTCACGCCGATTAATTGTTGCTGCAATAGATTAGGAGCAACTGTAATTCCAAGTCAATTGGTACAAAGGAAACCATCAGAAGAAGAAATTAAATTTGAGAAGGAATTAATGGAGGAGGAGTATAATAGACTCAATAAGATAGAGATGGACCAGTAGGATGAAGCCCAGAATCACTGGGTACCTTAGATGGTTATCATGGAATGATAAAAGGGGGGAATGAGGATACAGAATGCAAAAATATGGTAACAAAATCTAAAATGGAGGATCCTGTCAGCATAAAATGGTGGTGAAATGTCGACATCGCTGAGTCACTTGCATATTGTAAGAAATGATCATGTTAACTCAAGAAACTGTGAAGGCAGCAGGAAGTAAAATAAAAGAAGCTAAACTGATCTGTGGCTGCTAATATGGCTGGCACCCAAGATGTCACACCTTGCTGGTGGAAACAGTGTAGGGCGGAGTGCAGAGGTTATACAGACAATAGGCGATCAGAAAAAACATTACCATGATTGCAAACGCATTGCCATAATGATTAGGTGATCGTGAAACCATTACCAGCATATTTACTTAACTATAAACCATTCAGTGAAATGTGACTTCTTTGTTTCATACTGCCAGGCCAGGAAATTAAATTAAATGTATACGTGTACAGCTCGGGATTGGTGCAGACTGTACGATGTGTTAATGTCTTCTCAAATGCAAGTATAATAATGTGGCGCACTGTATGAAAGATTGCTTGCTCTGGTTTAACCTGTTAACCTGTCGGGGCTCTTCTGGAGTCAGGACTGTGCTATATCAGAGTAAGTCTCCCGGGATGACGGAATAAAAAACTGTTGAACTCCACCAGTATTTGACTCAGTGCTTGTACTGAACCAGATTGAGGACCAAAATAATCCGTTTCAACAGTAACACTGGGACAGGAGGGGCACGGTCACATCTACTCTCGGTGTAGTGATAACATTGGTCATGAGGATCACGGTCATATCTAGTTTCAATGAATAGCTAACACTGGGACAGAATGTTCATGGACACATCTAGTGTCAGCATGCCGTTTACATTGGGAAAGGAGGGGCACGTTCACATATAGTGCCAGTGCAGTGGTAACACTGGAATAGGAGCTGCATGCTCACATCTAGTTGCAGTGTATGGGTAACAGTGGGCAGGTGGGACACTTTCAAATCGAGTGTTAGTTTAGGGGAAACACTGGGACAGAAGGGACGTGGTCTCATATACTGTTAGTGCAGGGGTTACACTGGAAGAGGAGGGGCATGGTCACATCTAGTGTCAGTGAAGGGCTAACACTGGGACAGGAGGGACACGGTCATATCTAGAGTCAGTGTAGGGTTAACACTTGAACAGTAGGGGCACGGTCACATCTAGTGTTAGTTAAGGGATAACGCTGGGACAGGTGGGACACGTTTACATCTAGTGGCAGTGTAGGGATAACACTGGGACAGGTGTAACACGGTCACATCTTTTGTCAGTATAGGGGTAACACTCGGACAGGATGTTCACGGTCACATCTCGTGTAAGTGTAGGTGTAACACTGGGACAGGAGGGACACGGGCACATCTAATGTAATTGCAGTGTACATTGGGATTGTAGGGGCAACCGTCACATATACTGTCAGTGTAGGGTAAAAAATGGGACTAGAGGGGAACAGTCATATATAGTGTCAATATACGATTAAATTGGGGGCACATCCAGTGTCGTTGTACCTGTAACACTGGGACTGGAGGTGCACGGTCACATCTACTTTCAATTAAGGGATAACACTGGGACAGGTGGGACACGTTTACTTCTATTGGCAGTGTGGTTTTAACACTGGGACAGGAGTGGCACGGTCACATCTAGTGTCAGTTAATGGATAACACTGGGACAGGTGGGACACATTTGCATCTGGTGGCAGTGTACGGATAACACTGGGTCAGGTGTAACACGATCATATCTAGTGTAAGTGCAGGGCTAAAGCTGCGACAGGAGGGACACGGTCACATCTAATGTTAGTGAAGTTTTAACACTGGGACAGGAGGAACTCGGTCACATCTCGTGTCACTGTAGTGGTAACTCCTGGAAAGGAGGGACACGGTCAGATCTTGTGTCAATGTAGGGGTAATACTGGGACAGGAGAGACACGGTCACATATTGTGTCACTGTATGGGTAAACTGGGACAGGAGCAGCACGGTCACCGCTAGTTTCAGTTTTGGGGTAACACTGCGACAGGAGGGACACGGTCATACCTAGCGTCAGTGTAGAAGTAACACAGGGACAGGAGGGGCACGGTCACATTTACTGAGAGTGTACGGGTAACACTGGTTCAGGAGTAACACGGTACATCCGATGTCAGTGAACGGGTAACACTGAGACAGGACGAACATGTTCCCATCTACTGTCAGTGTAGTGTTAACACTGGGAAAGAGGGGACACAGTCACATCGTTTGTAAGTGTAGAGGTACTGCTGGGACAGGAGGTTCACGGTCACATCTAGCGTCAGTGTAGGGGTAACACTGGGGCAGGAGGTTCATGGCTCCATCAAGTGTCAGTGTAGGGGTAACACTGAGACAGGAGGGACACGGGCACATCTAATGTAATTCCAGTGTGCACTGGGATAGGAGGTGCACCGGCACATATAGTGTCAGTGTAGGCGTAACAATGGGACTGGAGAGGCACAGTCACATATACTGTCAATATACGCTTAGCGTTGGGGCAGGAGGGACATGGACACATCCAGTGTCATTGTATGTGTAATACTGGGACTGGAGGGGCACGGTCACATCTATTTTCAGTTAAGGGATAACCCTGGGACAGGTAGGACACGTTTACATCTAGTGGCAGTTTAGGGATAACACTCGGACAGATGTAACACGGTCATATCTGGAATAAGTTTAGGGCTAACACTGGGGCAGGAGGGTCAAGGTCACATCTAGTGTCAGCGTACGTGTAATACTGGGACAGGAGGGGCATGGTCACATATAGTGTCAGTGTAGGGGTAACACTGGGACAGGTGTAACGCGGTCATATCTAGTGTCAGCATAGGGCTAACACTGGGACAGGAGGGTCAAGGTCACATCTAATGTCAGCGTAGGGGTAATACTGGGACAGGAGGGGCATGATCAAAGCTAATGGCAGTGTAGTTTTAACACCTGGACAGGAGGGACACGAGCACATCTAATGGCAGTGTAGTTTTAAGACTAGGACAGGAAGGACACGGTCACATCTCGTGTCACTGTAGTGGTAACACTGGGACAGGAGGGACGCAGTCACGTATTGTGTCACTGTATGGGTAACACTGGGACAGGAGCAACACGGTCACCGCTAGTTTCAGTTTTGGGGTAACACTGCGACAGGAGGGACACGGTAATATCTAGTATCAGTGTAGGTGTAACACTGGGACAGGAGCAACACAGTTACATCAAATGTCAGTTTTGTGGTAAAACTGGAACAGGAGCGACACGGTCATATATAGTGTCAGTGTAGGGGTAACACTGGGACAGGAGGGGCACGGTCATATCTACTGACAACGTAGGGGTAGCACTGATTCAGGAGGAACACGTTACATCCGATGTCAGTGTACGAGTAACACTGAGACAGGAGGAACACGTTCACATCTACTGTCAGTTTAGTGTTAACACTGGGAAAGAAGGGACACGGTCACATCTTGTGTAAGTGTAGGTGTAACACTGGGACAGGAGAGGCAGGGTCACATCTAGTGTCAGTGTAGTTATAACATTGGTAATGAGGACCATGGTCATATCTATTTTCAATGAAAGGCTAACACTGGGACGGACTGGTTCCCGGTCACATCTAGTGTCAGCATGCCGTCCCCACTGGGAAAGGAGGGGCATGGTCACATCTACTGATGGCCGGGGAGTCCAGAACCAGGGATCATAGTTTAAGGATAAGGTGTAAGCCATTTTGGACTGAAATGAGGAGGAATTTCTTCACCCAGAGAGTGGTGAAACTGTGGAATTCCCTGCCACAGAGAGCGGTGGAGACCAGTTCATTAAATATATTCAATTGGATATATTTCTTAAGGATAAAAGGATCAAGGGATATGGGGAGAAGGCAGGGACAGGGTACTGAATTTGGATGATCACCCATGAACTCATTGAATGGTGGAGCAGTCTCGAAGGGGCGAATGGCCTACTCCTGCTCCTATCTTCTATGTTTCTATGTTTCTATTTCAGTGTAGGTGTAACACTGGGACAGGAGGGGCACGGTCACATCTAATGTAATTGTAGAGTAACACCGGGACAGGAGACGCCAGGTCACATCTCGTGTCAGTTTAGTGATAACACTGGGACATGAGAGGCTTGGACACATCTAGTGTCAGTCTAGTGTCAGTTAAGGGTTAACACTGGGATATGAGAGGCATCAACACATCTATTGTCAGTTTAGGGGTAACACTCGGACAGAAGGTTCATGGTCACGTCTAGTGTCAGTGTAGGTGTAACACTGGGACAGGAGGGGCACGGTCACATCTAATGACAGCGTAGGGGTAGCACTGGTTCAGGAGGAACACGGTACATCCGATGTCAGTGTACGGGTAACATTGAGACAGGAGGAACACGTTCACATCTACTGTCAGTGTAGTGTTAACACTGGGAAAGAAGGGACATGGTCACATCATGTGTAAGTGTTGGGGTAACACTGGGACAGGAGGGGCAGGGTCACATCTAGTGTCAGTGTAGTGATAACATTGGTCATGAGGATCACGGTCATATCCAATTTCAATGAAAGTCTAACACTGGGACGGGATGGTCACTGTCACATCTAGTGTCAGCGTGCCATTTACCCTGGGAAAGGAGGGGCACGGTCACATCTACAGATGGCCGGCGAGTCCAGACCCAGGGATCATAGTTTCAGGATAAGGGGTAAGCCATTTTGGAATGAAATGAGGAGGAATTTCTTCACCCAGAGAGTGGTGAACCTGTGGAATTCCCTGCGACAGAGGGCAGTGAAGGCCAGTTCATTAAATATATTCAAGAAAGAATTGGGTATATTTCTTAAGGCTAAAGGGATCAAGGGATATTGGGAGAAGGCAGGGACAGGGTACTGAATTTGAATGATCAGCCATGATTTCATTGAATGGCGGAGCAGGCTCGAAGGGCCGAATGTCCTACTCCTGCTCCTATCTTCTATGTTTCTATGTTTCTATGTCAGTGTAGGTGTACTACTGGGACAGGAGGGGCACGGTCACATCTACTGACAGCGTAGGTGTAGCACTGGTTCAGGAGGAACACGGTACATCCGATGTCAGTGTACGGGTAACACCGAGACAGGAGGAATGCATTCACATCTACTGTCAGTATAGTGTTAACACTGGGAAAGAAGGGACACGGTCACATCTTGTGTAAGTGTAGGTGTGACACTGAGACAGGAGGAGCAGGGTCACATCTACTGTCAGTGTAGTGATAACATTGGTCATGAGGATCACGGTCATATCTATTTTCAGTGAAAGGCTAACACTGGGACGGGCTGGTCACGCTCACATCTAGTGTCAGCGTGCTGTCTCCACTGGGAAAGGAGGGGCATGGTCACATCTACTGATGGCCGGGGAGTCGAGAACCAGCGATCATAGTTTAAGGATAAGGGGTAAGCCATTTTGGACTGAAATGAGGAGGAATTTCTTCACCCAGAGAGTGCGAAACTGTGGAATTCCCTGCCACAGAGGGCGGTGGAGAACAGTTCATTAAATATATTCAATTGGATATATTTCTTAAGGATAAAAGGATCAAGGGATATGGGGAGAAGGCAGGGACAGGGTACTGAATTTGGATGATCACCCATGAACTCATTGAATGGTGGAGCAGGCTCGAAGGGGCGAATGGCCTACCCCTGCTCCTATCTTCTAAGTTTCTATGTTTCTATGTCAGTGTAGGGGTAACACTGGGACAGGAGTGTCACAGACACATCTAATGTAATTGTAGCGTAACACTGGGACATGAGACGCCAGGTCACATCTAATGTAATTGTAGCGTAACACTGGGACATGAGACGCCAGGTCACATCTAGTGTCAGTAGAGTGGTAACACTGGGACATGAGAGGCATGGACACATCTAGTGTCAGTTTAGGTGTAACACAGTGACCTGAGAGGCATGGACATATCTAGTGTCAGTTTAGGGGTAACACTCGGACAGGAGGTTCACGATCACATCTAGTGTCAGTGTAGGTGTAACACTGGGACAGGAGGGACACGGGCACATCTAATGAAATTGCAGTGTACACTGGGATAGGAGGGGCCTCGTCACATATAGTGCCAGTGTAGGTGTAACAATGGGACTGGAAGGGCACGGTCACATATAGTGTCAATATAGGTTTAATATTGGGGCAGGAGGGACACCTACACATCCAGTGTAATTGTAGGTGTAACACTGGGACAGGAGGGACACGGTTACATCTATTTTCAGTGTAGGTTATCACTGGGACAGGGGAGCTTTATCAAATCTAGTGTCATTGTAGACGTAACACTGGGACAGGAGTGGTCTGGTCACATCTAGTGTCAGTGTAGCGGTAACACTGGGGAACAAGGGACGCGGCCACATATGGTGTCAGTGCTAGGGTAACACTGGGTCAGGAGGGGCATGCTCACATATAGTTGCAGTGTGGGGTAACACTGGAACAGGTGGGTCATTGTCAAATCTAGTGTCAGTGAAGGCCGAACACTTGGTAGGAGGGGCACGGTCACATCTAGTTGCAGTGTAGGGGTATCACTGAGGCAGGTGGGACACAGTCATATCTAGTGTCAGTATAGGGGTAACACTGGAACAGGAGCAGTACGGTCAGACCTAGTGTCAGTTAGGGGATAACACTGGGACAGGTGGGACACATTTACATCAAGTGACAGTCTAGGGATAACACTGGGACAGGTGCAACACCGTCATATCTAGTGTAAATGTAGGGCTAACACTGTGACAGGAGGTTCAGGGTCACATCTAATGTCAGTGTAGGTGTAACACTGGGACAGGAGGGGCACCGTCACAGATAGTGTCAATGTAGGGGTAACAATGGGACTGGAGGGGCTCGGTCACATATAGTGTCAATATACAGTTAATGTTGGGGCCGGAGGGACACGGACACATCCAGTGTCATTGTAGGTGTAACACTGGGACAGGTGGGACACAGTCATATCTACTGTCAGTGTAGGTGTAATATTGGAACAGGAGGGGCACGGTAACATCTAGTGTCAGTTAAATAATAACACAGAGACAGGTGGGACACGTTTACATCTAGTGTCAGTGTAGGCATAACACTGGGAGAGGTGTAACACGGTCATACCTAGTGTAAGTGTAGAGCTAACATTCGGAAAGAAGGGTCACGGTCACATCTAGTGTCAACCTAGGGGTAATACTGGGACAGGAGGGTCATGGTTACATCTATTGTCAGTGTATGGATAAAATTGGGACAGGAGGGACACGGGCACATCTAATGTCAGTGAAGTTTTAACACTGGGACAATTGGGCCACGATCACATCTAATGTCAGTGAAGTTTTAACACTGGGACAGGAGGGGCCCGGTCGCAGCTCGTGTCACTGTAGGGGTAACACTGGGACCAGAGGGGCGCAGTCACGTATTGTGTCACTGTATGGGTAACACTGGGACAGGAGCAACACGGCCACCTCTAGTTTCAGTTTTGCGATAACACTGCGACAGGAGGGACACGATCATATCTAGTGTCAGTGTAGGGATAACACTGGGACAGGAGCAACACAGTCACATCTAGTGTCAGTTTTGGGGTAACACTGGGCCAGGAGGGACACGGTCATACCTACTGTAAGTGTAGGGGTAACACTGGGTCAGGAGTGGCATGGTCACTTCAACTGACAGCGTAGGGGTAGCACTGGTTCATGAAGAACACGGTACATCCCATATCAGTGTACGGGTAACACTGAGACAGGAGGACCACGTTCACATCTACTGTCAGTGTAGTGTTCACACTGGGAAAGAAGGGACACGGTCACATCTTGTGAAACTGTAGGGGCAACACTGGGACAGGAGGAAAACGTTCACATCTAGTGTCAGTGTGGTGATAACATTGGTCATGAGGATCACGATCATATCTCGTTTCAATGAATGGCTAACACTGGGTGGGAAGGTCACGGTCACATCTAGTGTCAGCGTGCCGTTTACACTGGGAAAGGAGAGGCACGGTCACATCTACTGTCAGTGTAGGTGTAACACTGGGACAGCCGGGCGTTGTCAAATCTAGTGTCAGTGTAGGTTTAGCACTGCTCCAGGAGGAAAATGGTCACATCTATTGTCAGCGTAGCTGTAACACTGGGACAGGAGTGGCAATGTCACATCTAGTGGCAGTGTAGGGGTAATGCTAGGGCAGAAGGGACACGGACACATCTAGTGTCATTCTAGGGGTGACTTCCACAGGAGACACACGGTCACATTTAATGTTAATGTGGGGTAACACTGGGAGTGGACCAACACGGTCACATCTACTGTCAGTGTAGGTGTAACACTGGGACTGGTGGGGCACGGTTTATCCTAGTGACAGTTTAGAGGTAGCACTGGGACAGGAAGGGCACGGTTTCATCTAGTGTAATTTTAGGTGTAGCACTGGGACAGCAGTGGCACGGTCACATATAGTCTCATGTAGGGGTAACACTGGGATAGAAGGGGCACGGTGAAATCCAGTGTCAGTGTAGGTATAGAATTGGGACAAGAGTGGCACGGTTTCAGCCAATGCTAGTGTAGGGCTGACAATGGGACAGGCGGGTCACGGTCACATGTAATGTCAGTTTAGGAGTAACACTGGGACTGGTTGAGCACGGTCAGATCTAGGGTCAGTGTAGGGTTACTGCTGGGATAGGAGGAACGCGGTTCCTCCAATGTCAGTGTAGGGTTAACAATGGGACAGGAGGGACAAGGTACATCCAATTTCAGTGTCGTGTTAAATCTGGGACAGGAGGGGCGCGGTCACATCTAGTGTCAGTGTACAGGTAATGCTGGGACTGGAGGGGCACGAACCAATATCATGTTAGTGTAGGTGTAACACTCTGACAGGAGGGTCACGGTCAAATCTAGTGTCAGTGTAGAGGTAATGCTGGTACTGGAGGGGCACGGACCAATATCATGTTAGTGTAGGTGTAACACTCGGACAGGAGGGGCGTGGTCACATCCACAGTCAGTGTATAGGTAATGCCCTAACTGGAGGGGCACGGACCAAAATCATGTTAGTGTAGGTGTAACACTCTGACAGGAGGGGCACCATCACATCTAGTGTCAGTGTACAGGTAATGCTGGGACTGGAGGGGCGCGGACCAATATCATGTTGGTGTAGGTGTAACACTCGGACAGGAGGGGCGCAGTCACATCTAGTGTCAGTGTAACCTAGAAACAAAGCAACATAGAAGATAGGAGCTTTCTCCACCATTCAATGAGATCATGGCTGAACAGTCACATTCAGTACCCTGTCCCTGCTTTCTCTCCATACCCCTTGATGCCTTTAGCCTTAAGAAATATTTCCAACTCCTTCTTGAATATATTTAATGTATTGGCCTCTACTGGCTTCTGTGGTAGAGAATTACACAGATTCACCACTCACTGAGACGGGGGGAGATGTTCACAGCCAGTGTCAGTGTAGAGCTACCACTCTGACAGGAGGGGCACGGTCACATCTAGTGTAAATGTTGGGATAACACTGGGACAGGAGGGACACGTTCACATCAAGTGTCAGTGTGGCGGTAACACTGGGTCAGGATGGTCAAGGTCACATCTAGTTTAATATTAGGGATAACACTTCGATAGGAGCGGCACGGTTTCATCTGGTGTAAGCCACACGACTGTGTGGCTGTTCATGGTTCCCACACCATCATCAAGTTTGCGGATGATACCACGGTAGTAGGGCAGATCACCAACAATGATGAGTTAGCCTACAGGGAGGAGGTCCAGCATCTCGTGAAGTGGTGCACTGATAACAACCTGGCCCTTAACATCAAGAAAACCAATGAAATCATTGTGGACTTCAGGAAGTCTAAAGGCGGAAGTCACACCCCCATCCACATCAATGGGGCTGTGGTGGAAAGGGTGGACAGCTTTAAGTTCCTCGGAGTCCACATCACAGAAGACCTCTCCTGGTCCCTCAATACCTCCTCTCTGGTGAAGAAGGCCCAGCAGCGCCTATATTTCCTAAGGAGGCTGAATGGATGTAACCTGTCACCCCTGATCCTCTCTAACTTTTACCGCTGCACAATATAGAGCATCCTGACAAAATGTATCACAGTATGGTATGGCAGCTGTAGCTACTATGACCAGAAAGCCCTGCAGCGGGTAGTCAAAACTGCCAAATGCATAACCGGCACACGGCTACCGACCATAGAGCACATATACCAGAAACGCTGTCTACGGAGGTCACGGTCCATCATCAAAGACCCTACCCACCCCAGCCACAGTCTGTTCACCCTCCTGCCATCTGAGAGACGCTACAGATGCATTCGCACCCGTACGACCAGATTTAGGAGCAGCTTCTTTCCCAGGGCTGTCATCCTACTGAACTTCACAAATAAACTCTAAAGCCTGCACATCTGCCAATGCACTTTATTATGGTTATGTTTATGTTAATGTATTACAAGCCAAATGTATGTTGAATGTTTAAATGTCTTAATCTAAATGTACACTCTCGGGAGCCGCAAGCCTACATTTCGTTGTACTGCACTTGTGCACTAACAATGACAATAAAAGTTGATTTGATTTGATTTGATTTGATTTAGGGGTAGCACTGGGAAAGGAGGGGCACGGTCACATCTAGTGTCAGTGTAGGGGTAACACAGAGACAGGAGGGGCACGGTCATATCTCGTGTCATTGCAGGGATAACACTTCGACAGGAGCAGCACGGTTTTATCTGGTATAAGTTTAGGGATAACACTGGGACAGGAGGAACACGGTCACATCTAGTTTAATTGTAAGGATAATACTGGGACAGGAGGGGCATGAGCACATCTAGTGTCAGTGGAGAATGCCCAGTGTCGGGAGCAGCTGGTGAGTATTTATTCTCCGTTTCGCGGGTTTTTTCAGGGGTCCAGTGCTTGCAGCAGCCAGTGAGTATTCATACTGTATTTCGTGGGTTTTTCATAGGCCCAGTGTCGGGAGCAGCCGGTGAGTATTTATAATCAGTTTCATGGGTTATTTCAGAGGCTTATCAATGTCACAGACCAGTGCCGGCATTACAGAGCCATGTAACGATTCAAAAAGTGACGGGGGCAAGATGAAGCAGCTGATTCTGAGAGTACGGCCAGGAGCAAATTGATACTACTCTATAGTTTGCCAGTTAAATTGAATAGGTTATAATATATGGAAGGTCTCATTTTGGTAGTGAATAGATTCTAAGGTCTCTGTTGTGTAGCGGGGAGTGCTTGTAAACAAGGGCTCTTGAGTAATTAATATCATTTAATTGTTGTGTAATTAGTGACCTTTCATTTGATGTAATTTAATTTAAGTTAATTAAAGGGTAATTCATGGCAGCACAGCTCCGACCCATGGCATGATCCTCCTGTGCTTTGTGGGAAATCAGGGACTCAACCATGAATGCGGGAAGTGTATCTAGATGCAGCTACTGGCAGACCGCATTGCAGCGCTGGACCTGAGAACGTATATACACTGGCAATCCACGAAGCTGATGACGTCATGCATAGCACCTGTTGTGATTTGGACACATCGCTGGTAAAGTTTGCACAGGCAGGAAAGGAATGGTTGAACGTCAGGCACAGTAGTAGACGCAGGCAGGTGGTGCAGGAGTCCCCTGTGGCCATCCCCCTCTGAAACAGATATAGCACGTTGGATATTGTGGGGGTGATTGCTTATCTGGGGAAGGCAGCAGCAGCCAAGTTCATCGCACTGTGGGTGGTTCTGCTGCACAGGAAAGGAGGAAAAAGAGCGGGAAAGCTATTGTGATGGGGATTCTATTGTAAGGGGAATAGATAGGCATTTCTGCGGCCACAAACGAGACACCAGGATGGTATGTTGCCTCACTGGTGCAAGGGTCAAGGATGTTTCGGAGCTGCTGCAGGGCATTCTGGAAGGGGAGAGTGAACAGCCAGTTGTCGTGGTGCATATAGGTACCAACGATATAGGTAAAAACCGGGACGAGGTTCTAAAAGTTGAATATAGGTCGTTAGGAGGTAAATTTAAAAAAGGACCTCAAAGGTAGTAATCTCAGGATTGCTACCAGTGCCGCATGCTAGTCAGAGTAGAAATAGAAAGACATTTCAGATGAATACGTGACTAGAGGAATGGTGCATGGGGGAGGGATTCAAATTCCTGGGATATTGTATCCGGTTCTGGGGGATTTGGGAATAGTACAAACTGGATGGTTTGCACCTGGGCAGGACTGGGACCGATGTCCTAGGGGGAGTGTTTGCTAATGCTTTTGGGGAGGGTTTAAACTAAATTGGTAGGGTGTTGGTTACCTGTGCAGGGAGAGAGAGAAGCGGTAAACAAGGATAGAATTAAAAGATAGGAAGGGGAAAAGCAATCGTAGAAGGCAAATAAATCAAGGGAGTAAATCAAGCAGGGCCAAAGTTAAAAATAATTCTAAAAGGACTCAGAGTGTTAAGAAAACAAAGCCCGAAGGCTTTGTGTCTTAATGCAAGGTGCATTCACAATAAAGTGGATGAATTAGCTGTGCAAATAGATGTAAATGGATATGATATGATTGTGTTTACGGAGACAAGGCTCCGAAGTGACCAACGTTGGGAACTCAAAATCTAGGGGCATTCAATATACAGGAAGGGCAGGCAGAGCGGAAAAATAGGTGGGGTATCATTGATGGCTAAAGAGGAGTTTAACACAATAGAAAGGAAGCATATTAGCTTGGATGATTTGGAATCTGTATGGGCAGAGCTGAGAAATACCATGGGGCAGAAAACGTTAGTGGGTATTGTATACAGACCCCCAAACAATAGTGGTGATGTTGGCAATGGCATAAAACAAGATATTAGAGAGGCGTGCAATAAGGGCACTGTAGATATCATGGGTGACTTTAATCTGTGTATAGTTTGATCTAACAAATTAGGAACAATAGTGTGGAGGAGGACCCCATAGAGTATGTGGGATGGTTTCCATGACCAATATGTCAAGGAACCAACTGGAGATCAGGCCATCTTAGACTGGGTATTAAGTAATGAGAAAGAGGTCCCTTGGAGAACAGCAAACATAATATTTGCCCAGAAATTCGGGCCGGGGCTTCCTGTGGGTGCAAACCTCCGACCAGCAATTACGTAGCACGCTGGCCATTGAGCTGTCGGCCCGCGTGTGATTCCAATCCTGGGCCTCCTCCAGCTGCTGGCGCGCAGTGCTTGCGTATCCCATGGGCGCAGTTAGCTCGATGCGTCCACTGGGATCACGTGGGCCATGGAGAGCCTGTGGTAGCAGTGAAATGCCCATTCATAAAATTGAAAGGAAGTGCTGTCAAAACTAAAAATACTATAAGCATCAAAACATCACTGAAACTTCAAATAATTTTTTAAAAATCACATTTTTAAAATAACTGTAAATTATATAAAATAACTATTTAAAACAATAATATAAATAAAATAAAAAATTAATTACATTTTCTAACGGGGCTAAAAATAAATTAATCTTTCTTTAATGTATTTAAAAATTAATAAATCTGTGGAAAAATTTATTGAATTTAAATTATTCCACCACTTACCTTGTTAAAAGCAGCCCTTGCGCTTGTTTTTTACATGTGTAACTCCTAGAGACTTACCCTCCCGGAGAAATCTGGAAAAAATTCTTAAGTTCCATGCGCAAGCGATGCATTTCCAGCGTACGCTTTCGACCTCTGAACCCCTTCCTCAAAGGGAACGGAAGTTCTGGTTTACCACGCATGCTCATTGCATGCACGAAACCGGTACTTCCGTTGGGCCTATGGGTGAGCACCCCATATGTACTCCCCCGTGGAGACCCGAATTTCTGGCCCAATATGGTAGAATTCTTCATTAAGATGAAGAGTGAAGTAGTTGACTCAGAGACTAGGATCCTGAATTTTAATCAAGGAAACTACGACGGGGTGAGGTGCGAGTTGGATAGGATGGATTCGGGAATGTTACCTGAAGGGTTGACAGTGGATAGGCAATGGCAAACATTTAAAGATCACATCGATGAACTACAGAAATTGTTCTTTCCTGTTCGGCATAAAAATAAAACAGGAAAGTTTGCTCAACCCTGGCTAACAAGGGAAATTAGGGAGAGCATAAGATCCAAGGAGCAGACATATAAATTTGCCAGGAAAAGCAGTAAACCTGAGGATCGGGTGCAGCTTAGGATTCAGCAAAGGAGGACAAATGGATCAATTAAGACGGGGAAAATATACTATTGTAGGAACGGTAGTTCCTATTTGAATAATTGCAGTTCGACTCAGTAAATCAAAACAACAAAGTTTAATAACAACGAAGTTAACTAGTAAATTGCAGGAGAAGATGTATACAGGTCTGTTCAGGCTGCGAGGCACTCGAAGACTGCTGGAAGGTTCTGGAAATCGACTTCATGACGTCATCGTGTTCTTCGCGCCACTGGCGGTCACGTGATCGGAGTCATGACGTCATCGCGCAGAGTATAAGAAGGTACATACAGTATAGTTAACAAACAGTTTAAAGGTGCAGTACGTGGCTGCACTACAATGCAGTTAAAGAGATTATTCTTAAATGTTCTGAGTCTCTTAGTGGCTGCGCCACAGGTGCCCCAACAGAATGCTCTTTAACAGACAGTGTCAAAGGAACAGGAGGCTTGTTAAACCTGGTCGAGAGATGGCGAAACTCAGGCAGCGGGAATGGAGCGTTGAAGGATAAGTCGGTTCTTGGCTTCGTCTGCAGCGGCACGACAGGCTTAGAAGAAACAACAGGTCCTAGTGTCGGCGACGTGGAAACCGATAGAGGCGGTTCACTGGCAGGCTGGTGACGAGCTGGTCCGGCGGTCAACGGAGGTCGACCACGGCGAGGCGGTTGAGCAGCAACGACTGGTTCACTCTGATCGAGATGGGTCGGTTTAAGTAGGTCGATAGAGATGGTATCTTGTTTGCCACCGAAGTCCACGTGAAAAAATTTTCACCCGATGAGATGACACGAAACGGTCCAGCATAAGGTTGTTTTAATAGGCTTCTGTGAGCGTCCTGCCGAATAAAAACATACTCAGAGCTCATTAGCTCTGCCGGGACGTGAGGCCTCTGCAGCTTGTGATTGGAGGTTGGAATAGGCAGGAAATTCTTAGCCACCGCCTGATGCTGGAGGAGCTGCTGAGCCGCAGACCACGATTCCGTGTGTGAAGGGATAAAGTCACCTGGTACCCGAAGCGGCTGGCCGTAGACTAACTCGGCCGATGAAGCCTGGAGATCATCCTTGGGGGCTGTTCGAAGGGCAAGTAAAACCCAGGGGAGTCTGTCCACACAGTTGGAACCACGCAAGCTGACCCGTAGTGACGCCTTGAGCGACCGATGGAACCGCTCGCACAGGCCACTCTCTTGCGGATGGTATGCGGTGGTGCAGAGCAGCTTGGCACCCAAACCTTGCTCGACTGCTGACACAATTCTGACGTAAATTGTGGGCATCTGTCAGAGGAGATGTCAGATGGTACCCCGAAACGAGCTACCCACGATGGAACGAACGCCCTGGAGACGTCTGATGCAGCAGTAGCACTCAATGGGATCGCCTCTGGCCATCTGGTGGTACGGTCCACTACCGTCCGGGTATGTGTGAAACCTCGCGAAACGGGAAGAGGACCCACTAAGTCCACGTGTACTTGGTCGAAACGGCGTTCTGGCACCGGAAATTCGGCCAGTGGAGCTTTGAGATGGCGATTAACTTTTGCTTTTTGACAATCCACGCAATGGTTTGTCCAGTCCCGGATGTCCAAATGAATTCATTTCCAGACAAATTTACGGGACATTAGCCACTGTGAAGCACGCATCCCTGGGTGCGATAACCCATGTATGGCCTGGAAAATTTTCTTACACCATTCCAATGGCACGATGGGCCTGGGCACTCCCATGGATGTGTCACACAAAAGTGTGGATCCCGCCACCTGGAACTTAACATCGGCCACCTGCCAACTGGAAGGCGTGATCCGGTGTGCCTGTACTTCGGGATCTGCCAGCTGCTCTTCTGCCAACCCAAAGAAATCGATACCCAGGTGAACTGCCTGGACTGGAGAACGAGAGAGACATTCGGCCACGAGATTATCTTTGCCGGACACGTGCCTTAGATCTGTCGTAAATTCGGATATAAATGTGAGGTGGCGCTGCTGGCGGGCTGACCACGGCCCTGTCGTTTTTGCCATTGCGAATGTAAGTGGCTTGTGGTCCACGAATGCAGTAAATGGACGCCCTTCTAGGAGAAAACGGAAGTGTCGGACGGCTAAAAACAGGGACAACAACTCCCTCTTGAAAGTGCTATATTTTTGCTCGTTCTACCGAAGCTGGTGGCTGAAAAATGCTAATGGCTGCCACGCACCATCGACCCATTGCTCTTGAACTGCCCCGATAGCATAATCGGAGGCATCTGTAGTGAGGGCGATGGTCGCGCCCGGTAACAGGTGAGCAAGCATGGTTGCATCTGCCAACACCGCCTTGGTGTTAAGGAATGCCTGGTCCATTGGCGGCATCCATGTGATAGCGTCCTTTCCCGACTTCACTTTGAGCACTTCATACAGTGGCTGCATCAACTGGGCTGCCTTGGGGATGAACCGAAGATAGAAATTTACCATCGCCAGAAACTCCTGCAGGGTTTTGACTGTGTGAGGCCATGGAAATCCTGTAACTGCTTCTACCTTGCTAGCTACTGGGATGGCGTCATCCGAAGTGATCTTGTGTCCCAGGAAATCGATGCTGGATAATCCAAACTGGCATTTGGTGGGCTTGATGATGAGGCCGTGCTGGCTGAGATGGGCAAAAAGTGTGCGCAAATGCTGCAGGTGTTCCTGCGAATCTCTACTGGCGATGAGAATGTCATCCAAGTAAACAAAAAGAAGGGCAAATCTCGTAATCGGGAGTCCACGAGCCGTTGGAAGGCCTGCGCTGCGTTCTTCAACCCGAAAGGCATTCGGAGGAAGTCAAAAAGTCTGAACGGTGTGATGACCGCCGTTGTGGGATATCTTGCGGGTGTACCGGGAATTGGTGGTTACCACGGACGTGATCCACCTTGGAGAAAACGGAGTTGCCAGCCAGATGGGCCCAAATGTCCTGCATGTGAGGTATTGGATACCTGTCCGGTGTAGTGGCTTAATTTAGACGTCGGTAATCCCCGCCAGGTCGCCAGCCACCGCCTGGTTTGGGACGATATGCAGTGGGGTGGGCCAAGGGTTATTGGAGCGTTGGATGATCCCGAGGCATTCCATGGTGCGAAACTCGGCTTTTGCCACTGCGAGCTTTCCTGGTTCCAACCGACGTGCCCGGGCATAAACCAGCAGTCCCTTCATCGTGATGTGATGCACCACTCCATCCATCGTGACTGCTGCCGAAAAAGGAGGCTTGGTGAGCTCTGGAAACTCCCCGAGCAGGTGCGTAAACCCGTCCTGTGCTGCAAGCATACAGGCAATCGACCAGGACATGGTGGTGCTGCGATGGCACGGCAGTGCGTGCAAAGTGGCTGCATTTATGAGTCGGCAGTGTTGGACGTCGACCAGAAAGCCGTTGGAGCAGAAAAAATCGCCCCCGAGGATAGCCTGCGAAACTTTATCCACAATAAAGTCCCAAACAAGTCTCTGACCACTGAAGGTTAAATTGACTGTCCGTTTTCCGAACGTGCGGATATCTGCGACATTAGCTACCTCGAGGGACGGACCGCCACTGCCGGATTGCAGATCGAGCCTTGAAGCTGGCAGAATACTTCACTGGGATCCAGTGTCGCGCAAAAATCGCCACCCTGTCATGGAATCCGTGATGTACAGCAGCTTTCCCGCCGAACCAACAGCCATGGTGAAGTGGTCGATTTTTTTAGACCCAGTCCGTTTTTCCGAGTTTTTTTTTTGGCGAAAAACTGCAGGGCGGGCGGCAGCATCGAGCTTTGGCGCCAAAACGGGCGTGGTATGCACACCAGCCTGCAGGAGGAGGGCTGGGCTGCTCCTTGTGGTAAACCACTGTTATAACCTGTCTGTGTCTGTATGTGTATTCCACTAGGTACAGGTCTGGACATGCCTCGGCTGACTCCTCCCATTATTCCAGGTATATAAGTGACTACCTCCCAGTACCTTAGTATTGTGGACAGGTCGACCACTCGAGACAAGACCTTCATTCTTTAGTTAATAAAAGCCTGATTGTTACTCGCTCAACCTCAGTCTTTTGAGGAATTGATGGCGCATCAATTTTATTAACTAAATTTTTTATAATGGAGAAGATCCTCACACCAGCATGCCTGGACCTGGACAGTCGGGAAGAGGACGCTTCCACCAAGTTTGCTCACTGGCTCACGTGCTTCGAGACATTCCTGACTGCCTCCACTGCAGTCGAAACGGATGCGGACAAACTGTCTGTCCTGTTCTCCAAGGTGAACCATTGAGTGTACTCAGTCATCTGGGACGCGACCTCGTACACAGCCACCCTCCAGCTCCTCAAGACCCAGTACACGCGCCCAGTGAACGAAGTATATGCTAGGCACCTTCTGGGGAGTCGCAAGCAACAACCTGGGGAATCGACTGAGGAATACCTCCAAGCACTGTTTGTTCTTGGCCGGGCCTGTGGGTGTAAGGCGGTAACGCCCACTAAGTACACGGAGGAACTGATCCGGGATGCCTTCGTAGCGGGCCACAGGTCCAACTACACCAGAGAGCGACTGCTGGAGCAGAGTAACCTCACCCTCGACAAAGCCTCCGACATCGCACTAATGCTGGATGCAGCCTTCCGGGGCATGGATGCCTACTCCTCTGCACCGTGGATGCTGCGGGGAACGACAACCTTGGACATGGTAGGACAGCCCCATAGCACCATGCCACCCCAGCCACAGCCCAACAACGGCCCAACTACCGCAGCAGTGTCCCAAGGCCAGACAACAGAATACCAAGGACAGAAATGCTACTTCTGTGGCCAGGCCAAACACCCCAGAGCACGCTGCCCAGCGAAGAATGCGACCTGCTCGGGCTGCGGGAAAAATGGACACTACGCCAGCGTCTGCAAGGCCAAAGCCACCCCGAACGCCAGCAGCGCCGCGTGTGGGCTGTGCGGGCCGCAATCTTGGGCCCCCAACAGCGCCGCATGTGGGCCGTGCGGGCCGCCATCTTGGGCCTCCCCAGCCATGTGCGAACCACCGCAGCAGCAGCCATCTTGGACGACTCCAGCCACATGGGAATCATGGACGCCACCATCTTGGACACCAGCCGGGACGCAGCAGGTCGCCAACCCCCCCATCTGATACTCGCAGCGACACACCGACCCCTACGCTGGCCTCTGTGACGCTGGACCAAACGAGACCACACCAGCTAGCGTGGTCCAAAATGGACGTTAAGGTAAACGGCCATGCACTAAACTGCCTTTTTGACTCCGGGAGCACAGACAGCTTCATCCACCCCGACACGGTGCGGCGTTGCTCTCTCACAGTCCTGCCTGCGCACCAGCGAATTTCTATGGCCTCCGAGTCCCAGTCAGCGGACATCGGCGGATACTGTGTGGTGACACCAGTAGTAGACAGGACTGTGTTCAATAATTTTAAATTCCTTGTCCTGCCCGACCTCTGCGCTGCCGTCCTACTGGGGTTGGATTTCCAGTGCCACCTCAAAAGCGTTACGAAGGCGTACGGTGGCCCCCTCCCCCCACTCACAGTCCGCAGCCAGCAGCCTCCAAATTGCCCGCCGCGCACCAGATGCAACCTCTCCACACTCAGAGTCCCACCCCCCCCACTGTTTGCTAACCTCACCCCCGACTGTAAGCCCATCGCCACAAAGAGCAGGCGATACAGTGCCGGGGAAGGGTTTTCATCAAAACCGAAGTGGAACGGCTCCTGAAGGAGCGGATTATTGAGGGCAGCTCCAGCCCCTGGCGAGCCCAGGTTGTAGTCGTTAAGACCGGCGAGAAACAACGCCTGGTCATCGACTACAGCCAAACAATAAACCGCTACACCCTGCTGGACGCCTACCCACTCCCCCGCATAGCTGACATGGTCAACCAGATCGCGCAATACCGCGTCTTTTTGACCATTGACCTGAAATGAGCGTACCACCAGCTCCCCATCAGCCCTGAAGACCGCCAGAATACTGCTTTTGAGGCAAACGGCCGCCTCTATCACTTGCTTAGGGTTCCCTTCGGCGTTACTAACGGGGTCTCCATCTTCCAAAGGGAGATGGACCGGATGGTCGATCAAAACGAGCTGCAGGCCACTTTCCCTTACCTAGATAATGTGACCATCTGCGGCCATGGCTTGCAGGACCATGACGTAAACCTCGAGAAATTCCTCTGCACCGCCCAACTCCTGAAGCTGACATATAACAAGGAGAAGTACATATTCCGCACAGACCGCCTCGCCATCCTTGGCTGTGTTGTGGAACACGGGGTCATCGGTCCCGACCCGGACCGGATGCGTCCCCTTATGGAACTCCCACTGCCCCACTGCCTAAAAGCTCTGAAGCGGTGCCTAGGGTTTTTTTCCTACTACCCTCAGTGGGTCACCTACTATGCAGACAAAGCCCGTCCGCTGATCAAGTCCACCTCTTTTCCCTTGACGGCAGAGGCCCGCTTAGCCTTCCACCGTATCAAGGAAGACATTGCCAAAGCCACCATGCACGCAGTGGACGAATCCATCCCCTTCCAGGTGGAAAGCAATGCATCCGACTTCGCTCTGGCCGCCACCCTTAATCAGGCGGGGAGACCTGTGGCATTCTTCTCACGAACCCTCCAGGGCCCGGAGACCAGACACTCCGCGGTTGAGAAGGAGGCCCAAGCTTTCGTGGAGGCTGTGCGTCATTGGAGGCACTACCTGGCCGGAAAACGATTTACCCTGCTCACTGACCAGCGTTCAGTTGCTTTTATGTTTAACAACAAGCAGATGGGCAAAATCAAAAATGACAAGATCTTGAGGTGGAGAATCGAACTTTCCACCTACAATTACGAGATCTTATACCAGCCTGGGAAGCTCAATGAACCCCCAGATGCCCTATCACGTGGCACCTGCGCCAGCGTGGAGATCGATAGGCTGAGGACCCTCCACAATGACCTCTGCCACCCGGGGGTCACCAGGTTCTTCCACTTCATCAAGGCCCGCAACCTGCCTTACCCCATCGAGGATGTCAGGACCATGACCAAGAACTGCCAAGTCTGCGCTGAGTGCAAACCGCACTTTTATAGACCAGACAGAGCCCACCTGATAAAAGCCACTCGCCCTTTCGAATGCCTGAGCGTCGATTTCAAAGGGCCTCTCCCCTCCTCTGACCGCAATGTGTACTTCCTCAACATCATTGACGAGTACTCCCGGTTCCCGTTCGCTATCCAATTCCAATTCCAATTCCAATTCCAATTTAAATGCTTTATTGGCATGAAAGTTTACAGAGAACCATATTGCCAAAGCTAACATAGTAAAAAGTTACAGTTTTCTAAATATTCTTTTGACATTTGTTGGTTACATACAATATTACTTATGAACAATATTAATTTTATACAGTCTTTGTATTACATTTGGTACTTTCAATATTAGTTTTAAACATTCTTAACTTTAAACAGTTCTCAGGTTGTGACATGTTGTTACATATTTCGCCCCCAGGTATGGTCTGTCTCCTTCTCCCAGGACTAATCTTAGTTTTGACACGTCATCCAATTCCTTGAATTCTGGGGTTGTTTGGCTTAACGTGTTGAGTAATATGTTTCTTGGTGTGGTGAATTTTTCGCATTTTAGGAGGAAATGCATTTCAGTTTCAACCTCGCCTGACAGACATTGATCGCAAATTCTATTCTCTCTAGGCTGCCAGGATTTTTTGTATCTGCCTTTTTCAATTTCTAGTTGGTGGTCGCTTAGTCTGTACCTGGTGAGGGTCTGTCTCTG
This sequence comes from Somniosus microcephalus, assembly GCF_052327205.1. NCBI lineage: Eukaryota > Metazoa > Chordata > Chondrichthyes > Squaliformes > Somniosidae > Somniosus > Somniosus microcephalus. Next base: position 17,041,899 of record NW_028225181.1, read on the forward strand.
TTTTGTGTCTCTGAGGGTCGAGAGGTAGTCTGCCAGTTTATATTCTCTTTTTAGGGCCCGGTAACATTCTAATCTGCTTTGGCTTTCGGTTACTTTGTTCCACTGTTCCAGGTAGGTTTCTTTGCATTTTTTAATGATTTGGTTTACTCGGATTGGTGTTTGGACGGCTGTGTTGGTCTGAGGCTGGTCAGGGTCCGGCTGAGTACTTAGCTTCAGTAGTAGCTGACTCAGGTAACTCTTTTCTGGGTTTAGCTCTTGGGTCTGAAAGGCTTTGAAATGAAGGGTGTCTGGGGAGCTAGATTTGAGGTGAATTAGGAAGTTTAGTGCTCGTTGTTGGATGTTTATTACCAGTGGGTATCTGCCTAGTTCGGCTCTGCATGCATTTGTTGGCGTTTTCCTTTGGATGCGAAGGATGCTTCGGCAGAATTCTGCATGTAGGGCTTCTATTGTGTGTTTTTCCCATTTAGTGTAGCTTTGGTGATTTAGTGGACCCCATACTTCGCTACCGTACAGTGCAATGGGCAGGATGATGCTGTCAAATATTTTGAGCCAGATTTTGATTGGGATTTGGATGTTGTAGAATTTTCTTTTTATTGCATATAGGGCTCTTCGGGCTTTTTCTTTTAGTGCATTCACTGCTATGTTGAAGCTCCCTGACGCTGTAATAGTTAGACCCAGGTAGGTGTAGCTCATAGTGTGTTCTATAGTGGTATCACTGAGAGTGAATTGGTATTTGTTTTCCTGACATCTGGGCCTTTTTTGAAAAATCATGATGTTTGTTTTCTTTAGATTTACTGTTAGAGCCCAATTTTGGCAGTATTTGTCGAGTGGGTCTAGTTGTTGCTGTAATCCCTGTTCAGTGGGAGACAGCAGAACCAGGTCGTCCGCATAGAACAGGGATTTCACTTCTCCATCCAGGAGACGGAGACCTGGTGACTCGCTTTGATCCAGCATGTCTGCTAATTCATTTATGTATATGTTGAACAGGGTCGGGCTCAAATTGCAGCCCTGCCAGACGCCTCTTCTCTGGGTGAAGAAGTCGGTGCGTTTGTCTCCAATTTTGACCCCGCATTGATTTTTAAGATACATTGATTTAATAAGGTCGTAGACCTTTCCCCCTATTCCACATTGAAGAAGTTAATAATAGAGCCCTTCGTGCCATATAGAGTCAAAGGCTTTCTTGAAGTCGATGAAACAGCCGAATATTTTCCCATTTTTTGTTTGGTGTATATGTTTTCCAATGAGGGTGTGAAGGGTATAGATATGGTCGGTGGTGCGGTGTTTTGGAAGAAAGCCCGGACATGACCAGTGCCACGGTCATTAAATCTCTGAACAGCCTCTTCACCCTGTTCGGTTTCCCCAGCTATATCCATAGCGACCGGGGCTCATCGTTTGTGAGCGACGAACTCAGCCAGTACCTGCTCGCTAGGGGTATAGCCACAAGCAGGACAACCAGTTACAACCTCCGGGGGAACGGACAGGTGGAAAGAGAGAATGCAACAGTTTGGAAGGCCGCCCTACTAGCCTTAAAGTCTAGGGGCCTTCCGACCTCCCGGTCACTGCTCTGCACTGCCACCAATGCCACCCCTCACGAGAAAATGTTTGTCTTCCCAAGGAAGTCCACATCGGGGACATCGTTACCGCCATGGCTGACGGCCCCAGGGCCAGTACTACTGAGAAAACACGTGAGAGCCAATAAAACGGACCCCCTGCTCGAGAGGGTCGACCTCCTCCACGCCAACCCCCAGTACGCTTACATTGCGTACCCGGACGGGCGGGAGGACACAGTCTCCATATGAGACCTCGCACCCTCGGGGACCGCTGTAACCCACTACCCATTACCATCCCCCCCCCCACGACCCGATATCCAACCCCAGCAGCCGGCTCGCCTTGGACCTTCACCCACGAGGACTACACTCCAGGGCCCCAGCCGACATGGGATGCGACGCCGGAAGCTCCACCACCCCTGCCGTCGCCACGTCGATCACAGCGTCAGACAAGACCTCCGGAGAGACTCCAATACACAAACTTTTAAATACACTTCACCCCGCCGGACTCATTTTTAAACAAGGGGTGAATGTGGTAAACCACTGTTATAACCTGTCTGTGTCTGTATGTGTATTCCACTAGGTACAGGTCTGGACATGCCTCGGCTGACTCCTCCCACTATTCCAGGTATATAAGTGACTACCTCCCAGTACCTTAGTATTGTGGACGGGTCGACCACTCGAGTCAAGACCTTCATTCTTTAGTTAAAAAAGCCTGATTGTTACTCGCTCAACCTCAGTCTTTTGAGTAATTGATGGCGCATCACGCCTGCATGGGGGAAGGGCGCCTCGTGGCTGCACAATACTGCTGCACAACAGTAAAAAACTTGTCTGCCTCAGCCGCAAGTTCTACACAGTCTGTAATCGGAGAATTGACCAGGGCCGTCTGAACCGGTTCTGGTAGCTGGTTAAGGAAAAGTTCACATAACAAAAAACAATGGGGCTCTGAACCCAAAAGAGGGAGCATCTGGCTCATCAGTTTGGAAGGTTATGAGTCCCCGAGGCCGGGCATAGCAATAAGCCTGCGTGTGCGCTCCGACTTATTGAGACCAAACACCTGTAGCAAATGAGTTTTAAGAGCCTCATACTTGCCCTATTCTGGTGGATTGCCCAGGAGGCTGACGACACGCGAGGCCGTGGTGCTGTCGAGAGTGTAGACCACGTGAAAATAACGTGTCGAATCCGCTGTAATCTCTCAGAGTGAGAACTGGGCTTCTGCCTGGAAGAACCATGCTGATGGCTGTTGTTCCTAGAACTGTGGAAGTTTGAGGGCGACGGCTTTCGTGTTCATTCCTGAATCTCAACGAATGTTGTTCGACGAGATGGGTGTCACCAATGAAGGAATGGTAGTTCCTATCTGAATAATTGCAGTTCGACTCAGTAAAGCAAAACGGGCCAGAAATTGCAGAACGGGGCTTGCAGCGCGTGAGTACTCTGAAGTAGTTTTAAAGAGAATTAAAGCAATTTAAAGACTTTTAAAAGCCCTAAAAGAATTTTTTAAATTCCATTTATTTATTTAGCAATGTCGTCGTCATACGTGTCTTCACACTGTTCCCTTTGGGGAACTGTATGAAGTGTTGGAAGGATTTATGGCCGTGATTAACGCTCATTCCGGTTAGTCATATGGCGGGAGGGTTTTACAGGCTCCCACAAGCTATACAAGGAGGGGGGGTCACCCACACCCACGGACGCAAATATCCCACTGGATGTCAACCCAGAATTTAGAGCCGGAGCTCCGACTCCACTTGCCGGGACTGTCTGGAGCGGGGTTCGAAAGCCTACCCTGATCTGGTCCAGCGGCGGGGATCCTACCGCTATGACAAAGGCCCAAGCCGATTAGCAACTTAAAATGGCAGCATATGGCTCCAGTCACGGGGAGGGAAAAGGCACAGGAAACATATGGTTGTCACCTTTTGTGCGGAGTGGGCCTTTTGCATTGCAGTAAGCATCCCCGCCGCTGGGCCAGAAGGAGTAGGGTTTTGAACCCCGCTCCAGACAGTCCCGGCAAGTGGAGTGGAGTCTGTGGGTGTGGGTGGACCCCCCTCCTTGTATAGCTTGTGGGAGCCCGTAAAACCCTCCCGCTATAGGACTAACCGCCCTAATGGCTGGTTCAAAGATGGTTACGGTCACGGAATGAGCGTTAATCACGGCCATAAATCCTTCCAACACTTCATACAGTTCCCCAAAGGGAACAGTGTGAAGACACGTATGACGACGACATTGCTAATAAATAAATGGATTTTTAAAAATTCTTTTAGTGCTTTTGAAAGTATTTCAATTGCTTTAATTCTCTTTAAAACTACTTCAGATTACTCAATATAATGTAAGCATTTCAAAAAGTTTGTAAAAGTTACCAAAATCTTAAAAAAACTTCCAAAAACCTATTTAAACTGCTGCTTTGCATGTAAAAATGCTTAGCAGCTTGACAGAAACATTGGGGGCATGTCCAGTGAAACTGAGATCTCAAGGGGCGTGTCTCACTTACACTGCACGCTCCTGGCTTCGCGCTGGCTGCACTCCTGGGCGGCGTGACGTCATACGCTGCCCGGGAATGTGCTTTCTAATTCTGTAAGTTCAGGCGTCCCAGAAGCTGATCGGCACGAGCGCGGGGTAAGTGCAAATACGGGGCTTGCACGCGCTGCAAGCCCCGTTCTGGAATTTCTGGCCCATATTGACATGTAAAATGTTGGCCCAGTAATTCCCTTCCAAATGCGCAAGCACAGTCTGGGTACTTACGGATCTGGCCGGATGAAATGCCGGTCTTCAGCATGCACAGTGCATGTGGGGAAAACCGGCATTTCCTGTCCTCTGAACTTAGGGGTTCAGAATCAGAACGCGTGCGACTGCACAGGCAGCGCTGTGCGCAGTATAATTTGCCGCTATCATTAAAGCTTTCAGTGAGGTCCAGTCATTACAACTTACACATGAAAAAAACATGGGTACATTTGCTCCAGAGGCTGCGGAGGAAGATATTTATTATCGTGGAGCTTCTGAAAGTATGTATGTCTGTATATATTCCTTTGCGTGTTATGTATATATACTTTACTTATGTGTATGAATGTATTATTTAATTATGACTTTCAGAGAAAGTAACTTATTGGAAAATCATAATTAAAAATATACATTAATACACATTAGTAAAGGAATATAAAACATACATACATATACGTAAAGGAATATATATGGACATACATACATAACTCATTCTCACATTCCATTCACACAGCCACAATTGCTCCTTCTACCTGCCGTTCTGAAAACCCGTTTAAAAAAAAAAAATTTAAAGTTTAAAACTTACTTAAAATTTCTAAAAATAACTTACCTCCCTTTCCCAAACCTAAATATTGCATTTCATAAGCTCCTCCATAAAATATATCTCTTTCCCCAGCCATTGAGCAACTTTACACTTGCTTTTTTCAAGTGTAAGTTCAAGGGACTTCCCCTCACGGATTTCCTGAATGAAATCCAGCAATTTCAGTGCGCAAGCGCTGCCTGTGCAGTCGCACGCACTCGAGGTCTGGAAATGTCGGCGTTCCCCGCATGCGCTCTTCATGCTGAACGCCGGCATTTCCAAAGCCCAGAAGCGTGAGTATGCCAGCCGTACTCACGCTTCTGGCCTGGAATTTCTGGGCCAACAAAGTTTAATAACAATTAAGTTAACTAGTAAACTACAGGAGAAGTTGTATACAGGTCTGTTCAGGCTGCGAGGCACTCGAAGATTGCTGGAAGGTTCTGGAAACCGACGTCATGACGTCATCGCGTTCTTCGCGACGTTGGCGGTCACGTGATCGGCGTCATGACGTCATCACCAGAGTACAGCAAGGTATATACAGTATAGTTAACAAACAGTTTAAAGGTGCAGTACGTGGCTGCACTTCAATGCAGTTAAAGAGATTATTCTCAAATGTTCTGAGTCTCTTAGTGGCTCCACCACACTATGAGAATAAGATTGCAAGGAACATAAAAAACGGACTTTATAACCTTCTATAGACATGTTAACAGAAAAAGATTAGTGAAATCAAGCGTAGCTCCCTTGCAGTCAGAATCAGGGCAACATATAATGTGGAACAAAGAAACGGAAGACCAATTAAATACATATTTTGGTTCTGTCTTCACAAAGGAGGACTCAAATAACCTCCCAGATAGGTCGCGGAACATAGGGTCTGATGAAAGGGAGGAACTGGTCGAAATCAGTATTTGTAGGGAAATGGTGTTTGAGAAATTGACGGGATTGAAGGCCGATAAATCCCAGGGACTGATAATCCACGTCCCGGGGTACTTAAGGAAGTGACCCTAGAAATAGAAGATGCATTGCAGGTCATCTTCCAAAATTCGATATACCCTGGAACAGTAACCATGGATTGGAGGGTAGCTAATATCACCCCACTATTTAAAAAAGCAGGTAGAGAGAAAATGAGGAAATATAGACCGGTAAGGCTGATATCGGTAGTGGGGAAAATGTTGGAGTCAATTATAAAAGATGCAATAGCAGAGCAGTTGGAAAACAGTGACAGGATTGGACAAAGTCAACATAGATTTACAAAAGATAAATCGTGCTTGATTAATCTACTGGAAATTTTTCAGGATGTAACTTGTAGAATTGATCATGGAGAACCAGTGGATGTGGTGTATTTGGAATTTCAGAAGGCTTTCGACAAGGTTCTGCTTAAGAGATTATCATGCAAATTTAAAGCACATGGGATTGGGAGTAACGTACTGACATGGGTAGAGAACTGGTAGGAAGACAGGAAGCAAAGAGTGGGAAAAAACGGGTCTTGTTCTGTGTGGCAGGCCGTGAATAGTGGGGTACTACAGGGTTTGGTCCTAGGAACCCAGTTATTCACAATATATATTCATGATTTATACGAGGGAAGTAGATGTAATATCTCCAAGTTTGCAGGCGACATACAGCTGGGTGGGTGTGTGTGCTGTGAGGAGGATCCTGAGAAACTCCAGGATGATTTGGACAGGTTGGGTGATTGTGCAGAAGAATGGCAAATGCAATACAACTTGGATAAATGTGAGGTTATCAACTTTGGTGCCAAAACCAGGAAGGCAGATTATTAACTGAATGGCATTAAATTGAGAAAAGGAGAGGCGCAACGAGCCTGGGTGTCCTTGTGCACCAGTCGCTGAAGGTAAGCAAGCAGGTTACCACAGTCCTTTAAGAATGCAAACGGTATGTTGGCCTTCATAGCGAGAGAATTCAAGTACAGGTGCAGGGATATCTTACTGCAGTTGTACAGGGCATCGGTGATACCAGACGTTCAGTATTGTGTGCAGTTGTGGTCGCCTTATCTGAGGAAGTATGTTCTTGCCATGGAGGGAGTGCAGCGAAGATTCAGTAGACTGATACCTGAGAGAGCAGGGATGACATATGAATAGAGATTGAGTCGATAAGCCTTATACTTGCGAGAGTTTAGAAGAATGAGAAGGGATCTCATTGAAACTTATAAAATTATAAATAGTCTAGACAGACTATATGCAAGAAAGATGTTCCCGATGGCGGTTATGTTTAGAACCAGGGGTCTCAATCTAAGGATGAGGGGTAAGCAATTTACGACTGAGCTGAGGAAGAATTTCTTCACACAGAGAGTGGTAAACCTGTGGAATTCTCTACCACAGAAGGCAGTTGAGGCCAAACCTTTAATTATATTCAAGGAGGAGTTAGATATAGTTCTTAAGGCTAATGGGATCAAAAGATATGGGGAGAAAGCAGGGACAGTGTACTTAATCTGGATGATCAGCCATGATCTCATTAAATGGTGGAGCAGGCTTGAAGGGCTAAATGGTGTAACCCTGCTCCTATCTTCAGTGTTTCCATGTTTCTATGTGTAACACTGTGACAGGAGGAACACGGTCACATCTACTGTCAGTTTAGAAGTAACACTGGGACAGCAGGAGCACCGTCACATCTAGTGTAAATGTAGGGATAATACTAGGACAGGAGGCGCATGGTCCTAACCCTCCACAGATCGGCTGCCCTGAAAAGTTTGTCACCATCCTCCATCTGCTTCACGACGACAGCCAAGCCGGAATCCTGATCAACGGTCACAACGTAGACCCGATTCATGTACGGACCAGGGTCAAGCAAGGCTGTGCCATCGCACCAACGCTCTTCTCGATCTTCCTTGCTGCAATGCTGCATCTCACCCTCCATAAGCTCCACGCTGGAGTGCAGCTGATTTATAGAACAAATGGGGAACTCGTCAACCTCCGTTGCTTCCAGTCCAGGTCCAAGGTCGTCCCTTCCTCTGTCTTCGAATTAAAGTATGCAGACGATGCTTGCGTCTGTGATCACTCAGAAGTCGAACTCCAAACCATCATCAACACCTTCACTGAAGCGTACGAGAGCATGGGCCTTACAGTAAACATCCGTAAGACAAAGATCCTCTACCAACCTGGCCCCGCCACATCGTGCAGCTTTTGGTCACCTGAGGAAGAGACTGTTTTAAGTCCAGGAACTCAAACACGGCATTACGCTCATGTTCTACAGGGCAGCAGTGATATGAGTCCTGCCATATGCCTCAGAGATATGGGCCATGTACAGAGGCACCTCAAAGAATTGGAGATGTACCAGCAACGCTGCCTGCGCAAGATCCTGCAATGCCATTGGCAGGATAGGCGCACCAACATCAGTGTTCTTGCTCAGGCCAACATCCCCAGCATCGAAGCTTTGTCCACTCTCGATCAGCTCTGATGGACGGGTCACATTGTCCGCATGCCCGATACGAGAGTCTCTAAACAAGTGCTCTACTGGGAGCTCCGACACGGCAAGAGTGACCCAGGTGGGCAGAGGAAACGCTTCAAGGACACCCACAAAGCCTCCTTGAAAAGTGTAACTTCCCCACCGACACCTGTGAAACCCTGGACCAAGACTACACAAAAAGGAGGAGACGCATCCGGGATGGTGCCGAATACTATGAGACTCTTTGCCGGGAGCAAGTGGAAGCCAAGTGCAGGCAGCGCAAGGAGTGCACGTTAACCAAGCACACCACCCAACTGCCCCTTCAACCACCGTCTGCCTCACCCACCGGCCCCGTGGACTCAAGCACCCCACCCACCAACCCCGTCAACCCAAGCACCCCACCCACTCGCCCCTTCAACGCAAGCACCCCACGCACCGTCTGTCCCACCTGTGATAGTGACTGTATGTCCCACATTGGACTCATCAGTCACCTGAAAACTAATCTTCAGTGTAGAAGCAAGTCATCCTCGGTTCCGAGGGACTGCCTAAGAAGAGAAGAGTCTACCTCTGTCTGGCTCTGTCAGTCTGAGTTTGTCTCTGTCTGTCTCTATCTCTCTGCCTGTTTGTCTAACTCTTTCTCGCTGTCTCTGTCTGCCTGACTCTGTCTGTCTTTGTCTGTTTCTCTGTCAGTCTGTCTGTCTGTGCCAATCCATCTGTCTCTGTATTTCTCCGTCTCTCGCTGTCTGTCTTTGTTTGTTTCTCTGTCTGTCTCTCTGTCTGTGTCACTGTCTTGGCCTCTCTGCCTCTCTGTGTTTATGTATATCTCTGCATCTGTCTGTCTGTATCACTGCCTGTGTTCCGGCTTATTATGTCTCTCTGCCTACATCTGTTTATCTACCTCTGTCAGATTGTCTGTCACATTCTGCATCAGCCTCCATCTGTCTCAGTAATTCACTTCTACAGTCTTCCACTGTCTGTCTCTTCTGTCTGTCTCTGTATGTCTCTGTCTGGCACAGTCTGTCTATTTCTCTTTGCCAGTCACTTTCTGCATGCGTTTCTGTGTGTGTCTCTCTGGCGCAGTCTGTCTCTTTAAATGTCTTCCTCTGCCTGCCTCTGTCTGTCTGGCTTAGTCTGTCTCACTCTCCGAATGTTTCTGTATTTCTGCGTGTTGGTGTGCGTGTGTGTGTGCATGTGTGTGAGACAGACAGAGGCAGGTAGACAGAGAAATACATAGAAACAGACAGACTGTAACATAGAGACAGACAGAGACAGACTCGTGAAACAGATCGTCAGATTGAAACTGATAGACTGTGCTAGACAGAAGCAGACTGAGAGAGCAAGTATTAAAGGACTTAGCATCTTTGAAAGCGAATAAATCCCTCGACCCTGACTAGATGTAGCCCAGGCTATTAAGAGCAGCAAAAGAGGAAATAGCAGAGGCTCTGACCATCATTTTCTATGATGTGGAGATGCCGGTGTTGGACTGGGCTGGACAAATGTAGGAAGTCACACAACACCAGGTTATAGTCCAACAGCTTTATTTGAAATCAGAAGATTTGGAGTGCTGCTCCTTCATCAGGTGAAGTGAAGAGTTGCATATAAGCACAGCATATATAGTCAGAGAGTACTGCCAGATGATTACAGGTAAACTTTCTAAATGCCCTTTATCACACCTAGGCAGAGAGATGATTACAGCAATCACAAGTGTGAATGGTGTCAAAACAGATCAGTCAGGAAAACATTACATCAAGGAATAAGGAGGTGTGGTCACAAAGGGTCAAATATTGAAGATGCTGGCGTCTGTATGAAAAACAAAAAACAAACAAAAAACTATTTTTTTGCAGGAAATCACAGCAGGTCCTGCCAATCTGTGTAGAGAGAACATGCCAACGACGAACCGAGTCTGGATGACTCTACGTCAGGTGGGGTTACATGTCGCGTGGCATGAAGCCAAGATCCTGATTGAGGCCGTCCTCATGAGTTCGGAATCTGGCTATCAGTTTAGGCTCGACAATTTTGCGTGTCGTGTGTCTCGAAGGCCGCCTTGGAGAATGCTTACACAGCAGCAACCAAGCCTCCCCCGGTAGCACGGTTGAAACCGCAGGGAAGTCCATCGTCAACTTGTCTGACCACACCCTTCAACCAGACGAAATCGAAGTCCTTAGTCGAGGGCTCAATGTCTGCCCCACCACCAAAATGGACCCCATAGGTCGCACGGCAGACACAGAGGAATTCATCAGGAGAATGAGGCTACGGGAATTCTTCCACAAATCCCAAGATGTCAGCAGCGAAACCAATGAGACACTCAATGATCCAGAAGAGGAGACAGAGGGATCCGCAGTGCAGCAACCACAGAAAAAAGAGTCAAATTGGACCCCTCCTGAGGGTCGCTGCCCTAAGCTTGACATTTATGCTCAAGCTGTCAGGAGATGCAGCAACGCCAGATTCATCAGCCACACTCACAAGACAGCCCAGAGTGTCACCCGAGCACAACGCAACTCCATCCACGCTCCCAAGACCAAGCACAACAGCGTCATCAAACCAGCAGACAAAGGAGGAGCCATCGTCATACACAACTGAACGGACTATTGCAAAGAAGCATACCGACAACTGTACAACCAGGAATACTACAGACAGTTACCCTCAGATCCGACCAGAGAACACACCCACCAACTCAACAGACTGACCAAGACCTTTGATCCAGACCTTCAAAGCATCCTATGCGCTCTCATCGCACGTACTCCCTGTGTGGGAGACTTCTACTGCCTCCCAAAGATGCACAAAGCCAACACACCCAGACGTCCTATCGTATCAGGCAACGGAACCCTGTGTGATAACCTTTCTGGATACCTCGAGGGCATCCTGAAACCCATCGTACAGGGAAAACCCAGCTGCTGTCGTGAAACTACAGAATTCTTACAAAAACACAGCACCCACGAACCAGTTGAACCAGGAATACTCCTCGCCACAATGGACGTCTCGGCACTCTACACCAGTATCCCCCACGATGACGGCATCGCTGCGACAGCCTCAGTGCTCAACACCAGCAACAGCTAGTTTCCAGACGCCATTCTGCAACTCACCCACTTCACCCTTGACCACAATGTCTTCACCTTCGACAACCAGTTCTTTACCCAAACACACGGAACAGCCATGGGGACCAAATTCGCACCCCAATACGCCAACATCTTCATGCACAAGTTGGAGCAAGAATTCATCACTGCACGGGACCTCCAACCTATGCCATACACCAGTTACATCGACGACATTTTCTTCCTATGGACACAAGGCGAAGAATCACTGAAAAGACTACATGATAACATCATCAAGTTCCATCCCACCATCAAACTCACCATGGACAACTCCTCAGAATCGCTTTCATTCTTGGACACACGAATCTCCATCAAAGACGGACATCTCAGCACTTCACACTACCGCAAGCCCAGGGATAACCTCACGATGCACCACTTCTCCAGCTTCCACCCTAACCACGTTAAAGAAGCCATCCCCTACGGACAAGCCCTGCGAATACACAGGATCTGCTCAGACGAGGACGAACCCGATGGACACCTACAGACGCTGAAAGATGCCCTCGTAAGAACGGGATATGATGCTCGACTCATGTGAGATTAGCTATACACTCTGACCCCGGGAGGGATTGATTCGAATGTGTTCCGACGGGCCACCACGAATGATCGCATAGACCTCCTCAGAAAACAAACACGGGACACAACCAACAGAGTACCCTTCGTTGTCCAGTACTTCTTCGGAGCGCAGAAACTACGCCATGCACTTTGCAGCCTTCAACATGTCATCGATGAGGACGAACACCTCACTAAGGCCATCCCCACGACTCCACTACTCGCCTTCAAACAGCCGCCTAACCTCAGACAGACCATCGTTCATGGCAAATTACCCAGCTTTCAGGAGAACAGCGACCAGGACACCACACAAACCTGCCACGGCATCCTCTGCAATACATGCCTGATCATCAACACAGATACCATCATCACACGTGAGGACACCACCCACCAGTTACATGGTACACACTCATGTGACTCGGCCAAAGTTGTCTACCTCATATGTTGCAGGAGAGAAAACCCCGGAGCATGGTACATCAGCGAAACCATGCAGACACTGCGACAGCAGATGAATGGACGCTGCACAACAATCGCCAGGCAGGAGTGTTCCCTCCCATCGGGGAACACTTCAGCAGTCAAGGACATTCAAGTTCAGAAGAATGAGAGGTGATCTTATTGAAACATATAAGATTGTGAAGGGGCTTGATCGGGTGGATGCGGTGAGGATGTTACCAATGATGGGTGAAACTAGAACTAGCGGGAATAATCTTAGAATAAGGGGCTGCTCTTTCAAAACTGAGATGAGGAGAAACTTCTTCACTCAGAGAGTGGTAGGTTTGTGGAATTTGCTGCCCCAGAAAGCTGTGGCAGCTACACCATTAAATAAATTTAAAACAGAAATAGATAGTTTCCTAGAAGTAAAGGGAATTAAGGGTTACGGGGAGCGGTCAGAAAATTGGACATGAGTCTAGGTTCGGAATGATCATGGCCCTGTGGGTAGTGGAGCGGGCCCAGGGGCCGTGTAGTCTGGTTCTGCTCCTACTTCTTGTGTTCTAATTCTGTGTTAGATTTCAGGAGATGGTTTTTGTTCCTGTTCCTGGCTGGGGTGGAGATCGCCTTTACAGAAGGTAAGTACTGCAGAAAATATAGGGACAGAGTGATCTCCTGGAAGAGTTCCGATCGCCTACATGTGTCGGAGAGGAATTTCCCAGATTTTGTCCCCCAAATTGGCCATTGGGTTTTTTATCTGGTTATTCACCTCTCCCGGGAGATCACATGGGTTCGGGTGGGATGGAGAGTGATAGCAGATTTGAGGTTAGGATCAGTTCAGCCATGATCTTATTGAATGGTGGAGCGTGCTCGATGGGCCGATTGGCCTACTCCTGCTCCTATTTCTTATGTGCTTATGTAACACTCTATTTTACGCCACACACTTCACTGTAAAACTCTCATATACCCCACACCGCTCACTGTAACACTATGATATAACCCACACACCTCAATTTAACACTATGATGTAGCCCAAACACTTCATTGTAACACTCTGCTTTACCTCACACCCCTCACTGTAACACACTGATATACACCACACATCTCACTGTAATACTATGATACAGCCCACACACCTCATTGTAACACAATGATGTGCGCCACACCCTCACTAATACACCCTGCGATAACCCACACCGCTCACTGTAACAGTCTGAATACTTCACACCCCTCACTGAAGCACTCGTATATGCCCCACCCCATTCAATGTAACAGTTTGATATATTTCACGCCCTCACTGTAACACAATCTGATATATACCACACCCTCACTGTTACAAGTTGGTAGGACCCACACTCCTCACTGTAACACTCTGATATACCACACACCAATCACTGTAACACTCTGATATACCCCACAACCCTCACTGTAACAATCTGAAATGCCGCACATCACACATTGCAAAACACTGGTATTCCTCACATCCCTCAGTGTAACACTCTGATATACCCCAGAATCCTGACAGTAACACTCTGATTTACCCCACGTCCCTCACTGTAACACCCTGAAATAATCCACAACACTCGCTGTAACAACCTGGTACACAATACACCCAACACGCTAACACTCTGACATCCCACATGTCCCTCACTGTACCACACTTATATAGCACAAGCACCTCAATGTAACAATCTGATGTACCCCACAACCCCGTAACACACTGCTATAGCCCACACTACTCACTGGAACGCTCTCTGGTGTAACCCACACCTCTCACTGTAACACATTTGATCCTCCGTACCCCTCACTATAACACACTTGTATTGCCCACAATAATCACTGTAACACTCTGATATACTTCAACCCACTAAATGTAACACGCTTATATATTCCACACCCCCGTAAGACTCTGCCATATCCACCACCACTCACTGAAACACACTCTGATATCCCCACACCCCTCACTGTTACAGTCTGATATATTCCACAGCCCTCAATGTAACAATCTGACATAGCCCACATTCTTCACTGTAAGACACTAATATACCCCACACCACTCACTGTAACACACTGATATAACCCACACCGCTCACTGATACATTCTAATATACACTACGTACCTCACTGTATCACAATGGTACCCCACACACCCTTCACTGTAACAATCTAACATACCCACACACCTCACTGTAACACTCTGATATACCCACACCCTTCATTGTAAATTTATGATATAGCCCACACCACTCTGTAACACCCTGATATACCGCAAACCTCTCTGTAACTCGCCGATATACCCCACACCCCTCACTGTAACGTAATCTGACATCGTCCAAACCTCCAATATAATACATTGCTATACCCCAGACTTCTCACTCTAAAATTCTGATATATTCCCCACCCCTCACTGTAATAATCTAATATACCCGACACCACTCTGTAGCACTCTGATATACCCCACAAAACTCATTGTAACACTGTGATATATGCCAAACCCTCACTGTAATGCTTGAATATACCCGACACCATTCTGTAGGACTCTGATATACCCCACACACCTCACTGTAGAGTATATATATCCAACACCCCTCACTTTAAAGCTGATATTCCCCACGCCCCTCACTCTAACACTCTGATATACCCGATACCACTCTATAGCACACTGATATACCACACAAATCTCACTGTAACACTCGGATAAACCCCACACCCCTCACTGTAACACACTGATATACCCCGCACATCTCACTGTAACACACTAATATACCCACACCCTTCTGTAACAAACTGATATACCCCACACAACTCACCATCACACTCTGATATACCCCACACCACTAACTGTAACACTCTGATATACCACTCAACACTCGCTGTAACACACTGATATACCCCATAACCCTCTCTAACACACTGATATACCCCACACACCTCACTGTAACACATTGATATACCCCACACCCCTCACAGTAGCACACTGATAAACCACACGCCGGTTACTGTAACAAACTGACATACCCCTCACCCTCTGAAACACTCTGAAGTACCCCACACCACTCACTTTAGCACTCTAATATATCCCACACCACTCCATTTAACACATTGATATACACTGCACCCCTCTGTAACACACTGATATGTCCCATACACATCTGTTATACTCTGATGTACCCCACACCCCTCACTGTAACTTTATGATATAACCCACACACCTCTGCAACACGCTGATATACCCCACAGACCTGTGTAGCCCTCTGGTATACCCCACACCCCTCACTGTAACATGGTCTGACATACTCCAAACCCCTCAAAGTAACTCTCTGATATACCCCAGACCCCTCACTCTAAACCTCTGATATACTCCTCAACACTCACTGTAATACTGATATAACCCGCACCACTAACTGCTGTCATTGCCACTTTAATCCCATGGCCATCAACTTTGATTATATCTTGGTACTTTATCAAGCACCACTTAAAAGCAAAGGGAAATTGTGAACATGTGAATAATATCAGTCTTCAAACCGTAGAATTGTTGATCCACGGTATGTTGACAATGTGTTAGCAGATCATGAAGCCCCGCTCTGATCACAGGCCTCGCCTGGTTTCATTCAGTGAATTAAAAAATCGTTGCAGCTATTCCTATTTCGTTCCTTATTTCCTTATTCTCAGCATACAGGTAATTCTGCCAATGCCGGTATTTCTTGCCCAGCCCAAGTTACCCATGAGAAAATGATGGTCCTTCATCTTCAGCCGCTGCAGTCGGTGTGGTGAAGATGCTCCCACAATAATGTTGCAGAAGGAATTTTAGGGTTTGATGCAGTGATGATGAACGGCCGGTGATAATTTTGAAGGTTATTGTAGTATAGTGGTATTGTTGCTGCACTAGTAAAGTAGGTTGACCTCTACGAGATATTCAGAGTTCAGATCCCTCAGCACAGGAATGTAAGTTCAATTAATTAAACAAATCTGGAATAAAAAGCTAGTATCAATAATGGTGAACACTGAAACTACCGGATTGTTATAGAAAAGCATTTGGTTCACAAATATCCTTTAAGGAAGGAAATCTGCCGTCCATACCAATTCTGGTCGAAATGTGACTCCAGCAAAGTGGTTGATTCTTAAATGCCCTCTGAAATGGCCCAACAAGCTGATCAATTGTATAATGCGACTCACCACCACCTTCTCAAGGGCAATTGGGAATGGGCAATAAATGCTATCCTTCTCAGCGACGCCCACATCACAAGAATGAATAATAATTATTTATTAAAGGTCAAAATGTTTTATAAAGGGTTACAATGTGGGCGTCCCTGGCAAGGCCAGCATATATTGCCCATCCCTAATGGCCCTTGAGAAGTGGTGGTGAGCCATCTTCTTGAACCGCTGCTGTCTGTGTGGTGACGGTATTCCTACAGTGCTGTTAGTGAGGGAGTACCAGGATTTTGACCCAGCAACGATGAAGAATCGGCGATATAATTTTAAGCAAGGATCGTGTGTGGCTTGCCAGGGAACTTGGATTTGGTGGTGTTCCCATGTGCCTGCTGCTCTTGTCGCTCTAGGTGGAAGAGGTCGCGGGTTTGGAAGTTGCTGCCGAAGAAGCCTTGGTGAGTTGCTGCAGTGCATCTTGTAGATGCTACACACTGCAGCCACGCTACACTGGTGGTGGAGGGAGTGAATATTTAAAGTGGTAGATGGGGTTCCAGTCAAGCGGGCTGCTATGTCCATGATGGTGTCCAGCCTCTTGAGTGTTGTTGGAGCTGCACTCATCCAGGCAAGTGAAGAGTATTCCATCACCATCCTTACTTGTGCCTTGTAGATGCTATAAAGGATTCGGGGAGTCAGGAGGTGAGATACTCGCCGCAAAATACCTAGCCTCTGGCCTTCTCTTGTTGTTACATTATTCATGTGGCTGGTCCAGTTAAGTTTCTGATCAATGGTAACCCCCAGGATGTTGATGGTGGGGGAGTCGGCGATGGTAATGCCATTGAATATCCAGGGGCGGTGGTTAGACTCTCGCTTGTTGGAGATAGTAATTGCCTGGCAATTCTGTGGCACGAATGTTAACTGCCACTTATCAGCCCAAGCCTGAACGTCGTCCAGGTCTTATTGTATGCGGGCATGGACTGCTTCATTATCTGAGGGGCTTTGAATGGCACTGAATATTGTGTAGTCAGCAGCGAACATCCCCATTTCTGACCTTATATTGGAGTGAAGGTCATTGAGGAAGCAGCTGAAGATGGTTGTGCCTAGGACACTGCCCTGAGGAACTGCTGCAGCGTTGTCCTTGGGCTGTGATGTTTGCCCTTCAATCACCAGAACCATCTTCCTTTGTGCTAGGTATGACTCCAACCAGTGAAGAGTTTCCCCCCCGATTCCCAATCACTTCAGTTTTACTAGGGCTCCTTGATTCTCACTTCTCCTCTGGAATTCAGCTCCTTTGTCCATGTTTGGACCAAGGTTGTAATTAAGTCGAGAGCCGAGTGGTCCTGGCAGAACCCAAACTAGGCATCAATGAGCAGGTTATTGGTGAGTAAGTACCGCTTGACAGCACTGTCGACGACAGCTTCCATCATTTTGCTGATGATTGAGAGCAGACTGATGGGGCGGTAATTGGCTGCATAAGATTTGTCCTGCTTTTTGTGGACAGGACATACCTGGGCAGTCTTCCACAATGTTGGGTTGATGCCAGTGTTGTAGCTGTACTAGAAAAGCTTGGCTAGTTATGCGGCTAGTTCTGGAACACAAGTCTTCAGCATGTTAGACGTAATGTTGTCAGGGCCCAAAGCCTTTTCTGTGTCCAGTGCGTTCAGCCATTTCTTTGTATCAGGTGGAGTGATTGGAATTGGCTGAAAACTGGCTTCTCTGATGTTGGAGACCTCAGGAGCAGTCTGATATCGATCAACGCCGGGTGGTCCGTCCAGATTCATTTTTATTATATTGTTTCTTAGCGGTTTGTTACAACTGAGTGGCTGGCAAGGCCATTTCCGAGGGCAGTTAAGTGTCAACCACATTGCTATGGGTCTGGAGTCACACATAGGCCAGAGCAGGTAAGGACGGCGGAATTCCTTCCCTAAAGTACATTAGTCAACCAGATGGGTTTTTACGAGAATCTGATAGCTTCATGGTCACCATTACTGACACTAGCTTTTTTTTTGCTGAGGTGAAGCTGATCAGGCGGAGCCTCATGCGGAGACCAGTTCGGGCAAATGGACTATTTCTGTGGGGCAGACTCTATAATATTATGTAACACCCGCTTTAACCAGACTCAGAATGATCCGGGACTGACAGCACATCTCTTTTAAACAGACACAGAATGATCCGAGACTGAGAGCTCATCCCTTTTAACAGACACAGAATGATCCGGGACTGACAGCACCTCACTTTTAAACTGACACAGATTGATCCGAGACTGACAGCACATCCGTTTTAACAGACACAGAATGATCCGGGACTGACAGCACATCCCTTTTAAACAGACATAGAATAATCCGGGACTGACAGCACATCCCTTTTAAAAAGACACAGAATGACCAGGGACTGAAAGAACATCCCTTTTAAACATAGTATCATAGAAACTTAGAAGATATGAGCAGGAGTAAATCATTCGACCCCTCGAGCCTGCACCGCCATTCAATGAGACTTTGGCTGATCATCGAAATTCAGTACCCTGTCCCTGCTTTCTCCCCATACCCCTTGATCCATTTAGCCTTAAGAAATATATCCAACTCCTTCTTGAATATATTTAATGAACTGGCCTCCACCGCCCTCTGTGGCAGAGAGTTCCACAGGTTCACCACTCTCTGGGTGAAGAAATTCCTCCTCATCTCCGTCCTAAATGGCTAACGCCTTATCCTTAGATTGTGACCCCTGGTTCTGGACTCCGCAGCCATCGGGAACATCCTTCCTGCATCTAGTCTGTCCAGGCCTGACAGAATTTTATAGGTTTCGATGAGATCCCCTCTCAACCTTCCAAACTCCAGTGAGTATAAGCACAATCGACACAATCTCTCCTCATACGTGATTCCTGCCATCCCAGGTATCAGCCTGGTGAATCTTCGTTTCAGTCCTTCCATGGCAAGAACATCCTTCCTCAGATAAGGCGACCAAAACTGAACACAATGCTCAAGGTGCGGTCTCACCAAGGCCATGTACAACTGCAGCAATACATCCTGGTTCATGTACTCGAAGTCTCTTGCTGCGAAGGCCAACATACCATTTGCCTTCTTAAACGCCGGCTGCACCTGCATGCTTACCTTCAGCGACTGGTGCACAAGAACACCCAGGTACCTTTGCACTTCCCCTTCTCCCAATCTATTGCTATTCAAATAATAATCTGCCTTCCTGTTTTTGCCACCAAAGTGGATAACCTCACATTTATCCATATTATAATGCATTTGCCATGTTTCCACCCAATCATACAACCTGTCCAAAACATATTGGAGTTTCACGTCATCCTCCTCAAAGCATACCCACCCACCCAGCTTTGTTTCATCTGCAAATTTGGAGATAGTACATCCAATTCCATCGTCCAGATCATTAACATATATTGTGAACAGCTGCGGTCCTAGGACCGATCCTTGCGGTACCCCACTGGTCTCTGCCTGCCACTCGGAAAACGACCGGTTTATTCCAACTCTTTGCTTTCTATCTGCCAACCAGTTCTCTATCCAAGTCAATACCTGGCCCCCAATCCCATGTGCCTTAATTTTGCACCCTAATCTCTCATGTGGTAACTTAGAAAATTCCTTCTGAAAGTCCAAATACACCACATCCACTGGTTCTCCCTTATCTATTTTACCAGTTACATCCTCAAAAAATTCCAGTAGGTTACTCAAGCACGATTTACCTTTTGTAAATCCCTGTTGATTTTTCCGATCCTGTCACTGCTTTCCAAGTGCTCTGCTATTATATCCTTTATAATGGTCTCTAGCATGTTCCCCAATACCGATGTCAGGCTATAATTCCCCACTTTTTCTCTAACACCTTTTTTGAATAATGGGGGAATATTAGCTACCCTCCAATCCATGGGCACTGATCCAGACTCTATCAAGATCTGGAAAATGACCAGCAGTGCATCTATCATCTCCCGGGCCGCTTCCTTAAGAACCATAGGATGTAGATTATCAGGCCCTGGGATTTATCTAGCACGTCAATCCCGTCAATTGCCCCAACACAACTTCCCTACAAATACTGATTTCTTTCAGTTCCTCCCTCCCATTAGTCCCTATGTTCCCCGACATCTCTGGGAGGTTATTTGTGTCCTCCTTTTTGAAGACAGAACCAAAAAATGTATTTAATTGGTCAGCCATTTGTTTGTTCCCCAATATAAATTCCCCTGATTTTGACGGTAAGGGACCTACGCTTGACTTCACAAACTTTTTCTCTTCACATATCTATAAAAGCTTTTACAGTCAGTTTTTATGTTCCCTGCAAGCTTACTTTCATAATCTATTCTTCCCCTCTTTATTAATCCCTTTGTCCTCCTTTGCCGAATACTAAACTGCTCCCAATCCTCAGGTTTGCTGCTTTTTTTGGCCAATTGATATGTCCTCGCTTTGGATCTTATGTTATCGCTATTTTCCCTTGTTAGCCTCGGTTGAGTCACCTTTTTTGATTTATTTTCATGCCAAATTGGGATAAACAAATTCTGTAGTTCATCCATGCAATCTTTGAATGTTTGCCATTGCCTATCCACCGTCAACACTTTGAGTGACGTTACCCAATCAATCCTACCCAACTCACGTCTCATACCATCATATTTCCCTTTATTTTAATTCAGGAGCTTAGTCTCTGAGTCAACTACTTCACTCTCCATCTTAATGAGGAATTCTATCATATGAGGATCGCTCCGATACAAGGGGACTCGCACAACAAGATTGCTAATTAATCCTTTCGCATTGCATAATACCCAGTCTAAGATGGCCTGATCTCTAGTTGGTACCTCGACATGTTGGTCCAGGAAACCATCCCGTATACACTACAGGAATTCGTCCTCCACAGTATTGTTACTAATTTGGTTTGCCCAATCTATATGTGGATTAAAGTCACCCATGATGACTGCTGTGCCCTTATTGTACACTTCTCTATTTTCCCTCTTAATGCCATTCCTAACCTCTGCATTACTCTTTGGGGGTCTATACGCCACTCCCACTAACTTTTTCTGCACTTTGGTATTTCTCAGTTCTACCCATACAGATTCAACATCATCAGAGCTAATATCTTTCCTTATATTTGTGTTAATCCCCTCTTTAACCAGCAATGCTACCCACCTCCTTTTCCTTTTTGCCTATCTTTCCTGAATATTGAATACCCCTGGATGTTGAGTTCCCAGCCTTGGTCCCCCTGGAGCCATGTTTCCCTAATCCCAATCATATCATATTCGTTTACCTCTATTTGTGCTGCCAATTCATCCACCTTATTACTACTGCTCCTTGCATTAAGACACAAAGGCTTCAGGCTTGTTTTTTTAAATCTCTTACACCTTTTAGAATTATTATTTCCTGTGGCCATGTTTGTTTGAAACCTTTGATTTCTCTGATTGCCACCTTTGTTTTTCTCCTTCCTGTCTTTAGCTTCTATCATTGTTTCCCTTTCCTTTGTCTCAATTCTCAGATTCCCAACACCCTGCCATTTTAGTTGAAACCCTCCCCCACAGCACTAGCAAATACTACCCCAAGGACATTGGACCCAGTAATGCCTAAGTGCATAACGTCCGATTTGTACTGGTCCCACCTCCCCCAGAACCGATTCCAATGTCCTAGGAATTTGAATCCCTCCCCCTTGAACCTTTCCTCTAGCCACGTATTAATTTGAAGTATTCTTCTATTTCTACTCTGACTAGCACGTGGCACTGTTAGCAATCCTGCGATTACTCCTTTGAAGTCCTATTTTTAATTTACCTCCTAACTACTTATATTCAGCTTTTAGGACCTCATCCCATTCTTTACCTATATCGGTGGTACCTATATGCACCACGACAACTGGCTGTTCACCCACCGTTTCTAAAATTTTCTGCAGCTTCTCCAAAACATCCTTGACCCTTGCACCAGGGAGGCAACACACCATCCTGGAGTCTCGTTTGCTGCCGCAGAAACGCCTATCTATTCCCCTTACAATAGAATCCCCTGTCACTATAGCTCTACCCCTCTTTTTCCTCCCGTCCTGTGCAGCAGAACCACCCCTTGTGCCAGGAGGTTGGCTGCTGCTGCCTTCCCCTGTTAAGCCAACCCCCCCAACAGTATCCAAAACGGTATAACTGTTCGGGAGGGGAATGAACCCAGTGTATTCCTGCACTACCTGCCTGTGCCTAGCATTCTGCCTGATGGTCACCCATTCCCTTTCTGCCTGTGCAAGCTTTACCTGCGGTGTGACCACCTCCTTAAGCGTGCTATCCACGACCTCCTCGGCCTCGCAAATGCTCCAATATGTATCCTTCCGCTGCTCTAGTGCCGCAATGCGGTCTGTCAGTAGCTTCAGCTGGGCACACTTCCCGCACACATGGTCGGCAGGAACACAGGAAGTGTCCCTGATTTCCCACATAGCGCAGGAGGAGCAAACTATGGGGCCGAGCTGTCCTGACAAGACTTACCCTTTACTTCCTTTAAATTAAGTTTATATTTTTGTTACCAGCAGGCCCCGCTACACTTCAGAGCTTAGAAAGTATAAAACACAGAGTTTAAGTTTGGAAATCAAGGAGAAAGAGAGAAATACTCAACAACCAATCACTTACCTGCTTTCTGGTGACGTCACACTTTGATTACTTCTTACCTCTCTTTCCCGCTGCTGAATTGGTAAGCCTCGCCTCGCTGCTGCCGCTTTTTTGCTCCACCTCGCTCTTCACGCCACACCCACGTCTGCCGCTGTGGTCGGGCCTCACCTCGCTGCTGCCGCATTTATGCTCCGCCTCGCTCCTCACGCCACACACAGGTCCGATGCTGACACAGGCACAGAATGATCTGGGACTGCCAGCACATCTCTTTTAAACAGACACAGAATGATCCGTGACTGATTGAACATTCCTTTTGAACAGACACAGAATGATCCGGGACTGATAGCACATCCCTTTTAAACAGACACAGAATGATCCGGGACTGACAACATATCCCTTTAAAACAGACATAGTATGGTCCGGGACTGACAGCATATCCCCTTTATACAGACACAGAATGATCCAGGACTGACAGCATATGCCTTTTACACAGACATAGAATGATCTGGGACTGACAGCATATCCCTTTAAACAGACACAGAATGATCCCGGACTGACAGCATATGCCTTTTAAACAGACACATAATGATCCTGGACATACAGGACATCCCTTTTAAAAATATACACAATGATTTAGGACTGAAAGTAGATCCCATTTAAACAGACACAGAATGATCCGGGACTGAAAGTAGATCACTTTTAAAAAGACATAGAAAGCTGCCTGGCATGCAGAGTGTTTCCAGCAATTTATGTCTTTATATTTCGAATTTCCAGCATCAACACTATTTTGCTGCATGCAGCTGCATGTGTTTGGCTCTGTTGTGCAATGGAGAACACATTGGACTCTTTGCAGAAGGTGGTGAGGGAACCAACACGAGGGGGAAACCTACTTGACCTCCTCCTGACCAATCTACCTGTCAAGATGCAAAACTGTTCAAAAAGTATCCACTGGCTGTAAAAGGCTCTGTAGAAATGCAAGACTTTCTATTACAGACTTCTGGGAGAATGTGACTTAGCAGGCAAAGACCAGAAACAGGTAGGATGACACCGGAAGGCCAGTTAACTAAGTTGGGTAGAGTTTGGTGATATTAACGCCAACGTCTGCGGGTTTGATTCACGTGTGGGACATTTGTTTTTTGGGGGGAGATCAGTTTATTAATTTTCTAATTAATTAGCAGCTTAATAAGTTTGGAAGTAAACTCACACGGGACCTACATTAATTTGAAGCAACGCTGTAAAATCATAGTGCTGCCGAGAACTCATTGACCTGAAAGGTTAACCCTGTGTTTCTCGGTCAACAGCTGTTCCTGGATGTGATAAAAATTATAACTTCCGGGAAGTTATGTCATCACTTCCTGTGAACGGTGAACTATGAACTGTGTACCTACCTCACTTCCTGTCATATGTCACTTCCTGTTGGACTGGTATAAATACTGGTCTGTTCAGTATTGTAAGAGGCTTCTTCCAGAGGCATGGTAAAGACCTCTCTCTTGTATATAGTGTGTTTATAAGTTACTTAAAGCTTAATTTAAAGTTACTTGATGGTAAGTCTCCTTTTCTTACATCAATTTAAGTAACTTAGTATTTACACTGACAAATACTAGACCTTCAGACAAACTCGGAAGTTAAGGATCCAGGGAACCACCCATCATGGAGAAAATCCTTAGACCTATTCGTCTGGACTTGGACACGAATACACCAGCAGCTGGCAGGGTATGGAAGCATTGGTATCGTACTTTTGAGAATTTTCTGGATGAATGTAAAGCGGATGCTCCTGCTAAATTGAAGATACTTGTCAATTATGTGACCCCAAAAGTGTTCGAATATGTTGATGAATGGGATAATTACGAAGAGGTGATTCGGGCACTTAAGAAACTGTATGCGAAGACCCCAAATGAGGTCTATGCTAGACATCTACTGGCCACAGCCCGACAAGGGCCAGGGGAATCAATTGACGAATTCCTGCAAGAACTTCGCAGGCTCAGCGTAGATTGTAACTTTCAGGCAGCCTCAGCTGAGCTGTACCGCCAAGAAATGATTCGTGATGCTTTCATCTGCGGGATTGCCTCTCCATTTATACGCCAGCGTCAACAAGAAAGTAAAACACTTGAGCTACAAAAAGCTTTTGACCTAGCTTGTTCTCTGGATTTGGCAAAGAGAAATGCAGACCTCTATCAGCTGCCCAGATCTCGATCTGCTGCTGTAGCTGCAACCAGACAATTCAAGCGGTCTCAGGTGAACCCTATCATGGGGGAATCTAATTCTGATAATTCTGATGAAGAAGAGGAGGATGACCCCACTTTAGCAGCCTCTTGGCAATCTAGGAAGGAGTGCTTCTTTTGTGGAGATGCTTTTCACCCTAGGAAAACCTGCCCTGCTCGCAATACAATCTGCAGTTATTGCTGGAAAAAAGGACACTTTGCTAAAGTTTGCCTATCAAGGGCGTCTGCGAGGGCCAATCCAGCTAAGGCCTACCGAACTGCCCCAATTAGGGCCTATCAAGATGCTCCAGCTAGGACCTATCAAGCTTCCTCTTGAGCTCTCTCCCGAAGAAGCACACCGAGAGTTTTAGCCTCTCTCTGTGCAACGACACCAATTAGAGCTGCTTGCCCACAGAACCTGTCTCATGCAGCCACAAAAATTTCAATTAAAGGGCATACCTTAGATGCCTTAATTGACTCAGGAAGTACTGATAGTTTCATTAAGGAAAAGATTGTTGCGAAATTGAAACTACATGTCTTCCCATCGGACCAGGCAATTGCGATGGCCCAGTCATCACTTAATACCAGGGTCTCCGGCTTTTGTGTTGTTGATATGACACTTCATGGTCGTATGTATCCCTCCACCCGACTTTCGGTGCTCAAGGACTTATGTAGTGATCTCCTCTTAGGGCTGGACTTCCAAAAATAGCATAAGAAACTCACCATTGAGTTTGGTGGATCCAAACCCGGACTTACTATTTCTAATATACCGTCTAAATTACCATTTTGTGCATTATCAGGAGCTTCACTTGATGAACCCTCATTATTTGCCAGTATTCCGCCTCAATGCAAACCAATAATAACGAAATCGCGGCGCTTTAATCAGGAAGACCAATCTTTTATTGCGGCTGAAATCTCTCGACTTCTAGCAGAGGATATCATCGAACCATGTTGGTCGTCCTGGCGGGCTCAAGTCGTCATTGTCAAGAACCTTCTAAAACCTCACAAATGGCGACTATGCATCGATTATTCGCAAACCATCAATCAATATACCGACTTGGACGCCTACCCATTGCCACGCATTGATGATATGGTTAATAAACTGGCCGAATACAAAGTGTTCTCAACTTACGATTTAAAAAGTGCCTATCATCAGTTACCCTTGAAGGTCTCAGATAAGCAGTACACGGCCTTTGAGGCTAATGGACGGCTGTACCAATTTCGTCGCCTCCCATTCGGGGTTACTAATGGAGTGGCTGTCTTCCAACGGGCAATGGGTGGCCTGGTTAAGCAGGAAAACCTAAGGGACACTTTTCCCTATCTTGATAACATTACCATTGCAGGTCACGATCAACAGGAACACGGCGCCAACCTCCAAAAATTTCGGGATGCCCTCCATCGCCGTAATTTGATCCTGAATGAATCCAAATCTGTTGAGTCGCAACCGACCATCAACATCCTTGGCTACTGCGTAGGCAATGGTATCATTAAGCCAGACCCAGAAAGACTTCGCCCGCTCCAAGAGCTCCCGTCACCTAAGAATCTGGCTTCTTTATGTCGGGCTCTCGGTCTGTTTGCATACTACGCTAAATGGATTCCTCATTTTTCGGACAAAATCCAACCCTTGCTGCATGCTAGATCATTTCCACTGAGAACAGCGGCTGTTGCAGCCTTTAACCTTCTCAAAAAACAGTTGGAGAAAGCGGCTCTTCACTCCATTGATGAGAATCTCCCTTTCATGGTTGACTGTGATGCCTCGGAGGTGGCGATCTTGGCTACTCTGAATCAGGAAGGTCGTCCTGTAGCATTTATGTCCAGGACCTTACAAGGTGCAGAGCTACATTATCCTCCGGTTGAGAAAGAAGCCACAGCCATCATAGAGGCAGTACGGAAGTGGAACCATTTTCGAGCTCGCCAGCACTTTACATTGATCACGGACCAACGATCAGTTGCCTTCATGCTCGATAATCGAAAACGAACCAAAATTAAGAATAATAAAATACAACTTTGGAGGATGGAACTGGCCTCTTTTGGTTATACCATTCTCTATCGGCCTGGCAAGGAGAATGTGGCCCCGGACACCCTCACTCGGGCATTCTGCTCCACTATGTCATCCTCTACTCTCATGGATGTCCACAATGGATTGTGTCATCCTGGCGTTATGCGCATGCTACATTTCGTATGATCACGGAATCTCCCTTTTTCCACTGGAGATGTAAAGAAAATATGCTCAGAATGCCGGCTTTGTGCGGAATTAAAACCTCAGTTCTTCTGCCCCTCAGATGGTATACTCATACATGCAACCCAACCGATGCAACGACTTAGCATCGATTTTAAGGGCCCAGTGCCCTCTTCAACTCGGAACACATATTTGCTCATCATGATCGATGAATATTCACGTTTTCCGTTTGCCTTCCCCTGCTCCAATATGCTGGCGTCCACAGTAATCTGCTGCCTTGAGCAGGTATTTTCTCTCTGTGGCATGCCGGCTTATATTCACTCAGATCGGGGTCCATCCTTTATGTCAAGGGAACTCAAGGACTACCTCTCAGAACGGGGAATTGCTACAAGCAAAACAACACCATACCATCCCATCAGAAATGGGCAGGTAGAGAGGTATAACGGTATCATCTGGAATTCCGTACGTCTCGCTTTAAGATCTCGGGGCCTACCAGACCAGAAAGGGAAACAGTGCTTCCGGATGCATTGCACTCTATACGGTCCCTGCTTTCTACAGCCGCAAATACTACACCTCATGAGCGGTTCTTTGGATTCCAGCGTCGCTCATCTCATGGGCCATCACTCCCGTCATGGCTAACTACTCCTGGACCTGTATTACTCCGAAGATACGTTCGGACGTCTAAAAATGACCCTCTTGTAGGCGAGGTCGAACTAACCGATGCCAACCCCACCTATGCAAACATACGATATTCCGACGGCCGAGAATCTACCGTATCATTACGGGATCTGGCTCCCTGCCCACCAGGACCTAGTGGGACATCGGGTGATGGCATTTCACCAGGAAACTCTTGGGACCTATCGGGTACCCCTCTCCAGGATCCTGATCGGACACCAACTAGCTTGGTGCCGGTAGAACCTCGTGCTCAAGGTTGCGACACTCCCAGTACCGCGCATGAAAGTACTGATCTGTCACAGACCAGCTCTGCACCTCCCTCTGAACAGAGGCAGTCCGACTTTGAATCTATTGGGGCTCGTACTCGAAGCCATGAGCTCCCCGACCCTTCACAGGGCAATCCAGACTCTGACCAATGGCCAACTGCATGTAAGCGGACCAGCGACCCTCTACGATGGGAATCCAAATGGGTGCGACTCTTCCTTGTTCGATGACTGCGGACCAAAAGATAGACCACAGCCTCCGAATTCTGCAGGAGGGAAGAATGTGATAAAAATAATAACTTCCGGGAAGTTATGTCATCACTTCCTGTGAACTGTGAACTATGAACTATGAACTGTGTACATACCTCACTTCCTGTCATAGGTCACTTCCTGTTGGACTCGTATAAATACTGGTCTGTTCAGTATTGTAAGAGGCTTCTACCAGAGGCATGGTAAAGACCTCTCTCTTGTATATAGTGTGTTTATAAGTTACTTAAAGCTTAATTTAAAGTTACTTGATGTTAAGTCTCCTTTCTCTTACATCACTGGACATGCAGAGTTTTTCCAGCATTTAATGAAAAATTCCAGATCCAGCATCTGCTGCATTTTGGTTTTTATTTTACTGCAGTGGCCCTGCTTGTATTAAATAAAGGCAAAAATAAATTGTACCTACCAAAAAATAGAACACCTCGTTAACGCGAGCATTGGTGGTTCAGGGGCAAAATTCTCACCTGCATCTAGTTCAATTCCCGGGCATTGCAGATTATCCTTTTTAATAAAGCATTTCAAAGAATAGTCTATTTCAGAGCAAATATATCACATGAAACATTCAAAATAATTAGCTGAAGCTGTGAAACTAGATCAAGGTGATGAATGCCCTCATCCTGTTCCAGTGTAACAGACTCAAGAGGCTGAAACTCCTCCTCCAGTATCTGTGTAAAAGGCTCGAGGGTCTGAATGCCCTCTTGTCCCTTTGTAACAGGGTCGATGGGTTGAATTGCCTCCTCCTGTTCTAGTGTAACAGACTCGAGGGGTTGAATTGCCTCCTGTTCCTGTGTAACAGGCTCGAGGGTCTGAATGGCCACCTCCTGTTCCAGGGTAACAGGCTCGAGGGGCTGAATGGCCTCCTGTTCCTGCCTGACTGGTTCGAGGAGATGAATGCCCTCCACCTGTTCCTGTGTAATAGGGCCGAGGGGCTGAAAGACCTCCTGCAATGCGGTGTAACAGGCTCGAGGGGCTGAATGGCCTCCTGTTCCTGTGTAACAGGCTCGAAGAGCTGAATATCCTCTTCTTGTTCCAGTGTAACTGGCTCGAGGGGCTGAATTGCCTCCTGTTCCTTTCTAACAGGTTCGAGGTGATGAATGTACTCTTCCTATTCCTGTGTAACTGGCTCTTGCAGCTGAATGTCCTCCTCCTGTTCCAGTGTAACAGACTCGAGCGGCTAAATGGCCTCCTGTTCCTGTGTAACAGGCTCGAGGGGCTGAATATCCTCCTCCTGTTCATGTTTAACATTCTTGAGGGACTGAATAGCCTACTATTCCTGGCTAACAGCATCGAGGGGCTGAATGTTCACCTCCTGATCCAGTGTAAAAGGTTCGAGGGACTGAAGGTCCTCCGACAGATCCAGTGTAACTGAATCGAGGGGCTGAATGTCCTCCTCCTGTTCCAGTTTAATATGTTCGAGGGGAAGAATGATCTCCTCATTTTCCTGTGTAACGGACTCCAGGGGCTGAATTCCTCCACTTGTTCCAGTGTAACACGCTGGAGTGGCTGAGTTTCCTCCTCGTCTTCATATTGAACCATGTTTCAGGCACTGATGTGGCTGAAGTCCCGATTGTGCCTCTGTTGTCCCGGTGAAGAAAGAAACACAGTGTTAGTGTATAAAAACCCAAGTCCTTGTTCTTTCTGTCTTTCTAAGAATCTGTCTTTCCATTGTTCCCTGTCTGTGCCATACACTCCTTATTCTATTGTTGCCTAGTGATTGATGTGTTCCTATGTGCCGGTTTCAACGTGCTCATTGCTTCTGCTGCTTTAATTTGTGTCGAAAAATTTAACTGAATTTCTTAACCTGTTCAAAGGCGTTTGGGTTTCAATCGAACAAACGCTCAGATTTCTCGAACTCTCTGAGCCTTTTATGGCCAGTATTTGTTTCTTGCTTCATTGCATTTGTTCTTCCTCTTTGCTGTTTCCTCAGAACCTGCTTCCCCCAGCCCTGGAAGCCAATGGCTGCGTCCGACTACATGTGCTCGATGCTTCAGCTCAGCGTGGCTCGATGTTGCAATGGGGACGTCGGGCTTCTTCTGCGACTTGAGTTCACTCCTCGAGCGTCCTGGGCCAATATTGGTGCCACAGCCCCAACAGTCGCTAAAGCACATTGACTCCTTTTAAAGTTGTCAGTGAGTGGAAAGGAAATAATTAATGAAATCTTTACTTTATTCAAAGAGGTTGATAGGTTCGATCGAGGGATCTGTTAGGGAGAGTCCAGAACAAGAGGCATCGTCTTAAAATTAGAGCTAGGCCGTTCAGGGGTAATGTCATGGAAACATAGAAACATAGAAGTTAAGAGCAGGAGTAGGCCATTAGGCCCCGCAAGCCTGCTTCGTCATTCAATGCGTTCATGGCTGCTCATCCAAATTCAGTACCCTGTTCCCGCTTTCTCCCCATATCCCTTGATCCACTTAGCCTTAAGAAATATATGTAACTACTTCTTGACTATATTTAATAAATTGTCCTCAACCCTCTTCTGTGGTGGAGAATTCCATAGGTTCTCCACTCTCTGTGTGAATAAATTCCTCCTCATCTCAGTCCTAAATGGATTACCACTTATCTTTAGATTGTGACCCCTGGTTCTGGACACCCCCGCCATCGGGAACATCCTTCCTGCATCTAGTCTGTGTAGTCCTGTTATAATTTTATAAGCTTGAATGAGTTCCCCTCTCATTCTTCTAATCTGTGGCGAATATAAGCCTAATCGACCAAATCTCTCTTCATACGTCATTGCTGCCATCCCAGGTATTGGTCTGGTGAATCTTCGCTGTACTCCCTCCATGGCAAGAACATCCTTCCTCAGATAAGGCGACCAAAACTGCACACAATACTCAAGATGTAGTCTCACCAAGGCCCTGCACAACTGCAGCATGCAGGATTTCTGGAGGCACGTCTTCACACAAAGAGTAGTGGATATCTGGAAAAATCTCCTCCAAAAAAGCTGTTGAGGCTGGGATCAATTGATCTAACCTGGTGTGGTACTGAGCCCCACACAAAGAGCAGAAAGGGCCTGGGACCAGAGAGAGAGAAAGAGGCACAGAGAGAGAGACAGAGAGAGCGAGAGAGAGAGGCAGGAACAGAGTGAGAGAGACAGAGAGAGAGAGACAGGCAGAGGGAGAGAGAGAGAGAGGCTAATACAGAGAGGATGAGACATCGAGGACAGGGAGAGAGAGAAAGAGGCAGAGAGAGACAGAGAGAGACAGTGAGAGAGAGACAGAAAGACATAGGGAATGCAGAGAGAGTCACAGAGAGAAAGAGAGACAGAGAGAAAGACGTAGAGAGGATAGAGAGAGACAGAGACAAGAGTGAGAGAGACAGAGAGAGAGAGCGAGAGAGAAAGAGAGAGAGAGAAAGAGCAGGAATTGCCAGGAATTCATCCGCGGCCTGTGCTGAGTTAGCTGATCTCACCCGGTGTGGTACTGAGCCCCACACGGAGCAGCAAAGGCCCAGCTCCACCCACACAGACGGAGAGAGGGAGAGGGAGATCCATAGAGAGACACAGAGCGCAGGAAAGGTCCAGGCTCCATTCCCGGCCTGTGTTGAGGGAGCTGACCGGAGACTGGGCAGCAGTTACAATTGTCGTCAGTGGCTCTGGGTTAGCGAACGTGAATGAGCCTGTCTTCTTATCTGCCCGCCCTGCTGCTGTGGGCACTGGCTGAGCAGAGGACCAGTTGTGATAAGTTTCAGCACGAGGGAGAGGTGGAGAAGGGACGTTGTAAAGATAAAGAAAGGGGCTCCAGGTTGTTACAGCTGCTGTTGCCCACAGCGGGCAGTTTGGACAGTGGGTTACCACAGCCCATGGCAAACAAGAGCCCATCCAGCCTTCTCGTGGACAGCCTTCACTTATACTACTCCCTTTTAAGATGAAACTGCCATTTCATTCAAGTGAATTCTAAACCACATCCCCTCTGATAGTCATTTCAAAACCATTGCACTTACAGTCTCAGCTCGAAATCGCCAAACCCCAGCATTGAGCAGGTGAGGTTTACCATCTCTTAATGATCAATAACATTTCACAGGAAATTGGCAACTCAGTGCTATGTTATTAAAGTCAACATAGGATGTAAAGTTCTTAGAGAGGGTGCAGAGGAGGTTTACCAAAATTGTACCAGGGAAGAGGGACTTCAGTTATGTGGAGAGACGGGAAAAGCTGTGATTGTTCTCGATGGAGCAGAGAAGGTTAAGAGGAGATTTGACAGAGGTGTTCAAAATCATGAGCATTTTTGATAGAGTAAATAAGAAGTAAGTGATTCCACTGGTAGAGGGTTCGGTAACCAGAGGAGACAGATTTATGGGGATTGGCAAAAGAACAAGAGGTGACATGAGGAAACATTTTTTTAAGCAGCAAGTTGTTGTGATCTGGAATGCGCTGCCTGAAATGGCGGTGGAAGCAGATTCAATAGTAACTTTAAAAAGGCAGTTGAATAAATACTTGAAGGAAAGAAATACAGGGCTATGGGGAAAGGGCAGGTCAGTGGAATTAATTGCAGAGCCTTTTCAAAGAGCCGGCACAGGATTTTGTGTCATAGTGAGGCAGTGGGATTTATTAGGGATTGGTTCATGGCTATGGTGTGTTAGCGGGGCAGTGGGACTTGTTTGGGATTGATACAGAGCTATAGGGAGAGTGTGGGCCAGTCGGATTCATTTGTGATTGATACAAGGCTATGGGGTGTGACCGGGGCTGGTGGATTAGTTTGGGATGGATACAGGGCTATCGGGAGAGAGCAGGCCAGTAGGAATAATTTGTGATTGATACAGTGCTATGGGGTGTGGAGCAGGGCAGAGGGATCAGTTTGTGTTCGATACAGCGCTATGGGGAGAGAGTGGGTCATTGTGAATAGTTTGGGTTTGTTTCAGGATTATGGGGTGAGAGTGGGGCAGTTGGATTTGTTTGCGATTTATACAGGTCTAAAGGGAGAGCGCGAGACAGTGGAACCTGAGAGGAGCGGGAGCGGTGGCAGTAAAACCCGAGCCCCAGGACCAGGTAGGCCTCAGAGTGGATCAACGGACCTGTGAGGAGCGGGAGCGGCGGCAGTATAAAAACCGAGCCCCAGGACCAGGTAGGCCTCAGAGCGGCTGAACGGACATATGAGGAGCGGGAGCAGGAGCAGCGACTGTACAAAAAACGAGCCCCAGGACCAGTTAGGCTTCAGAGCGGCTAAGCAGGCTTGTGAGGAGTGGGAACGGGAGCGGCGGCAGTACATAAACCAAGCCCCAGGGCCAGGTAGGCCTCAAAGCAGCTGAGTGGACTTGTGAGGAGCGGAAGCAGGAGCGGCGGCAGTGTAAAAACCGAGCCCCAGGACCAGGTAGGCCGCAGAGCTAGCCAATCTCCAATCTCCAGCTCAGACTGAGGGAGAGAGGTGAAAAGTAATGGAAGTGTGACGTCACCAGAAAGCAGGTAAGTGATTGATTGGTGATTATTTCTCACTTTTTAAAATTTAACTCTAGTTTATAGTTTCTAAGGTCTCTGTGGTGAAACGGGGACGGTTGGTAATCCAGTGCCATAAATATACCATTTAACTGTAGTATAATTGGTGGGATTGATTTGATTTAAATTAATTTCAATTAATTCAAGGGTAAGTCATGGCAGAACAGCCCGACCACTTGGTATGCTCCTCCTGCGATATATGGGAACT
Source organism: Somniosus microcephalus (assembly GCF_052327205.1). Taxonomy (NCBI): domain Eukaryota; kingdom Metazoa; phylum Chordata; class Chondrichthyes; order Squaliformes; family Somniosidae; genus Somniosus; species Somniosus microcephalus. The sequence continues at coordinate 17,076,133 of NW_028225181.1, forward strand.
CAGAGACACTTCCTGTGTCCCTGACAACTATGTGTGCAGGAAGTGTATCCAGCTGCAGCTAATGGCAGACTGCATTGCTGCGCTGGAGATGCGATTGAATGCATACTGGACCATTCGCGAGGCTGAGGACGTCGTGAATAGCACGTTTAATCGTTTGGTCACACCGCAGGTAAAGGTTGGACAGGCAGAAAGGGAAGGGGTGACCAACAGACAGAGTACTTGACGCAGGCAGGTAGTGCAGGGGTCCCCTGAAGACATCCCCCTCTCAAACAGGTACACCACTTTGAGTACTGTTGTGGGATGATGGCTTCTCAGAGGAAGGCAGCAGCAGCCAACTGGCTGGCAACAGGGGTGGCTCTGCTGCACAGGACGGGAGGAAAAATAGGGGTAGAGCTATAGTAATAGGGGATCCTATTGCAAGGGGAATAGATAGGCGTTTCCGCAGACGCAAAGGAGACTCCAGGATGGTGTGTTGCCTCCCTGGTGCAAGGGTCAAGGATGTCTCAGAGCGGCTGCAGAACATTTTGGAAGGGGAGGGTGAACAGGCAGTTGTCGTGGTGCATATAGGTACCAACGATATAGGTAGAAAACGGGATGAGGTCCTAAAAGCTGAATATAGCATGTTAGGAGGTAAATTAAAAAATAGGACCTCAAAGGTAGTAATCTCAGGATTGCTACCAGTGCCACGTGCTCGTCAGAGTAGAAATAGAAGGATATTTCAGCTGAATATGTGGCTAGAGTAATTGTGCGAGGGGGAGGGACTGAAATTCTTGGGACATTGGAACCATTTCTGGGGGAGTTGCGACCAGTTCAAAGCGCATGATTTGCATCTGGGCAGGGTCCAGACCGATGTCCTAGGGGGAGTGTTTTCTAGTGCTCTGGTGGAGGGTTTAAACTAAAATGGCAGGGGATTGGAAACCTGAGCAGGGAGACAGAGGAAAGGGAAACAAGGATAAAAGCAAAAGATAGGAAGGTGAAAATCAAAAGTGGCAGTCAGAGAAACCAACGGTTTAAATCAAACATGGCCAAAATAAACAATAATTCCACTAGGTCTAAGAGCATTAAAAATCAAGCCTGCAGGCTTTGTGTCTTAATGCGAGGAACATTCGTAATAAGGTGGATGAATTACCTGCACAAATAGATGTAAACGAATATGATTTGATTGGGATTACGGAAACATGGCTCCAGGATGGCCAAGGCTGTGAACTCAACATCCAGGGGTATTCAATATTCAGGAAAGATAGGCAAAATGTAAAAGTAGGTGGGGTAGCATTGCTGGTTAAAGAGGAGATTAACACAATATTAAGGAAGGATATTAGCTCAGGTGATGTGGAATCTGTATGGGTAAAACTGAGAAATACCAAGTGGCTGAAAACGATAGTGGGAGTGGTATATAGACCTCCAAACAGTAATGCGGAGGTTGGGGATGGCATTAAATGGGAAATTAGAGCAGCGTGCAATAAGCGCACAGCAGTCATCATGGGTGACTTTAATCTACCTATAGATTGGGCTAACCAAATTAGTAACAATGCTGTGGAGGAGGAAATCCTGGAGTGTTTACAGGATGGTCTCCTGGACCAATATGTCGAGGAACCAACCAGAGATCAGGCCATCTTAGACTGGGTATGATGTAACGAGAAAGTTTTAATTAGCAATCTTGTTGTACGAGGCCCCTTGACTCGGAGAGATCATAATATGATCGAATTCTTCATTAAGATGGAGAATGAATTTGTTGATTCAGAGACTAGAGTCCTGAATTTAAATAAAGGAAACTACGATGGTCTGATGCGCGAGTTGGGTAGGATTGATTGGGGAATGTCACTCAAAAGGTTGATGGTGGATAGGCAGTGGCAAACATTCAAAGACCGCATGGATGATCTACAGAATTTGTTCACCACAGTTTGGCATGGAGATAAAACCAAAAAGTTGACCCAACCGTGGCTAACAAGGGAAATTAGGGATAGCATAAGATCCAAGGAGAGGACATATAAATTGGCCAGCAAAAGCAGTAAACCTGAAGATTGGGAGCTGTTTAGGATTCAACCAATGAGTACAAACGGATTAATTAAGAAGGGAAAATAGTATATAAGAGTAAGCTTTCAGGGAACATGGAAACTGACTGTAAAAGCTTTTATATATATGTGAAGAAAAAAAGATTGGTGAAGTCAAGCGTACGCCCTTTGCAGTCAGAATCAGGGGAATTTATAATGGGGAACAAGGAAATGGCGGTCAATTAAATACGTATTTTGTTTCTGTCTTCACAATGGAGGACACAAATAACCTCCCAGAGATGTCGGGGAATATAGGGAATAATGAGAGGGAGGAACTGAAATAAATCAATATTTGTAGGGAAATGGTGTTAGAGAAATTGATGGGATTGAAGGCCGATAAATCCCCAGGGACTGATCATCTCCTTCCTAGGGTACTTAAGGAAGTGGCCCTAGAAATAGTAGATGCATTGCTGATCATCTTCCAACATTCGATGGAATCTAGAACAGTACCCATGGATTGGAGCATAGCTAATTTAACCTCACTATTCAAAAAAGGTAGTGGAGACAAAACGGGGAATTACATCGGTTCTGGGGAAAATTATAGGGTCCATTATAAATGAAGTAATAGCAGAGCACTTGGAAAACAGTGACCAGTTCGGACGAAGTCAACATGGATTTACAAAAGGTAAATCGTGCTTGACTGCTCCACTGGAATTTTTTGAGGATGTAACTGGTAAAATAGATAAGGGAGAACCAGTGGATGTGGTGTCTTTGGACTTTCAGAAGGCTTACGAAAATGTCCCGCATAAGAGAATAGCGTGTAATGTTAAGGCATATGGAATTGGGGGCAAGTTATTGACTTGGATAGAGAACTGGCTGGCAGACAGAAAGCAAAGAGTTGGAATAAACGGGTCTTTTTCCGAGTGGCAGGCAGTGACTAGTGGGGTACCGCAGGGATCTGTTCTTTGACCCCAGCTATTCACAATATACATTAATAATCTAGAGAAGGGAGCTAGATGTAATAGCTCCAAATTTGCAGATGACACAAAGCTGGGTGGGCGTGTGTGCGGTGAGGAGGATGCCGAGAAATTCTGGGACAGGTTGGGTGATTGGGAAGAAGCATGGCAGATGCAATATAATGTGGTTAATTGTGAGGTTATCAACTTTGATGGCAAAAACAGGATGGCAGAGTATTATATGAATGGCAATAGATTGGGAGAAGGGGAAGTGCAATGAGACCTGGTCGTCCTTGTGCACCAGTCGCTGAAGGTAAGCATGCAGGTGCAGCAGGCGGTTAAGAAGTCAAATGGTATGTTGGCCTTCGTAGCGAGAGGGTTTGAGTACAGGAACAAGGATATCTTGCTGCAGTTGTACAGGACCTTGGTGAGACCACATCTTGAGTATTGTGTGCAGTTTTGCTCGCCTTATCTGAGGAAGGATGTACTTGCCATGGAAGGAGTTCAGCAGAGATTCACCAGACTGTTACCTGGGATGGCAGGAATGATGGATGAGGAGAGATTGGGTCGATTGGGCTTGTACTCGCGGGAGTTTAGAAGAATGATAGGGGATCTTATTGAAACATAAAAATCTGACAGGACTGGACAGACTAGATGCAGGAAGGATGTTCCCGATGGTGGGGGAGTTCAGAAACAGGGGTCAAAGTCTAAGGATAAGGGCAAGGACATTTAGGCAGAAATCAGGAGTAATTTCTTCACCCAGAGAGTGGGGAACCTATGGAATTCTCTACCACAGAAGGAAGTAGAGGCCAATTAATTTAATATATTCAAGAAGGAGTTGGATATATTTCTTAAGGCAAAAGGGATCAAGGTATATGGGGAGAATGCAGGGGCCGGGTACTAAACTTGGATAATCAGCCATGATCGCATTGCTGCAGGCTCGAGGAACCGATTGGCCTACTCATGCTCCTATCATCTATATTTCTATGTTTCTATTAGTTTAGGTTTGATACACGTCTACGGTGAGATAGCAGGTCATTGCGTTTAGTTTAGTTGCACAGGCCCAGACATAACACAATTTGCCGAGTGGTCTCCTTTGCTCTGTAAATATCTATTCTTGGGGACTCCTCGACTGCTTTTAACACACAATTTGGGGTACATTTCCGCTCCATATTCTTCTCTAAATGTTCGCTGACAGTTGCTTCAGAGCTTCCCAGGCTCCCTGTTTTTCGTGTTAGCAGCAAATGTCGATACGTCTGCCTCCTGTACCCAAGTCCAGCTTGGTGAAGGAGCAAGAAGGGCAACGGTCGCAGCAGTCACGCAGGGGTGCCCATTATTTACATCCTCCAGTCCAAAAAACACCCAATAACCACTGAACCCTGCTTCTGTCCTTTAACCAGCTTCCTATCTGAAGTGGATTGTTAATGAAGTGTAGCCTAGGCGCCCTTCAGGACTTAAGGGGTTAACAGTGCAGCTTGCACACGAGATAACAGCGGAGACAGAAGCATCAAACACGAAGTAGGGAACCTAAAGATAAGTAAAACCACATGGGGAACAACAGCTGAGATTATAAATATAACATCACAATTAGCAATTGTGCACTCGGGCTTTAAGCCAATTAAAACAATGTAACAAATTGTGCATGTGGGCTTTAAGCCAATTAAAACAATGTAATGAATTGTGCGCGCGGGCTTTAAGCCAATTAAAACAATGTAATGAATCGAGCACGAGGCACCCACGGCTTTTGTACGCTTAAATAATGGAAACTGAAGTTGATCGGGGATTCAGCCAGGAACGAGTTACAGGTGCTCTAAGCTGTACTCCCTGATCAGCCTTTAGATACCTCCGCAGACTGTTTGTAATGAACTGTTGAATAATTTTGTGTTTTAAATAAACTGCTTGGCTATTTACCATTTACAGAATAGTGTGCAGACTTAATTATTTATTTTCGCCATAACACTATCCCTGGCCTCACTCCTGTTAATACCATGTACCTTCAAATCATCACCAAGCCTCCATTTGTATCTTATCGAATTCCCTTTTGAAACTCCATAGATACAAAATCCACTGCATTTCCTTTATCAATGCACTGCTAGTTTCTCAAAGATCGATATTATATTTTTCTTGGGCAACTTCCCTTTTACAAACCCGCACTGTATTAGTTTCTAGAACAGTTTTTAGTTGATTATTAATTTTATCCCATATAAGGTCAGCCGTGGCTCAGTGGAAAGCACCATTGTCCTGAGTCATCCGCTCTCTCCCCACTCCAGTGACTTGAGCACAAAAATCCAGTTTGACACTCCAATGCAGTATACAGAGTGTGCTGCATTGTCGGAGGCATCGTTTTTCAGACGAGATTTTAAACCGAAGCCGAGTCTGTACTCTCAGGGATGCGTACAAGATCCTATGGCACTATTTCGAAGAAGAGCAGGAGAGTTCTCCCCTGGGACCTGAAAAAACACTTTTCCATCAATCAACATCACTAAAACAGATTATCTGTTTATTATCACACTTCTGTTTGGCCAGTTTGCTGTGCGCAAATTGGCTACCACGTTTCCTACATTACAACAGTGACTACACTTCAAAAGTACTTCATTGGCGTTAAAGCAATTTGGGACGTCCTGAGGTCGTGAAAGGCGCTGTTATTTTCTTTCTCTAGGAGCTCACCCACTGCCAATGTTAGGCTGACTGGTCTGTAGTTATCTGATTTATCCCTTTCACTCTGATTGAACAGAGTTGTTTTATTGGCATCTGCAGGAATGTGGCACAACTTCCATATCCAAGGCTTACATAGAATTTTACAGCAGACACAGACCATTAGGCTTGACCAGTCCACGCCAGCGTTTATGCTCCACACCAGCCTGCTCCCACCCTCCTTCATCTCACGCTATCAACATATCCTTCTATTCATTTCTCCCTCATTACTTATCTAGATTCCCCTCAAATGTTATTCTCCTCAATCACTCCTTGTGGTAGCATCTTCCACATTCTCACCACTCTCTGCTAAAGACCTTTCTCCTGAATTCCCTGTTCGATTAATTAGTGACTATCTCATATTTATGGCCGTCAGTTTTGGTCCCCCCCAAAACTGGTAATATCTTCTCTTTGTCTACACTATCGAACTTATTCGTAATTTTAAAGACATCTATTATGTCACCTCTCAGTCCGTTTTCTAAAGAAAAGAGCCCCAGCTAGTTTAATCTTTCCTGTTAGTTGTAACCTCTCAGTTTTCTAGGCTTCTCCAATACCGCTATATTCTTTTTGTAATATGGAGACCAGAACTGAGCACAGTATGTTTGGAGGACTGTCCACAAAGCCACTGTTATCTCCTCTCTGGCTTCCCTCAGTATTCGAGGACACCGTCATCAGGGCCCAGGGCCATTTCCACTTCAATACAAAGAGGAAGGAGATATTAAAGTGAAAGTAGCCATGGCCTGGGAGGGCCGCAGGTGATGATGGGTTGGACGAGGGATGCGAGAGGATGAGGTGGACAGAGGAGTAAGCTGTCTTCAGGGAGCTGGTAATATCTGGACAGCAATGAGCCTTCCACATATCACAGATACTAAACATAGTAATGGCATTTCAGAGTAGTGGACAACAGAATATCTGGGGCAGCAGGTTAACTGATTGGCTTAATTTCAACTAAGCTGACAACGTCAACCATCTCTGACTTTACAGGCTGTTGCGGCAGCGACAGAGAAAATATATCTCACACCCACGAATTTGTTCTTGAGTGAGGTCCTGCTAAACATCTGGACCATCAGACAGAAGAAGGAGGCTGTGAAGTTGAGACAGAGCGTTGACTGGCTGCAGATTCTCTGTGTGCTCTCCTGCAATGGTACCTTTTGGTGCATCCACCGCTTCCTCACACAGGTCTCTAATGCCATGTCCAACATCCCAGCCAGCACCGTGCACTTCAACATCTCCCACAACTGACCTGAGGAACATTTCGTGTTTGATCATCAAGCACAACCACTTAAATGTCATCGAGTTTCGCAATTCTGCAAATCTGGATCTACAGAAGCTTCATTACTCTGGGTTAAGGCTGCACAGCCAGAGTCATCTGTCCAACCTGTGCCACTATCTGGGTCACAGGATTATGAAGCGCCTGGCCCTAAAGAAGCATTACATCTCACCCACTAACTATGCCCACATACTAAAAACCATATCCACATCTCACACCTTGCATACATTAACAGCTGTTCGACTATGGTAGGCACATCTGCCAATTTCATAGCTGCACACTCACTAATAAGATTTCCTTTTTCTTGGAGGACAAATTTACTCACAACATGTGAGAGCAGCTACGAACGAAAGGAGGAGAGGTGGAACTGCACCACCTTACATGCTCGAAGGAATAAGTGGTCAGTATCATTGGGGCCAAGACCATGGGAACTGTGTCCGTCAGAGACGTCGACACCCTTGGGGACAACAACGGTATGTTCATCACCTCACGCTCTTCTTTCATACCACTACCTCCTCACACCACAGGCCTTTCCCGCTTTCTGTCCAAGTATACTATTTTCATTCCTTTCTCCCTTCTTGCCCCCGTCCCCTAACCTTAACCTCACTCTTATGCCATTATGCTTTCAGATAATCAGCCACAATCTGATCAGCCGATCCCTCAGCCTCCCAGAGGCAGCAACGCGGGAGAGGAGAAGGAAAAACAAGCCAGGGCCTCACTGCATGTGTCTCCCGAAAGTGTTAGTTCCGATAATGGGTGATGCGGTCATTGGAGGAGAACCTACGAGATGGATCTGAAGTGGGTGAATCTCTGGGAGCAAGTGGGCTGCAGCAACGCCACGGGGAAAGGGAATGTCGGGGGCCACCTCCGCGGAGGGTGAGTTCCCACGTGAGTACTGCTGCACAGGACCAAGATGAGGAGGTCGATATGGAGCTGTTGACCGGATGGGCGATCGGCATGCACACCGAGCACATGGATGCAATGGCATGGGTTCCCGAGAGCTTGCATGTATTGGCAAGGATCGTTGAGATGTCTGCCTCCAACACTGCACTCAGCTCTGCTCACACCATCGAGCCCATCCTTCACAGTTTGCGACGGATGGTCGACTCACGGAGAGACCATGGCTCCCAGAGCTCATGCTGTGTGTCATGGGTGAGTTGGCAGCCGTTACTACAGCACAGACAAAAGCAACGCAACAGCTTAGTGCTGTAATGGAGTCAGTGGTAGCTGGCATTCAATTTCAGACTGCTCTCATGCAGTGTCTCACCTCCTGACACCGCAAACACTTTCCACCATCTACAAGGCACAAGTAAGGAATGTGATGGAATACTCTCCACTTGCCTGGATGAGTGCTGCTCCAAGAACAATCTTGATTGGCACCCCATCCAACACCTTAAACATTCACTCCCTCCACCACTGGTGTACCGTGGCTGCAGTGTATCACATCTGCAAGATGCACTGCAGCAACTCGCCAAGAATTTGTTGGCCGCACGTCGCAATCCCGCGACATATTCCATCTAGAAGGACAAGGGAAGCAGGCGCATTTGGCATACCACCTCCTCCAAATTCCCATGCAAGTCACTCACCACCCTGACTTAGCAATATATCGCCGATATTTCATCGTCGCTGTGTCAATATCCTGGAAATCCCTTTCGAACAGATTTGTGGGAGTGCCTTCACCACATGGACTGCAGCAGTTCAAGGAGGCTGCTAACCACCACCTTCAGAAGGGCTATTAGAAATTGGCAATAAATGCTGGCCTTGTCAGTGACGCCCACATCCCATAAAACCGGTTTTTTAAAAGTTTCAGATTGATTCCACGCTTATGCTGACTGCTGCCATCATCGCTGGGTCCAAGACAGTCCACCGGGGATCTAACGGTGCCGCAGCAGGCCAGCAATCTGTGCACGAGCAGATTGCTTGAAATGCTGATGGTAGCGTGTCGATCGAACAGGAAGGTACTGTCCTCTCTCATGATGACATCATTCCACCTCCAACCACTGCCACTCTGCCATTGCCATGTCACAGCCTATAAACCAGCCATCTCAGACTGCTGCCGCCCATGCTGAGGTGGTGTAGACTGCAGCCGGTCCTTCCAGGCCCAGAGCTGCTATAAGGCGACCAGCAATGCCATCTGAAGTCTCTGGCTATAACACTCAGCAGCCTTCCAACAACCTTACTGCAGCTACTGGGGCCACATTATGGAGGAGTAGCAGGGCTGGGTGGGGGGATTCTCCAAAGGGGAGGGTAATCATTGAAGAAGGGGGAGTAAAGAATGCTTTAGTAGTAAATGGGGATAGCGTGTGTTAATAAATTGATGTGTTGGTAAATAAATTGTTCTTTTTATAAACAAATATTTATGCTTGTATTAAAAATTTGTTTTAATGACAAATAGTTCAGTTTGATAAGGAAGAGTTGTGTATTTTGATAAATGACTGTACTTATTTATGAATAAATAACAACATAAATGCCAGAAAACTCAGCAGCCCGGGACAGCATCCATGGAGAGAGTTAGGAGTTAACGTTTCAGGTCGAAGTCCCTTTGACAGAACTGGAAAAAAAGCAGGAAAAGGGATAGATTTTAAAGCAAGTGGGGGTGGGAAAAGGGAGAGGGGATGAAAACTCTTACAGGGAAAGTCAGTGAAGGAGAGATTAATAGAAATTGAGAGACATTAACAGATATTCAAGGAACAAAGGATGGCTCTAGATCAAGTGTGAAGGCAGAATAAAGGACAGCTGCCGTGTGGGAAGGAAGAAAGAATCCAGATGATAGTGTGGACAAAATAAAGAGATAATATATATATATATATATATATAATACTAGCTGAAGTGCCCGGCGGTGCCGAGGCTTTTTCGAGGGCATGTTGTTGTTGGAAGAGAGAGAGAGAGAGCGACTGGGGGGGGAGAGAGAGAGAGACAGCGCCACTGGGGGGGGAAGAGAGGGCGGGTGGGGGGAAGAGAGGGCGGGGGTGCAGGGAAGGGGGGGATGGGAGGGGGGAGGGCGGGGGGGAGGGAACGGAGGGGGGGAGGGAAGTGGAGGGGGAAGGGAGGGGGGAAGGGAGGGCGGAGGGCCGGGGGGGAAGTGCGGGCGGGTGGGGGGAAGGGCGGGCGGGGGGAAGTGCGGGCGGGGGGAGGGGAAGGGCGTGGGGGAAGGGCGGGGGGGAAGGGAGGGGGGAAGGGAGGGCGGGGGTGGAAGGGAAGGGTGGGGGGGAAAGGGAGGGGGGGAAAGGGGCGGGTGGAAGGGAGGGGGGAAGGGAGGGGGGAAGGGGGCGGGTGGTAGGGGCTGGGGGGGAATGGGGGGCAGGGGGAAGGGGGCGGGAAGGGGAAGGGGGGGAAGGGGAAGGGGGGAGGGAAGGGGAAGGGGGGGCGGGGGGGAAGGGGGGGCAGGGGGGAAGGGGGGCGGTGGGGGGGAAGGTGGGGGGCGGGAAGGGGAAGTGGGGGCGGGGGGGAAGGGGCCGGGCCGGGGGGGGAAGTGGCGGGGGTGCCCCAGGCCGAGAGCCACGCTCTCTTAGCCCCGCCCCCACCGGCCGAGAGCCCCGCTCTCAGAGCCCCGCCCCCCCCCCCCCCCCCCGGCCGAGCCGATTTCGGCTCTGAGAGACGGCTGGCGGCCGAGCCCTGCCCCCCCCCCCCCCCCGGCCGAGCCCGATTTCGGCTCTGAGAGACGGCTGGCGGCCGAGCCCCCCCCCCCCGGCCGAGCCCGATTGCGGCTCTGAGAGAGGGCCGGCGGACGAGCCCCGCCCCCCCCCCGGCCGAGGCCGATTGCGGCTCTGAGAGACGGCCGGCGACCGAGCCCCGCCCCCCCCACCAAGCGCGGAACAGAGACGTCGTGTCTCACCTGCTCCTGCTGCGCATGCACCCTGACCATCGTGGCTGACGCCGTTGCCCTGGGTAACGTGACATGGCAGGGGGGGGCGGTGAGGAGCTTAGCAGCAGCCCAGTTACCTAGCTCGGGCCTGGCTGGGCAAAAAATCCCAGGCTTTCAGGCCTAAGAAAAAAACGGGCAATGGTAGGAAAAAGAATGTTCAGGTTAGATTAAATATTTACAAATGAGTGATTTATTTTAAAAGAATTTAATAAATTGAATTTTATTTTGCTGGAAATGTATATTTGAAAAGAAAGACGCAGAAAGCAGGAAAAAGAATGGAAGCAAGATGGCAAGCACCTCGGTTCAGAACGATAAGGCCCGCCCACACATGCATCGATTGGTCGACCGTCAGGTCACCATAGTGTAGGATTGGTCAATCGTCCCGTCACTCGACCATAGGAGGGCCCGGCCGCACGCAGCAGCAAGCCGCCGTATGATTGGTCGACCTCAAGGTCACTCTGTCACTAATAAGCGGATAATGAGATGCTAATGAGCGGAATGTTGAAGGTTTTTCAGATACCGCGGGCGCAATTTTAGCCCGGCCGAAACATAAATATGCTTAAAACCGTCTCGGAAGCTTAAGCTTTCTTTGGATGTAACGCGCGCGTAGGTACGCCCTGTAACTTTCGAGCGCATAGCCCGCCAGACGCACAGGCGATGACAGACAGAATGACAGACAGAATGACAGATGTACCGATTTATATATATAGATATGCTAGGGGCCGAAGTTATGATCTCAAATTGTTGAACTCTCTTTTGTGTCCAGAGGGCTCTAGAGTGCCTAATCGAAAGATGAGGAGCTGTTCTCTGAGCTTATGCTGAGCTTCCATGGAACAATGCAAGAGGCCGAGGACGGTGAGGTCTGAGTCAGAATGGATCAAACACAGGCCACCGGGAGCTCGGTGTCCCCCTTACGGTGTGAATGGAGGTGTTCCACAAAGCGGTCACCCAATCTGTGTTTGGTCTCCCCAGTGTAGAGGAGATCACATCGTGAGCAGCGAACACAGTATACTAAATTGCAGGAAGTACAATTAATTCGCTGTTTTAGCTGCAAGGGGTGTTTGGGGCCCTGGACAGTGGGAAGCGGGGAGGTATAAGGGCACGTGTTGCATCTCCTGTGCTTGCACGGGAAGGTGCTGGGCGAAGGGGAAGTGTTGCTGGGGTTGGTAGAAGATTGGACTAGGATATTGCGGATGAAACGGTCCCTATAAAATGCTGAAAGGGGAGGGGAAGATGCGTTTGGTGGTGGGACCACGCTGGAGGTGGCAGAAATGGCGGAGGATGATCCGTTGAATGTGAGGTTGGTGGGGTGACAGGTGAGGACAAGTGGTTCCGGGAGGGAGGGTCAGGGGTGAGGGCAGAAGTGCGGAAGATAGAACGGACATGGTCGAGGGCCATGTCAACCACATTAGAGGACAATCCTCAGTTGAGGGAAAAGGAAGACAAGTATGGAAGATGGCATCGTCAGAGCAGATGCGGCAGAGATGGAGAAACTGGGAGAATGGAATAGAGTCCTTACAGGAGGCGGGTTGGGAGGAAGTGTAGTCCAGGTAGCTGTGGGAGACAGTGGGTTTGTAGTGAATGTTTGTCAATAACCTATCCCCAGAGATGGAGACAGAGAAGTCGAGGAAGGGAAGAGAATAGCCGAAGATGGACCATGTCAAATTGAGAGAAGGGTGGAAATTGGAAGCAAAATGAATGACATTTTCAAGTTGTGAATTTATGAATAGTTGTGTTTCATAAGAAAGAGTTGTGTTCGATAATAAATTGCTAATTTGATGCTGCCAAATTTTGTGAAGGTTCTCATTTGACCTTTGCCCAGTGATAGGGGAAATGTAATGCTGGATGGAATGATGTGGTTGTGCTTCGCAAACGCCATGTGCTATTTCATTGATTATACGCGCTGCCTAACGAGGTACTCAGGCTCGGCCCTTGCAGAAGCAATATTGAGTGCTTTCCTCCTGCATTCCTGCTGCTCCTCCTGCTCTTCATCATCATCCTCCACCTGCTCCTCCTCCTCTTCCTCTTACTCCTCCTGAGGTGGACCTCCAATACATGGTTGCAATGGCTGGGCCCTCAGAATGAGTCAGTAGATGCATTGCTGATCATTTTCCAACAATGTTGATCACCTTCCACAATTCGATGGAACCTGGAATAGTAGCCATGGATTGGAGTGTAGCTAATCTTACCCCAATATTCAAAAAAGGTGGTAGAGAGAAAACGGGGAATTACAGATCGGTAAGCCTGATATTGGTAGTGGGGAAAGTGCTACAGTCCATTATAAAAGATGTAATAGACAAGGACTTGGAAAACAGTGACAGGATCGGACAAAGTCAACATGGATTTACAAAAGATTAATCGTGCTTGAATAATCTACTGGAATTTTTGGAGGATGTAACTGGTAAAATAGATAAGGGAGAACCAGTGGATGTGGTGTATTTGGATTTTCAAAAGGCTTTTGATAAGGTCCCGCATAAGAGATTGGCGTGTAAAGTTAAGGCACATGGGACTGGGTGAAAGGTATTGACTTGGATAGAGAACTGGTTGGCAGACAGAAAGCAAAGTGTTTGAATAAACGGGTCTTTTTCTGAGTGGCAGGCAGTGACTAGAGGTGTACCGCAGGGATCGGTTCTTGGAGCCCAACTATTCACAATATATTTTAATGATCTAGACAAGGGAACTTGATGTAATATCTGCAAATCTGCAGATGACACAAAGCTGGGTGGGCGTGTGTGCTTCGAGGAGAATGCCGAGAAACTCCAGAAGGATTTGGATAGGTTGGGTCATTGGGCAAATGCATGGCAGATGCAATATAACGTGGATAAATGTGATGTTCTCCACATTGGTGCTTGGTGGCAATAACAAGAAGGCAGATTATTATCTAAATGGCAATAGATTGGGAGAAGGGGAAGTGCAAAGAGACCTGGGTGTCCTTGTGCACCAGTCGCTGAAGGTGAGCATGCAGGTGCAGCAGGCGGTTAAGAAGGCAAATGCTATGTTGCCTTCGTAGCGAGAGGGTTTGAGTACAGGAACAATGATGACTTGCTGCAGTTCTACAGGGCCTTGGTGAGACCACATCTTGAGTACTGTGTGCAGCTTTGCTCGCCTTATCTGAGGAAGGATGTCCTTGCCATGGAAGGAGTTCAACGAAGATTCACCAGGCTGATACCCGGGATGGCAGGAATGACATACTTGGAGAGATTGGGAAGATTGGGATTGTACTCGCTGGAGTTTAGAATAATCAGCGGGGATCTTATTGAAACTTTTAAAATTCTAACAGGACTGGACAGACTAGAGGCATGAACGATGTTCCCGATGGTCTTGGAGTCAAGAACCAAAGGCCACATTCTAAGGATAAGGGGTAGGCCATTCAGGACAGAGATGAGGAGAAATTTCTTCACCCCGAGAGTGGTGATCCTGTGGAATTCTCTACCACAGAACGCTGTAGAGGCCAAATCATTAAATATATTTAAGAAGGAGTTGGATATATTTTTTAATGCTAAAGTGATCAAGGGGTATGGGGAGATAGCAGGGTCCGGGTACTGAAATTGGATGATCAGCCATGATCGCATTGAATGGCGGAGCAGGCTCGAGTGGCAGAATGGCCTTCTCCTGCTGCTATCTTCTATGTTTCTATGTTTCTATGAGAAGCTTGCAACACACAACGATGAAAAGGGAGACTCGATCGGGGGAGTACTGCAGGGCTCATCCTTAGCGGTCAAGGCAGCAGAACCGTCACTTTAGATAACCCAATAGTTTGTTCAGTCAGGTTCTTTGTGGCAGAATGGCTGTCATTGTATGAATGCTGAGCAGGAGTTTTGAGATTGCGGAGTGGTGTTATTGGTCACATGGCGAGTGGATACAACCTGTCTCCAAGAAGCCAGGTGCGAGCTTCATGCGGTGGGTTTAACAGTGCAGGGAAGCAAATGGTGGCACACATAATGGACAAAAGGTGTTTGAACACTGGTATGGTTAGTATATAGGCCCCCTAAAAGGACCTATACCATTGGACGGAATATCAATCACAAAATAGTAGGACCTTGCAACAAAGGTAAGGCTATATAATCTTGGGGGTCTCTAATCTTCATATAGACTGGACAAATCAAATTGGCAAAGGTAGTCTGGCGAACAAATTCATAGAATTCATTCGGGACAGTTTCCTAGAATTATATGCCATGGAATCAAACAGGCAACAGTCTATTTTAGATCTTGTGTTGTGTAATGAGAGAGTTAATTTGCAATCGCTTAGTAATGGATCCTCTGGGGCAGAGTTATTATAGAATTTCAAGTAAATCTTGAATTGACATGCCTTCGTCCGAAACTAGAGTATTAGACTTTAGTGAAGCCAGTTAAGGTTATGAGGGGCGAGTAGGCTATGATAGATGTGTGTGTGGGCGGGCCTTATCCTTCTCAACCGAGGTGAGTGGCCGCCATCTTGATTTTCCATGATTTTTTCCCCCACACTTTCTGTGTGTTAGGGAACTAAGGTAAATATTTTAATGATGTGTTAGGGAATTAAATAACAATTTATTTGTGTTTTATATTGTCTTTAGCAACAGGAGGAACTGAAGTGATCCCCTAACCGCTACCATCCCCAAACCGGCGCTTTTAAAAATGAAAAACTTTCTCTCTCTCCCCCCTCTCTCTCTCCTTCTCATCTTCCCTCTCTCCCTCTCCTTCTCTCTCTCCTCTTCCCTCTCTCTCTCCTTCTCCTCTTCTCTCTCTCTCTCTCTCTACTTCCCCATCTCAGGTTTCACGGAGCGCGGGCGGGCCGCCCGAAGTTTCCCGCTCGCTAACGGCCGCCGTTGCCTGCTCCCCGCAGACCGACTCGCGCCGGCCGCACTGACCGCGCATGCGCCGGCCCCACTGACCGCGTATGCGCCGACCCTAGTTACCGCGCATGCGCCGGCCGCACTGACCGCGCATGCGCCGCCCGCCGCTCAGCTCAAAGGGGAGGGGGGTGAGAGTGTGGGACCTCAGCAACGGCACCGGACCTCAGGCGCTAGGCAGGGGGAGGGGCCGGAGAGAGGGGCAGAGGGGAGCGGGGGGGTGGGGGGTGCGGGGGATGGTGGGGGAGAAGAGAGGGAGACAGGGGAGGGGAGGGAGAGGAGAGGAGGGGAGGGGAGGGAGAACGGGGAGGGGAGGGAGGGAGAGAGGGGAGGGGAGGGAGGGAGAGGGGGAGGGAGGGAGAGAGGGGAGGGAGGGATAGGACAGGGAGAGGACATGACAGGGAGAGGGGGGACACACAGGGGCAGGGAGACCAAGCGCCCCAAAATTGCCCTCGCGCCCCAAAATTGCCCTCGCAACACGGGGCTCCCCAGCTAGTTTTATATACACAGGTCGATATTTGCTTATGGACTACCCCTGGTTTTGTGATGTCACAAGCGAAGTTGTGGAATCACTGGTCGGGAACAATCGAATTCCTTCATAATATTCTCACACTTTGTGTCCCGTTTGTTCTGATTCTGTTCATCAATGCTTTAACCGTCAAACACAATTTAGTGGCTGGAAGAGCCCGCAGCATAGTCCGGGGTCCCAGCGGTGGGGAGAGTCCCAGAGACCCAGAGATGGAGAGTCGGAGGAAATCTATCATTTAACTGCTTGTTATCTCGGGGATTTTCAAATTGTTATGGTCATTGCTGATGGTGTATTCCATGTGGTAGCAAATGTGAATTTTGCGGTATAGGTCTATGTCTCTACCTCTTTATTTACAAGAAATTGCATTCATGCTCCAGCTCCTGAACTGCTGCACAAAAAGTTATATTTATTCCGTGACCTACAGTGCTTATCTTAGTGGAAAACATTCCAGAGGCTTGGAAAAATCTTAATTAAATAAATCTGAAATAAAAAGCTTGTATCAGTAATGGTAATCATGAAACTATCAGAATGTTGTAAAATAATCTTGTTCACTAATGTCCTTTAGGGAAGTAAATCTGCCGTACTTACCGAGTCTGGACTGTATGTGACTCCAGTCCCCCAGCATGTGGTTGATTCTTAACTGCCCTCTGAAATGGTCTAGCAAGCCATTCAGTTGCACACAACCGCTATGAAAAATCACAATAAGAATAACATTTGATCGAACACCCGGCATCGACCTCAGCACCGGCTTCGGACACAACAATGGTACACCCAGCCCAGTCAATAATGCAAAGACTTCCTCACTAACATATGGGACATTATGAATTAATTGGGATGTCTGCCCCACAGACTAGTCAAGCAACAGCCTGACATAGTCACACTCCCGGCTTCATATCTTTCAGCCAATGTCCCAGAATCCTCCATCGTGGGTATGTCCAGTCCCAGCGGCAGGGCAGAAAAACCAGAGATGGTGGCACAGTGGAATACAGTCGGGAGCGTGTGGCCCTGGGAGCCCTCAATGTTGATTCTGGACCCCATGAAGTCTCATGATTTCACGTCAACATGGGCAAAGAAGCCTCCTGCTGATTACCACTTACCAGCTTCCTTCAGTAGAGGAAACAGTCCTCCTCCATGTTGAAAACCACTTGATAGAAGCACTGAGGGTAGCAAGGGCACAGAATGTACTCTGGATGGGGACTTCAAAGTCCATCACCAAGAGTGACTCGGTAGCAACATTACTGACCGAGCTGCCCGAGTCCTGATGGAAAAAAATGCCAAATTGGGACTACGGCAGGTGGTGAGAGAACAAACAAGGGGCAACAACCTTACTTGAGTTCATCCTACCCAATCTACCTGTCGCAGATGCAGCTGTCCAGGAATGAATTGGTAGCAGTTACTACCGCACGGATCTTGTGGAGACGAAGTTCACTTTAAAACTGAGTACACCCTCCATCTTATTGTGGGGCACTACCACCGTGCAAATTGGGATAGATTCAGGACAGATCTAGCAGCTCAAAACTGCGCATCCATGAGACGCTGTAGACAATCAGCAGCAGCAGAATTTCATTGCACCACAGGTTAATATTAACATTCACATTGATACACTCTACCCTTGCAATTATACTGACAAGGACTGACATGAATCAATAAAACACTCCCACAAACCGTTGTTTCACCTTTACAATGAAAGGGAGAGATGCCACTTCTAAATGTTATCCCATTCCCTCTGTAAATATGAACTGAAACACAGAACACCCTGCACAACTGCAAAAAACTACCACAGACATTCTTTGTGCAATAGAATTCTCCCAAATATCCACAATAAACATCAACACACGTACAGAAGCATATGTTTCATAGTATTCTACACGGTCTAACCTCACCCTCTCTCTGTCTCTCTCTCTTTCTCTCACCAGGCCTGTCTCTCTCTCTCAGTCACTCAAACAATGATTCAATCTGTCGCCTAAACATTCTCAACTCTCCCTCCCTCTCTCGCTCTCTAACTGGGTCTGTCTCTCTCAGTCACTTACACAATAGCTCACTTTCCCACCTGACCTGCCTCTCCTCTCACTCTCTCTCCATCTCTCTCCCTCTCCTTCGCTCACTTTCACACCTGGCCTGTGTGTCTCTCTCAGTCACTCCCTCAATCATTCAGTCTCTCAGGTAAAATTCCTCACCTCTCCCTCGCTCTCTCTTTCTCTCTCTCGCCAGGGAAGCCTCTGTCTCAATCGCTCACTCAATCACTCACTCTCTCACCCAGCCTGCCTCACATCGTTATCTTTCTTTCGCACTCCACCCCCCTCGTCTGGTAGCTTTTATCCACTTCTTACAAATGATAAAGAAGTTGAAAATGATACGCTCTACCCTTGCAATTATACTAAAATGAGACAGAGCACAGTCCTCGATGGAAGTCAATCATTGCCATTTACACGCTGTGTACTGTATATGTACAGGAGCTGAGGCTGAGACAAACACGGGTCGTGCTGTGCAGACGGAGAAATATAGGGGGAGAGAAAGTGAGGGGGAAAGAAAGATTCAGGGGATGAGAGAGAGATAGAGACAGAGAGTGAGAGATAGAGGGATGGAACGAAAGAGAGAGACACGCAGAATGAGAAAGAGAGAGACAGGCAGACAGCGTGAGAGAGAGAGAGTAAAAATTAGGGAGAGTGAAAGATAGAAACAGAGGGCGTGTGAGAGAGAAACCGAAGTGTGAGATAGGGAGAAGGTAACAGAGACTGAGACGGCAGGAGAGAGAGAGAGGAAAGGGGAGAGAGACAGAGAATGAGAAATGCAGGGCAGATTAAGATAGATGATGTGCGAGAGAAGGTCGGAGGCAGGCTGGATAGATTTTGAATCAAGGCATTTATGTTTAAGCATAATGACGAGAAACGTGTCTGTGTTTCACTTTTTTGTATTCCGGATTTCTGTGTACAGTGTGTGTCTCTCCCAGTAAGGAATCGGAATGTGTAATAAATCTTCCAGTGCTGCATTAACAGTAAATATCCCTCTTTTAACATCAAACACTCCCAGGGCAGATACAGTGCGTGTTAAATACGGAGTTAAGCTCCCTCTACACTCTCTCATCAAACACTCCCAGGGCTGTGCAGGCCGGGCTAGATACAAAGTAATCTCCATCTACACTGTCCTATCAAACACTACCAGGGCAGGTACATGACGGGTTTGAAAGAGAGTTAAGCTCCCTCTACATTGTCCTGTGTAACACTCCCAGGGTAGTTACAGTGCGGATTAGATACAGAGTAAAGCTGACTCTACACTATCCCATCAAACACTCCCAGGGCAGGTACAGCACAGGTTAAATACAGAGTAATGCTCCCTCTGCACTGTCCCATCAAGCACTCCCAGGGCAATTGCTGCGTGGGTTAGATGCAGAGTAAAGTTCCCTCTGCACTGTCACATCAAACATTCCTAGGGCAGGTACAGCACGTGTTAGGTACAGAGTAATGCTCTTTGCAATCAACTATTTAAAGATCTGGAACACGCTGGGCAGTTTAAGTTTTCCTCTCACGGTTGGTGAGAGTGTGAGTGCAACACAGCCCTTTCAAATTGTTCCAGTATAAAATAATAAATATAGAAAATCACAATGTGTAAATCGAAGGTAACAGAAAGGGAACAGGTAATTCTGAAAACATTTATTGCACCAGCACTGCATGTCACAGCCTTCAACCACTGATCTGATTTAAAGTCAGCGGCCAATACGCTGCAGAAACTCTGCGACCCTGATGTGAACCAGAAACACAGAAGTCTGATGGATTCAAACATGATAAGATTGCGCCACGAGATCAGCGGTCAGCAAGTGAATCCGGATCCAGAGAATGGCAGATCGGTGCGGACACCGCCCGTGCTCTCCGAGTACGAAAGGCGTCAGCAGGTGCAGCCAGACCTCCTCTACAACAACTCACAATCCCCGCTCTCTAATCCAGCCGCTGCCACGGGGAGCTGCCTGAGCCTTGTCTGGGAGCGGCCTCTGAGCCGCGTGCCGCTCTCTCTCTTTGTTGAACGGGTCCGATCCCGGTGCATCTCAGGCACGCACTCAGGAATCCCATCGGTGACGGGCTCACTCCTTTAAAGCTTGTTCAGCTTCAGTGATTTGGAATTGAATTCAATACTCAGCTCACCTCTGCTCCCTCCGTTCAACACTTTATGTAACCTGATAGTGCAGCTCTGTTTAGCACCTGTTTAATTCTTTCAATCAGCATCAGCATCTTCTGAACTGAAAATGCTCCTCTGTTGTAGAATTACCGAGCTGTCTAAGGCGCTGGATTAAGGTTCCATTAATGCGGGGGTGTGACCCGAATCCCATCGCTTCCAGAATATCTTCCGTGGCGGATTTTAGCCTCTTCATCAAGAATCCACCTTTTCTAAGCAGTGCGGTTGTGACTTTGCCTTGTCAAGACAGACTGGCAGCAGCTTCTGTGTGGCGTCATGATCGTATCGCTGTTAGTATTCTGCCCTGTGGGCGCAGTAACCTCGGTGCGAGTCCGAATCACGGTGGGGTTTACTTTATACCTTGTCTCCTTTGCCGCGCATGGCAATACAACTCAATCTCTTAAACATAAAGGCCCTGAAATTGGGATCGGTGGCTTCCCGGGGCTGCAAGCCTCCGACCTGCACTTACCTACCTTGCCGGCCGTTGTGCTTTGGGCCTTCGTGCGATTCTGATCCTGGGCCTGCACCAACTGCCAGCGCACAGTGCCTGCGTATCCCAGGCACGTAGTTAGTTTGCAGCGTCCCCTGGGATCACGTGGGCCATGGAGAGCCAATGGTAGCAGACCTGTCAAATCTATGAATAAAATTCAGCCCCAAAACATAACTAAAAATTCATTGAATTTTTTCTAATCACATTTTTAAAATAACTATAAATTACATGAAATAACTATTTTAAGCAATAACTTAAATTTTTGAAAAAATGAATTACAGTTTCAAACGGGGCCAAAAATAAACTTACATTTCTTTAAATATTTAAAAATATTAAGCCTGTGGGAAAATGTTTTCATTTTACTTAATTCAACACTTTACCTTGATAAAAGCAGGCCTTGCGACTGCTTTTTGGAAGCGCAGCTCCTGGAGACTTACCCTCCTGGAGAAAACAGCAAAAAAAACGCAAGTTCCAAGAGTACGGGCTGCGACTCTGCTGCACGCGTTCGACCTGTGAACCCCATCCTTTTAGGGAATGTATGTTCCGGTTTCCCACGCATGCGCAGTGCATGCACGAAACCAACACTTTCGTTGGGCCTATGCGTGAGTACCCAGCGTGTGGTCACCTGTGGGGACCCGAAGTTCTGGCCCGAAAACAAAATTCTTACATACTTACGGACGAAAAGCGGGAGTGTGGGATGAAAAGACGGCGGATATTTTAAGAACCAGCACAGGAATGACGGGCCAGCTCAAAGAGACTGGCGTGGAATTATTTTGTTGTTTTTGTCCAAGTTACTTTGTGCAACAAGACAGATTCGCAAATGTGTTCTGAAGAATTACTGATAATTGTTGAATGGAAAAATATAGCTGACTTGAATTGGATGATTTTTTTCCTCGTCTATCTCTGTTTTGGAAAGTAAATGTTTTATTCTAAAAGAATGCTCAGAATGTGAATTTATTGAGCGTCTTTCACCAGCTCCGGACGTGCCAAATCGGCTTTGCAGCCTCGTGTCAGGTGTCAAAGGAGGCACAAAGTGGGCGTGGTGCTGGAGCCCGAATCCATGGACAGAAACCACCAATCGCGGACGCTGTGACGTGGGAAAGGATTGTGGCGTCAGACACCGCAGGGCAAGTGGCAACCATGGGCGACCACGTCTGTGTGACCTGCTGAAGGCCACATTTTTGTTAGGTTCTATTGGCCATGTTTGCGTTAGTTTCTATCGGCCATTTGTGTGACGTGCGATCCGCCATGCCTTTGTGACGTGCAATCCGCCATGTTTTTGTGACTTGTTGTTGGCCATCTTTGTATTACGTAATGTCGGCCATGTTTGTGTGACGTAGATTCAGCTGTGTATGTGTGTTTTGAGGTGAAACCTTTACTTTTTCATTGAGGATATCAACAGCTTTTTTTATTAGAGTTCTCCAAGTAATTCTTTAATGTGAATGGTTTATTGCAAAGCTTTAATAAAATATTCTTAAAAATACTTTTTTCATGCTTTTTTGTGAGTTCCTTTCTAAAACTTTCCACTTATAATTGGGAACAAAAATAAGGAATATCCCTCCCCAAACTGTTCACAATGAGCTGACAACCCCATTAATTTAGTTTTTCCTGCCTTATTTAATTTTGTTTTGCGCCCTTGTATTTCACATTGTAAACGTTGTCTGCAGTTGTCAATCACACATTCTCCTCGCGTGAACCATCAGCGATCTTCCTGCACTTATCTCTCTGCAGACAGTCTGCAGCAGTCAGTCACGCTGTCTCCTCACGGGAACCGTCAGCGAACTTCCTGCACTTATCTCTCTGCACACAGTCTGCAGCAGTCAGTCACGCTGTCTCCTCACGGGAACAGTCAGCGAACTTCCTGCACTTATCTCTCTGCACACAGTCTGCGGCTGTCGGTCACACAGTCTCCTCGCAGGAACCGTCAGCGAACTTCCTGTACTTATCATCTGCACACAATCTGCAGTTAATAGGTAAGGTAATGGAATCCTTACTCAGAAAAGTAATAGCAAAATATAGAGAAACTGAAAATACATTTAAGAATGGCCAGCGTGGATTCCAAAACAGATGTTAATTTTTGTCCAACCTTATTGAACTATTTGAAATAGTAACAGAATGTTTAATAATAAGTGAATGAATCTCATTGTTATCGCTCCTTTCATGACATCAGGACGTCCCAATTCGCTTTACAGCCAATGAATACTTTATAAGTGTGGCCCTTAACAACTCTGTATTGGCTTCCTTTAATTAGTGCGTGTTTGACCAAGTGGCTAATATTTCTCTCCTGGATTATTTTTCTACAAGCTCCCTCCTCCCATCTCCGACGTTAAACTGATTGAGCTGTAATTGCCAGATTTGTCCTTCTCCCCATAACTAAAAACGTGTAACATTTGTAATCCTCCAGCCCTCCTGCTCCAGCCCTGTATCTTAGTTGTGGCCAGCACCTCCGCAATTACTGCCGTTCTTTCCCTCATCCACCTTGGATATATCCCATCTATACCAGGTGAATTATTCACTTTAAGTACTCACAGCCTTTCAAATACCTCCTGTTTATCTATTTTATCGGATCCAATATCCCATCAACTTCCTTCTTTATCATAACCTTGGTAGAGTCCTCTTCCTCAGTAAACTCCGATGAGAAATATACATTGAGAACGTCAGCCATGCTTTCTGCCTCCACCAATAAATCTCCATTTTGGCGCTTAATCGGCCACCCGCTCCGGTGACAAAACATTTACTGTTAATATGCATATAGAAGAAATTTGGAGAGCCTTTTATGTTAGGTATTCATTTTATGTTAGATAGATAAGTGTAGGAAGCAATTCTGCGAAAAATTAGTTGTGATGAATTGTGATCGAGCTGAATGTTTAAATCTGTTTCTCTTTGCTCAGATATTCCCGGACCGGCGGTTTTATTCCAGCATTTAAGTTAATTGCATTTCCTGAAGCTGCGGTATTTCGCCTCCTGTTTTATTGAAGTGCCCTTCCTTCTATTAGCAAAATGCACCAAGAACGTGCAGATTCTGGAAACGTGCATGAAAAAACGTGTGAAAATTGATCTTGAGAGCAATTTCGGCTTCGACTCTCGGAGAGTCGTTTTCAATTACAAGTTTTATTCAATAGCTTCAATCAATAATTTGCATGAACTAAATTACTTGAAAATATAAATTTTAAAAACTGTTGATATCTTCAAATTAAAAACAGTGTTATGGCCTCACGATATACACACATGACCAGCAGTACATCACCATTAAGTGGCTACCCACGGTTGCCCTTTAACCTATAGTGGGTGAAATCTCAATTCTTTCCCAAGTCAAATCGACCGCGACTCCTGGTTTCTGAACATGGATCCGGGCTCCAGCCCCGCACCCGGATTGTGCCACCTGTGACCCCTGTCCCGAGCATGCAAAGCACCTTCGGGAAATCATAAGGTGTTCAAAGGCTGAAATGTCCCATAAATAAGAACAACAAATGTGTAAAATGTTGAGATAGAGTGGATAGCCAAGATCTATTTCCCTCAGCAGTGTGGTCAATAATCAGGTGGCATAGATTTAAATTAATTGGTAGAGGGATTAGAGGGGAGTTCAGGAGAAATGGTTTCACCCAGTTGGTGGTTGGGGTCTGGAACTCGTTGCCTCAAAGTGTGGTTGAGGAAAAACCTTCAGCGCATTTATAAAGTGCTTGGATATGCACTTGAAGTGCTGCAACCTACAAGGCTACGGACTAAGAGCTTGAAAGTGGGATCGAGCTTGATGGCTGTTTTTCGGCCGGCACAGACACAATATGTCGAATGGCCTCCTTCTGTGCCATAATCTTCCATGAGACTCTGTTTGCAAGTGGGGTTGGGGAGCAGAGGAATATGCTGCTGGTGTTGAGAGGAGCTGATGATATTTGGTGGGGGTTGGGTGGAACTGCGGATAGTTGCTGGGGAGAAGCTGAGGAAATTAGATGGACATGGGGGTGAGCTGAGGATAGTAGGTGGGGAGGAACTGAACATATTAGATGGGGGTGTCATGAGTTGAAAACTAGTAGCTGGGGGCGGGCTTAGAATAATCACTGGGGGAGCTGAGGATATTAGTTGGGGTTTGGAGAAGCTGATGTTATTATTTGTTGTGGAGAGGAGCAGAGGATATTAGATGGGGTGGGGAGGAGATGAGGATATTCGGTGGGTTTGGAGAAGCTGGTGTTATTTTGTTGCATGGAGTGGAACAGAAGATATTAGGTGGTGTAAGAAATAGCTATTAGAATCATAGATAAAGTTTGACTCTTAGAACAGAATAAAATGCAGTCAGGAACAGATGGTTGAAGTGTCAGCAAGGTCAAGAATTACCAAAATACAAATGGAAATGATAAGAGGATCGTAAAATGCAAGAAAACACAGGATGATAATACTGTAGCCAGAAAATAAGGAGCTACGAAGTCATGAAATGACCTTATAGAAACGTAACAAAATATTCATCAGGAAGATAAGAGAAACGTCTCTTCAGCCATGCAGAAACGGACGGTGATGAATATATTCCTGCACCACACTTTGATTATAGATGATTGACACTAGATAGATCACAGCCCACCAAATAACTATAAAGTTTGAGGGATGAGAGAGCATATAAGACAGCGAGGGGCCAAGGCTTCTTCGAGGTGGAAATCAATGCTGGCTCGGGCCTAACACCTTGACTAAGTTTAGATTCTGAGGTGCGTCATTGCTAGCCTATGCTTAACACCTCCAACAGCTCGCGGGACGAATCAACAGAAGGGTCCAGTGTTACTGACTGCAGAGACCCGCCGACCATAGACCTCCACATTGTCTCATCGGGCATCAACCAAACTTCTGTGCGTCCGAGCATTCCAATTCAGGAGTAGTAGACGGCTCTCTACTGTAACGGGTTGTATGTCTATTATATTTAGCTTAAACCATATGTAATCTCTGGTTATGCTTTATAACTGTAGCACTTTAATAAAAAGCCTTGCAACTCCTCAGACCCTTTGGATAATCTGTGTGTGACCTGTGATCCAAAACTGGGGTGGGGAGGGGCTGAGGATATTAGATGGGGTGCGGAGGAGCTGAAGATTTTAGTTGGGTTGGGAGGAGCTGAAGTTATTCGTTGTGGGTGGGGAGGAGCACAAGAAGTTAGGTGGGGAGGGAGGAGCTGTCGACATTCTTTGGGATGGGAGGAACTGAGGATATTAGTTGGGGTGGGGAGGAGCTCAAGTTTTCGTTGTGAGTGAGGAGGACCTTAGGAAAATATGTGGGGAGGGAGGTGCTGAGGAAGTTAGGTCGACGTACAGAGGAGCTGATGATATAAGGTGGGGTGGGGTGGAGCTGAGGATATTAAGTGTGGGTGGGGAGGAGCTGGGGACATTAGATGGGGTGGGAGCTGCTGAGGATATTAGCTGGGGGGAGGAGCTGGGGACGTTAGGTGGGGTGGGAGGAGCTTGGGGCATTAGTTGGGATTGGGTGGAGCTGAGGATCTTAGGTGGGATGGGAGGAGCTGAGGATATTATGTGGGGTCTGGAGGAGCTGATGTTATTAGTTGGGGTGGGGAGGAGTTGAATATATTAGGTGGGGTGGGTTGGAGCAGAGGATATTAGGTGGAGTGGAGTGGAGAAGTGGATATTAGGTGGGATGGGGAGGAGTTGAGGATATTAGGTGTGGAGTGCTGAGGACATTAGATGGACTGACGTGGAGCTGAGGGTATTAGGTGGAATGGGGAGGACATGATGATATTAGGTGGGGTGCGAAGGAGTTGAGCATACATGAGTAGTGGGTAGTGAGGAGCACAGGATATTAGGAGTTGGAGGGGGATGCTAAGGATGTTATATCGAGTTGTAGAGGAGCTGATGAAATAACTTGTGATGGGGAGGAGCTGAAGTCATTGAGTGGAATGGGGAGGATCTGTGGATATTTGTTGGGCTGGGCAGGAGCTTAAAATATTAGTTGGTGGGGTTGGGAATAGCTGAGGATGCTAAAAGTCGGTGAGGTGGAGCTGAGTATATTAGGTAGGGTTGGAAGATATGGAATATAAGGAGTTGATGTTGGGAGGATTAGAGTGTATTAATGATGTTGGGGAAGAGCTGAGGATGTTAGTCGGGGTGGGTAGCAGTTAATAATATTATTTGGAATGTAGAGGACCGAGGGTATTTGGGACAGGTTAGGAGTAGCTGAGGATATTTGTTGGTCGTGGGGAGGTGTTGTGGATGTTAGATGGGGTGGATGGAGCTCAGGATTTTAGATGGGGTGTGGATGAGCTGTGCACACGTGGGGGGTGTGGAGTCTCTGAGCATGTAAGTGGGAATGGGGTGGAGCTGACGATATTATGAGGTGGGAAGAGCTCAGGATATTTGGCGGGTGAGGAGGAGCTGAGGATATTAGCTGGGGTCCGGAGGAGCAGAGGATATTGGTGGGGTGGTGAGGAGCTGAGGATATTACGTGGGGTGGTTAGGTGCTGACGATATTACGTGGGGTGGGGAAGAACTAAGGATATTTGCTGGGATGGGGAGGAATTGGAGACATTAGGTGGGGTGGGAGGAGCTGAGGATCTTAGGTGGGGTGGTGGAGATCAGGATATTAGCTGGGGTCGGGAGGAGCTGAAAATATCTGGTGGGGTAGGGAAGTGCTGAATATAATAGGTGGGGTGGGGAGGATAAGAGGATATTTGGTGGGGTGGGATGAGCTAATGATATTAGGTGGGTGGTGTGGTCCAGAGGATATTTGGTGGATGGGAGGAGCTGCGAATATTATGTGGGTTCGGGAGGATCTGATGATATTAGTTGGGGTCGGGAGGAGCTGATGATATTAGGTGGGGTCGGGAGGAGCTGAGGAGATTTGGTGAGTTGGGAGGAACTGAACATTTTTGATGGGGTGGGGAAGTGCTGAGTATATTTGTTGGGGTCGGG
Source organism: Somniosus microcephalus (assembly GCF_052327205.1). NCBI lineage: Eukaryota > Metazoa > Chordata > Chondrichthyes > Squaliformes > Somniosidae > Somniosus > Somniosus microcephalus. The sequence goes on from NW_028225181.1 coordinate 17,103,817, forward strand.
AGGAGCTGTTGATATTAGTTGCGGTCGGGATGAGCTGACGATAATAGGTGGGCTGGGCAGGAGCTGAGGATATTGGTGTGCTGGGGAGGAGCAGAGGATATTTGGTGGGGTGGGGAGGAGCTGAGTATATTAGGTATGCTGGGGAGGAGCAGAGGATATTTGGTGGGGTGAGGAGGAGCTGAGGATATTAGGTGTGCTGGGGAGGTGCAGAGGATATTTGGTGGGGTGAGGAGGAGCTGAGGATATTAGGTAGGTTCGGGCAGAGCTGATGATATTAGTTGGGGCCGGGAGGATCTGAGGATATTTGCTGGAGTAGGGAGGAGCTGAGGATATTAGGTGGGGGTCAGGAGGAGCTGAGCATATTTGGTGGGGTGTTGAGGAGCTAAGAATATTAGTTGGGATGGGTGGAGCTGAGGATTTTAGATGGGGTGAGGAGGAGCTGTGGATAATTAATGGGTGTCGAGTGGGTCTGAGAATGTAAGGTGGGAGTGGGGTGGAGCTGAGGATATCAGGTGGGGTGGGGAGGAGTTGTGGATAATTAATGGGTGTCGAGTGTCTGAGCTTGTATAGTGCGTTCGGGAGGAGCTGCGGATATTAGGTGGGGTGGGGAGGTGCTGAGGATATTGATGGGTTCGGGAGGAGCTGAGGATATTACGTGGGTGTGGAGGAGCTGAGGATATTTGGTGGGTGCGGAGTTGCTGAGGGTATTAGGTAGGGTGGGGAGGAGCTGATGATATTAGGTGGGTTCGGGAGGAGCTGAGGATATTAGGTGGGGTGGGGAGTAGCTGAGGATATTAGGTGGGTTCGGGAGGAGCTGAGGATGACAATGTTGGGAGGGGAAACGCTCAGGATCTTATGTGCTGCTGTGTTGGTGCTGACGAAGTTTTGTGGTATGGGGAGGAGCTGAGGATGTTTGATGGGTGTGGGGAAATGCTGAGGATATTGAGTGAATTTGGGAGGTGCTTTGTATGTTAGATGCATAATTAGAAACCGAAAGACACAAAGAGAGGCTGAAGAGGGACAGCGCTCCTACTTGTTGACATAGTTAATTACTTCACCCATTTTTCGAAGGCAGTAGTACAAAGTGACAAGTAAAGAGTTTACTCTGCATTCAAACTTCAGATTTTCTGATAAAATTCCAAATCAGTTTGAGATGGCTGCCTTTATTAATTATTATTGCTTTTACGCAAAAAAACTGATTCTTTGCTTCAAATATTGAAGAGGCAATTCTTTAAAGGGCATCGCACAATACACATTAGATAACGTGCAGACTGCGCAGATATGTGCCAAGAGATCTTTAACATAGATGCATGCGAGGTGATACACATTGTTAGGGCAATAGAAACATTATGAGGGTAGCGTGGATGATGTTGTGCATATGGAATTTCAAAAGGTGTTTGATAAAGTACTAAATTATATATTTGTTCATAAAATGGTAGTCCATGCGATTCAAGGGATGGGGCATCATGGATACAAAACTGGCTAAGGGACAGAAACCAAAGAGTAGTGGTGGCTGGTTGTTTATCAGACTGGAGGGAGTTATTCAGTGGTGTAGCCAGGGATCGTTATTAGGAGTACTATTCTTTTTATATATATTAATGACCTAGGGTTGATCATACAGAGCATTATTTAGTATTTTGCAGATGTAACGAAACTAGGAAATGACGAGGATAGTAACAAACATCATAGACAGACTGCTGAAAATTTAAAAAAACATAAGAAATGGGAGCAGGTGTAGGCCCTTCGTCATTTGAGCCAGACCCGCCATTGATTAAGTTCTTTGCTGATCTTCAGTTCAAAATAAATTAATGTAATGACCTCTAACTGACCCTCATTCCTGCTAATGCGGTTATCTCATTACTCAGTTTACTGGTACATGTTGCATTAAGAGAATGAAATATCATTGCAGCTGAAAACTGCTCCTAAAGTCATATAAGATTTGGCTTGCGCTTGACCCTCATCAAATGCTCGTCAGGCTGGAGTGTCTAAGAGCTTCAGAGAAGTCCCTGACGTGATGCTGCTCTTCCCGATAGTGTTTATTTCCAAATCCAATAATTTTGCTTACAACATAACCCAAATTCTGACTCAAATGGGCAACACATGGCAGATTAAATTTAACACAGGGAACTGTGAATTGATGCATTTGAACTGGAAGAATGAGGAGAGGCAATCTGAACTAAATATTACAATTTTAAAGAGGTTGCAGGAACAGAGACACCGGGGGCTGTATGTACACAAAACATTAATGGTGGCACGACAAGTTGAGAAGGCTGTCCAAAAGCAAATATGCTCCGTTATTAATAGAGCAACAGTGTGTAATCAATGAATTCATGAAAAAAAATTATAAAACACTGGTTAGGCTTCAGCTGGAGTACTTTGTTCAATTCTGGGCGCTAAAATTTAGGAAGGATGTGAATGACTGAGAACGTGTGCAGAAGAGACTGGTACCAAGAATGAGGGACTTTGGTTATGTGGAGAGACCGGAGAAGCTGTAGTTGTTCTCCTTAGAACGGAGCATGTTAAGAGGAGATTTGATAGAGTGGATCAATGTCCTGAATCGATGTGATAGAATAAATAATGAGACGTTGATTCCAGTACCAGATGATGAGTCAGTACCCAAAGGACACCATCTTAATGTGATCATCAAAATAACCGGGGACGACATGAGGAAGCTTTATTTTAAACAACGAGTCCTTGTGACCTGGACACACTGCCTGAAAGCGTGGTTGAAGCAGATTCAATAGGAACATTCAAAGGGGATTTGGAAAACATATTTAAAGTTAAAAAAACGGCAAGTGCAGAGTAGTGAGAATAATTGGAAAGCTCTACCAAAGAGCAGGCACAGACACGCTGGGCCGAATGGCCTCCTTCTGTGCTGCATCATTCTATGATTTTTAAACACCTGTACCTTAGAACGTAAGAAGCTGAGTTTGCAGAAGAGCAAAGGCATCTAGGGACACAAGGGAACAAATAATTTAAAGCAGTGTCACAGGTCGGCAAAGAAAAGAAAATGCTAACAATGAACTCGGGTTTATTTCTAACGCTATAGAATTCAAAAGTAGTGAAGTTGGTAAATGGTGGGCAGTGGTCATCTACAGCGACCGTAGCTGAGACCAGTTCATTCCCATCTGCTTAGAAAATTTGGACTGGGGAATCGGAAGAGCAGTTTCAAAATTTGTGGATGCCTCCAAACTGCGGGTTAATACAGAGGAGAATTGCGATAAAATACAGGAAGAAGTTAAAATACTTTGGAATAGGCGTGTAATTAACCCATGACAAATGAGCACTGCGCATTTTAAGAGGAAGATTAATGAGACCACATACTGCTTGGAAAATAATTATCTTAATGGGGTTGAGCGATGTGAGGGTACACGCACACAGATCAGTAAATGTGGCGATGCAGGCTACTGAGGCCCTAAAAGAACAAAGAAATCTCTAGGGTTCACTCCTAGAGGGATAGATTTCTAAAGCAGAGCAATTATATTGTGCTCAGAACCGCATTTGGTTAGACCGCATTTGGAATATTGTGGAAATTACTGCTCTGCATCTACTGAAAGGGTCTGGATGTTACGTAGCTGGAAATAGGCCGTCCTGGTGAGGGAGTGGATATGTGGTCGGAAAATCATCTCCCGGTTAAATAGAACACCAAGCTTGCGAATGGTTTGGTTCAGACTTAGACAGAAGAAGGATGGAGTCGATGGCTGGGCAACAGAACTTGTGCATGGGCCAATGCTTTCAGTCTTACAAATATTTATTTCGATGTCACCAGAACTGAAAGTTTAGAGCTATCGGGAAAGATAGAACAGGCTGGACGTTAGTGCTTTCTGGGAGGGAGGAGATAGAGGAGGCATGATAGAGGTCTTGATAATTATGAATGGAATTGACAGGGTAGATGTGGAGGGAATGTTTACACTTGTGGGAGAATCGAAAACTAGGGGGTCATAAATACAAGATAGTTACTCATAATCCAATAGGGAAATAAGTAGCAATTCAGAGGGTGGTTAGCATGTGCAACTCACCACCACAGGACGAGGTTGAGTACAATAGCTTACTGTTATCAAAAGCAACTCAGCCGAGTAAAAGAGAGATAAGGTAATAGAAAGATATGCTGAAAGGCTGAGATGAAAGAAGGAGACGAGTGTGCAATATTAGGAAAAGCATAGACGATTTGAGTCGAATGGCCTGTTTCTGTGCTGCATATTCTACGTAATATAATCATCTAAACTAGAGCTCAGCTCTTTCTGCTTAACTATTTGGGAGGCTCTTACTCTGGAAGCTGCAAAAGATTTGCTGCACTAAATAGCTGAATTGACGCTTTACAGAAGAGCTCAGACGGAGTGCAACAAACTAGTGGTCCTGACACGAAAGACAATGCGGGAACTGTCAATCAGGAATAGTGCCGTGTCCTAAACACAGTGGTTGCCCCGCCGCTGGTTGTATTTTCAGATCAACAGCGATTCCCGGTGTAATTCAGTTGATGGTATCTTTGTCTAAATATTACATTCATGGACTGGAAATCCTGGGACGCGCCTCTGGGCTGCGCTCAGTTGTATTGTTTACTAATTAATTGAATAACTGAGGTAACTGGATATGTTACCGCGCTCTTGAACTGCCCTCTGAACTTAGACTGGGTTACCCCATAAATAAATGTGTTTGTGCAGCAATTTAAATTCCGCAGCATATATCCTACGTGTTGAAAGATATACAAAGAATTATTGGAATCTCTGGGATCTGTTCTTGAAATGTTATAGTATAAGAAATATATAACGTTTGCCAACCACAGAAGTATGAAGCTGCCAGATATGCTGAAGAGTAAAATCACAGACTTCTTTCTACTCTCCATCTCTGGGTCACTGCGATTCTTTCCCTTGCTCTGACCCCTCAGTCCCTTACGGACTCGACTGGCCACTAAAATATTCCTGACTGTCAGAGTGTTGAGCAACAAAATTAAAGTGAATGGGAGCAATGGGGTTATAACCGTATCAATCCAGTCAAATACCACCCATCCAGGCTCAGTGTAATAGCTTGGGATTGTAATACAGAACCATGGCACATTGTCGATTATTTTTCCAGGTTCATATGCAATGTAGTGGGGAACGTTTTTTAAACAGAGCAGAAGGCAGGTTGTTGTTAGAACCACAGCCGCTGTTTTCTCGGTGCAATATTTTGTTTTCTGCTTCTGGCAACAAATGGCCACAAACCGATCAAATGTGAAAGTGACAGTGAACCAAACAGAACAGTCTGTGGCTGCACGAGTCAGGGCATATATCGCACTACACACAGGGGTAATGTCGAGAAAAGACAATGGGAAATAATAATAATTAATCTGCCTCAGTATGATCTCAGTGATAATGAACAGTAGATCCGTAACTACCATGGCCACCAGGTAGCGAGTGGTGCAGGTGGAGAGTCCGCACTTTCCTCGGGATAAGATCACAATCGCCACTAAATTCACTGTAAAACAAGAGAAGTAAAAAGAGACAGGAAAGTATTGATCAAACATTCTCCGTGTCTGAGCACAGACAGTAAGGGCTGGATTTTAGCACCAGTGTTTTGGAGTCGGGTCAGAGTTTAAAACTTGAAATCTCTGCCAGGGAACCAACCCGCCTCTAACCCGCTGCTACCCGCTATAATGGAGGCGGAACAAGGAGCGTGTAGCCGAGCACTCTGACGAGACGGTTTGGCAAACTAAATATTTTACTGACATTGGAAGCCTCTATTTAACAAGTTTTATAGATTTACTTGTGTTGGTCGGTATTTCCAGGCCTCGGGAATCGCGGCAGCTTGAAAGAGATGAGAACAGATTCAGGGAGAAGGTAAATGCCTTCACAGCACTGCCTGTCGGCCAGGAGGAGCAGTAGTGCTTTCCCCAGCCTCCCAATCTCCCCACACATCAGAGCACACCAGCATAGAACGAACCCCGGGTCGGGGACTGGAACCCCGGGGACAGGGTTTGGACACATCATTGGGACCATCACCCACCTCGCGGCATCGTACAACCCCTCCCCGCCATGGGATCACACGCTTTTTGGATCAGACACCTCCCCGCCGCTGCCGAAGATTTGAACCCCCACACCGGAATTGGACCAGTCCCTGAGCAGGAATCGCATACCACACTGGCTCGGCGATCTTACATCCCTCTGGGCACAGGCTCAGGCCCCCCCCCCCCGGGTTCCGACAGCACCTCCCCGGTGTAGGGGAATCGGACCACCCCACACCCGCATCGTGATTGTATACTCAGCCCCACGGGGTCGTGGAGCAAAATCCACGCCCTTGCCTCAGTACCGAAACTGCCATCATCAAATTCACAACTTATATCCTTTGTGACTGTGACAAAGGTAACCTATCCCTCCTCGTCCTTCTTGACTTGTCTGCAGCCTTTGACACAGTTGACCAGACCATTGTTCTCCAAAACCTCTCCACCGGTGTCCAGCTAGTTGGGACTGCACTCGCCTGGTTCCATTCTTATGTTGTCATTTTAATTCACTGCCCCATTCCCACTCAGCCACACTGTCCTCGGGTTCTTGCATGGTTCCACGGAAACCCAGCATAAGCTCGAGCAACAACACCTCATCTTCTAATTAGGCACTTTGCAGCCTTCCAGAATCAATATTGAGTTCAACAATTTCAGATCATAACCGAGGCCCCTATTACATCTTTTAAAATATTTCTTTCCACACCTTTGTTTTGTGCCCTTCCCCTATTTTTTCTCTCCCACATGGCAGCTGTCTCTCATTCTGCCAACGCATTTTACACCTAGTCTAGAGCCGCCTTTACCTTCACTAGTCCTATCAGCATCTCGTCTCGTTTTGATTACCTCTTAATATCTCGTCACTTCTCTTTTGTTGTTTCATCCCCATTTCCCAGCTCCAAACTGGCCTTTAAATCTGTTTCACTTCCTGTGTTTTTTCTCAGTCCTGACGAAGGGTTTTGACCTGAAACGTTAACTCTACTTCTCTCTCCACGGATGTTGCCTGGCCTGCTGAGTTATTCCAGCATTTTCTTTTGTTATTTCCATTCTAACTTATGTACTTGTAACCAGAGAATCTCCTGCAACGGTTTCCATTCCCGCTCTCGCATCGGTACCTCTGGTGTCCCTGAAAGATCCATCCTTGGTGCCCTCCTGTTACTCATCTTCATGTTGCCCCTTGGCGACATCAATTGAAAACACAGCATGAGTTACCACATGTACACCAACGAAAATCAGCTCTAACTCACTACCAATTCTCTCGGCCCCTGCCCAGTGCCTAAATGGTCAGATTGCTTGACTGGATGAGCAAAACTGTTATCCAATTAAATATTGGGAAAACCGAAGCCATTGTTTTGGGTCCCCGCCACAAACTACATACCCTAGCCACTGACTCCATCCATCTCCTAACAGCTGTATGCGGCTGAACCACACTGTTCGCAAACTTGGTGTCATATTTGACCCTGAAATGAACTTCCAAACACATATCCACATCATAACAACGACCGCCTCCTTTCACCTCAACAAAATTTCTCGTCTCCACCCAGGCCTCAGCACATTCGCTGCTGAAACCCTCATCCATGCGATTATAGAGTCATAGATAGAGTCATAGAGTTTTACAGCACAGAAAGAGGCCCTTCGGCCCATCGTGTCTGCGCCGCCCATCCATCCCTGTCCAGTCTAATCCCATTTTCCAGCATTTGGTCCATAGCCTTGTATGCGATGGCATTTCAAGTGCTCATCCAAATGCTTCTTGAATGTTGTGAGGGTTCCTGCCTCCACCACCCTTTCAGGCATTGAGTTCCACATTCCAACCACCCTCTGGGTGAAAAAGTTCCTCCTCAAATCCCCTCTAAATCTCCTGCCCCTTACCCTGAATCTATGCCCCCTTGTTATTGACCCCCCCACTAAGGGGAAAAGTTCCTCTTTATCCACCCTATCTATGCCCCTCATTATTTTGTACACCTCAATCAGGTGTTACCTCTAGACTTGACTATTCCAATGCACTCCTGGCTGGCCTTCCACATTCCATCCTACGTAAATTGAGCTGATTCAGAACTCGGCTGCCCGTGTCACAAGTCGCCCCTCAATTTCATGTATGTATGTTCCTCCTATGTATGTTCTTCTGTTATCGCTGCCTCTCCTCACATGGACACACCTTACTGAGCTTAGGGCAGAGATCGCTACAGGTTACCTCTGTAGAGACACTGAATCATTGTTAAGCACTCGTTTGCCAAATCTTATCAGTTACTGAGGTGCAAGAAACAATAACCACAGAACAACATTCATACTGTGGAATAGAAAGCTGATTAAATCCAACCCTCATGACCCAGAGATTTTCAGGACCTTGTTGGGGGAAGTGGATTAATCAGCACCAAAGCAACCAAAGTGTTGACAATAACTATACTTAGAGTAAGAAAACGTAATTATACAGAGGATTTGAATAAAGTAGCTGCGCTGTCCTGCTGTGAACATGTCTGTAAGTAGTTAACACCAGTTTCTGTAAGTGCAGCTCATTAGGAAACAGTGCGATACCAATGTATTTCATTGTATACATTTAGTACCAATTATCTTCAAACAAAAGCAAAAATCTTTGCCGTTACCTGCGATTACATTTGTAAAACACGAAGGCAGCTTAATATGGTTTGAGAGATCAGTATCCTGAAAGAATGACTTCAAAGTAGAACCGGCTTGTTCCATTCCATTAAGTGGTCCACAATCAGTACAATTTTATACTGGCAATCACTCCCACTAATAAATAACCACTGGGGTCCGGTGTTCCACTCTGGTTAGTGACCCATAGTCAATGCAAATCTCCGTTGAAAGATACTCCCAATAATACATGACCACTGGGGTCAAGTGTTCCACTCCGGTTAATGACCCACACTCAGTACAATTCTACAGTGGCATTTACTCCCAGTAATACAAGACCACTGGGGTCAGCTGTTCCACTCCAGTTATTGACACACACTCGGCACCATGCTACAGTGACAGATTCTCCCGGTAATACCTGAGCACTGACGTCAGGTGTTACACTCCAGTTAGTGACCCACACTCAGTACAGTTCTACAGTGACAGATATTCCCAGTAATACCTTCCTTCAGCGAGGTGCTCACACTGAAGACTGATTCAGCAGTACACTATGTTCCCCTAAAGAAAATAACTTGATAACTCAACGAGCCTGTGAGTTACTGACAGAGGATTACTTTCAATTGAGGCAATGGAATAAAACCACAAAGGTAATTCAGGACATTTGATTTAACAAAATGATTTCACTGACCGGGTGTCTGCATAACGGTCAGCAAGACCAGCATGTAACATTATCAGTCACAGAGCAAAACCACAGAGCAGCTCACAGACAGATTTACACAACTTCAATGGTTACAGTCACGTACCAGGTATACCAATGACGGCAATGATCATGTAGTATATTTTCTCGACAAATTGAATTGGTCGATGCATTTTCTGTGTGAAGCCACGAGTCCCTTCGTGCTGCAAGCAATCTGTCTGTACTAAACTCTGAGGCGTTTCATTTCCATAGCCTTTAATTTATATACTGCGGGATGTCCACGGAGACATTGAAGTTGCAACATCCCTCTTTTTAGAAAAAAAATCAACAAACATATTGCAACAGCCGAGCTAATTCCCTGTTGAGACAGAATATATTTAGTGCTGCGCTAGAAATTGAAAACCCCAAAGACTGTACAATTCTTATCACATTAATTAACTAACGGAAATAGCCAGCTGTATACTTCCAGCAATGGAGTTGTTGTAGCAAACGATATCAGACACATCTTTATCTCTCATGTAGTTTCGGTGATGTCCTTCACCATGCTGTGGCCATTTAGTAATTAAATTCCAAATGATAGAGTGTCTGATCAGGGCAACACTGTTGCATTCCGGGATATGGCTGTCCTCCTAATCTGCGGCCAATCAGTTAAACAATTAAAGTGATGAATTTCTGTCGATGGATACTCAAAATAATACATTCCCTCAAAATAATGTACCCCTCAAAAATATTAAATCTAATAAAAATAACCAATCTAATAGAGTACCTCAAAATAATACAGCTCCTCAAAGTAATCCAGCTTCTCAAACTAATACAGCACCTCAAAGTAATAAAGCAACTCAAACTAATACATCCCTTCAAATTAACGTAGCACATCAAACCAATACAGCTTTTCACTATCCAGTAGAAAGTAGCCCGCTTGATCGGCACCCCGTCCAACACCTTAAACATTCAATCCCTCCACCGTGACAGCAGTGTGTACCAGCTACAAAATGCGTTGGAACAACTCGCAAAGGCTTCTTCGACAGCACCTCTTAAGCCCCCGAACGCTACCAACAAGAAGGACCAGGGCAGCAGATGCATGGGAACAACAATACCTCCATGTTTCAATACAATCATGCAACATCCTAACTTGGAAATATTTTGCGGTTCCTTCATCGTTGCTTGGCGATAGTCCTGGAACTGCCTGCCTAACAGCACGGTGGGATCACCTTCACCACACGGACTTCAGCATTCCAAGAAAATGGCTCAACAACACATTCTCAAGGGCAATTATGGGTGGGCAATAAATGCTGGTTTTGCCAGCGGCACCCACATCCCATGAATTTGTAAGTTCATGAAAACTGAGCAGTTCTCATCAGCCAAATTGAACACCAGTAAACTGGCCCGTTGACTCTAATCTAAGCAAGCAATAAATAACTGGCAAACTGACCAACACCTGAACGAGCAGCCAGAAACTGGCTAATTGACCACTACCTGACCGAGAACACAGAAACTAGCCAACTCACCACTACCTGATCGAGCAACCAGGAACTGGCCAAATGACCACTAACTGATCAAGCACCCAGAAAGTGGCCAACTGACAACTTCCTGATCGGGCATACAGGAACTGGCACACTGACCACTTCCTGACCGAGCACACAGAAACTGGCCAACTGACAACTACCTGACCGAGCACAAAGAAACTGGTCAAATGATCATTTTCTGACCGAGCACCCAGAAACTGGCCCAATGACCACTCCCTGAACGAGCATCCAGAAATTGGCCAGCCAAACACATACTGACTGAGCACCCAGAAACTGGCCCACTGACCACTACCTGACGGAGCATCCAGAAACTGATCATCTGACCAGTACTTGACCAAGCACACAGAAACTAGCCAACTAAACATTACCTAATCGAGCACCCAGAAACTGGCCAACTGACCACTAACGGACCGAGCACACAGAAACTGGCCAACTGAAAGCTACCTGACCGAGCATCCAGAAACTGGCCATCTGACCAGTACTTGACCAAGCACACAGAAACTAGCCAACTAAACATTACCTAATCGAGCACCCAGAAACTGGCCAACTTACCACTAACTGACCAAGCACCGAGTAACTGGCCAACTGACAACTACCTGACCGAGCACACAGAAACTGGCCAACTGAAAACAGATATGTAGGCAAATCTCAGAGAAGTGCGAAAATAATAGGGTAATAATAGTGGGGGATTTCAACTTCCCCAATATAATTTGGGACAGTCAGAGTGTGAAAGGCTTGGAGGGTGCAGAATTCTTAAAGTGCATCCAGGAGGGCTTTTTGAGCCAACATGTAGAAAGTCCTACAAGAGAGGGGGCGGTACTGGACCTAATTCTGGGGAATGTAGCCGGGCAAGTGGTGGAAGTATCAGTAGGAGAGCATTTTGGCGACAGTGACCATAATTCGGTGAGATTTAAGGTGGTCATGGAAAAAGACAAAGACGGCCCGGAAATAAGGGGTCTAAATTGGGGGAAGGCCGATTTTAATATGATAAGGCAGGATCTGGCCAAAGTGGACTGGGAGCAGCTGCTTATAGGAAAATCCACATCAAAACAGTGGGAGACTTTCAGAAGGGAAATAGAGAGAGTACAACGCCAACATGTTCCTGTAAACGTCAAGGGTGGGACCAACAAGCAAAGGGAACCTTGGTTGACAAGGGATATACAAAAGTGCATTAGAAATAAAAGGGAGGCTTTTGGCAGTTACAAAAGACTAAAGACAGAAGAAGCCCTAGAGGAGTATAAAAAGTGCAGGGGCATACTTAAAAAAGAAATTAGGAGGGCGAGGAGTGGCCATGAAATAACACTGGCGAGCAAAATAAAGGAGAATCCTAAGATGTTTTATAAGTATATTAAGGGCAAGAGGATAACCAGGGAAAGTGTAGGGCCCATTAGGGACCAAAGTGGCAATCTGTGTGTAGAGCCAGAGGATGTAGGCGGGGTTTTAAATGAATTTTTGCATCTGTGTTCACTATGGAGAAAGACGATGCAGACATAGAAATCGGGCAAGGGGACTGTGACATACTTGAACATATTAGCATCGAGAGGGAGGAGGTGCTAGCGGTTTTAGCAGGCCAAAAAGTGGATAAATCATCCCCAGGCCCGGACGAGATGTATCCCAGGTTGCTGTGGGAGGCAAGGGAGGAGATTGCAGGGGCTCTGACACTAATTTTCAGAACCTCTCTGGCCACAGGGGATGTACCAGAGGACTGGAGAACAGCTAACGTAGTGCCATTATTCAAGAAGGGTAGCAGGGATAAACCAGGGAATTACAGGCCAGTGAGTCTAACATCTGTGGTGGGGAAATTATTGGAAAAAATTCTGAGGGACAAAATTAGTCTCCACTTGGAGAGGCAAGGATTAATCGGGGATAGTCAGGATGGCTTTGTCAAGGGTAAATCATGTCTGACAAATCTGATCGAATTTTTCGAAGGGGTGACTAGTGGGGTGGATGAGGGAAATGCTGTGGACTTCAGTAAAGCTTTTGACAATGTCCCGCATAGGAGACTGGTCAAGAAGGTAAGAGCCCATGGGATCCAGGGTGCCTTGGCGCGTTGGATCCTAAACTGGCTGAGTGGCAGGAGGCAGAGGGTGATGGTCGAAGGTTGCTTTTGTGACTGGAAGCCTGTGTCCAGTGGGGTACCTCAGGGATCGGTACTGGCTCCCTTATTGTTTGTGATCTACATAAATGATTTGGATGAGAATGTAAAAGGTATGATCAGTAAGTTCGCAGATGACACGAAAATTGGTGGGGTGGTAAATTGCGAGGAGGAAAGCCTCAGGCTACAGGACGATATAAACGAGTTGGTCAGATGGGCGCAAAAGTGGCAAATGGAATTTAACCCTGAAAAGTGCGAGGTGATGCATTTTGGACGGACAAATAAGGCAAGGGAATACACAATGAGTGGTAGGACCCTAGGAAGTACAGAGGGTCAGAGGGACCTTGGTGTACATGTACATAGATCACTGAAGGCAGCGGAGCAGGTAGATAAGGTGGTTAAAAAGGCATATGGGATACTTGCCTTCATTAGCCGGGGCATAGAATATAAGAGCAGGGAGGTTATGATGGAGCTGTACAAAACGCTGGTGAGGCCACAGCTGGAGTACTGTGTGCAGTTCTGGTCGCCTCACTGTAGGAAGGATGTGATTGCTTTGGAGAGGGTGCAGAGAAGATTCACCAGGATGTTACCTGGGATGGAGCGCCTCAGCTATGAAGAGAGGCTGGACAGGCTGGAGTTGTTTTCCTTGGAGCAGAGAAGGCTGAGGGGGGACCTGATTGAGGTGTACAAAATAATGAGGGGCATAGATAGGGTGGATAAAGAGGAACTTTTCCCCTTAGTGGGGGGGTCAATAACAAGGGGGCATAGATTCAGGGTAAGGGGCAGGAGATTTAGAAGGGATTTGAGGAGGAACTTTTTCACCCAGAGGGTGGTTGGAATGTGGAACTCAATGCCTGAAAGGGTGGTGGAGGCAGGAACCCTCACAACATTCAAGAAGCATTTGGATGAGCACTTGAAATGCCATCGCATACAAGGCTATGGACCAAATGCTGGAAAATGGGATTAGACTGGACAGGGATGGATGGGCGGCGCAGACACGATGGGCCGAAGGGCCTCTTTCTGTGCTGTAAAACTCTATGACTCTATGACTCTATGACTACTTGACCGACCACCCAGAAACTGGCTAACTGACCACTAACTGACCGAGCACCTAGAAACTGGCCAACTGAGAACAACCTGACCGAGCACACAGAAACTGGCCAAATGTAAACTATCTGACCAAACAACCAGAAACTGGCCAACTGACAACTACCTGGCCGAGCAACCAGAAACTGGCCAACTGACCACTACCTTTCTGAGCACCCAGAAACGGACCTAATAACAACTACCTGACTGAGCACCCAGAAACTGGCCCAAAGACCACTACCTGACCGAGCATCCAGAAACTGGCCCACTGGCCACCACCTGAACGAGCACCCAGAAACTGACCAACTGACCACTTCCTGACCGAGCACACAGAAACTAGCCAACTGAAAACTACCTGACAGAGCACATAGAAACTGGCCAAATGACCATTTCCTGACCAAGCATCCAGAAATTTGTCAACTGACCACTAACTTACCGAGCACCCAGAAACTAGCCCACTGACCACTACCTGGCTGAGCCTCCAGAAACTGGCCATCTGATGACTAATTGACCGAGCACACAGAAACTAGCCAACTGACCAAAACCTAATCGACCACCCGGAAACCGGCCAACTGACCACTAACCAACCGAGCTCCAGAAACTGGACAACTGACAACTACCTGACAGACCACACAGAAACTGGCCAACATAAAGCTACCTGACCGAGCAATCAGAAACTGGCCAACTTCCACTAACTGACCGAGCACCTAGAAGCTGGCCAACTGACAACTACCTGACCGAACACCCAGAAACTGGCCAGCAGACCACGACCTGACTGAGCACACAGAAACTGGCCAACTGAAAACTTCCTGACCTAGCACCAAGAAACTGGCCAACTGACAACTACCTGACAGAGCACCCAGAAACTGGCCAGCAGACCACGACCTGACTGAGCACACAGAAACTGGCCAACTGAAAACTTCCTGACCTAGCACCAAGAAACTGGCCAACTGACAACTACCTGACAGAGCACCCAGAAACTGGCCAGCAGACCACGACCTGAATGAGCACACAGAAACTGGCCAACTGACCAGTGTCTGACCAAGCACACAGAAACTGGCCAACTGACCACTACCTGACCGAGCGCCCAGAAGCTGGCCCACTGACCACTACCTGACCGAGCACACTGAAACTGGCCAACTGACCATTAACTGACCGAGCACACAGAAATTGGCCACATGACCATTTCCTGACCGAGCACCCAGAAACTGGCCCAATGACCACTACCTGACCGAGCACACAGAAACTGGCCCACTGACCACTATCTGATCGAGCATCCAGAAACTGGCCATCTGACCAGTAACTGACTGAGCACCCAGAAAATGTCCAACTGACCACTAACTGCCCGAGCATCCAGAAACTGGCCAACTGACCACTACCTGACCGAGCACCCTGAAACTGGCCAACTGACCACTAACTGACCGAGCACCTAGAAACTGGCCAACTGAGAACTTTCTGACTGAGCACATTGAAACTGGCCAACTGAAAACTACCTGACGGAACACCCAGAAACTGGCCAACTGACAACTACCTGACCGAGCATACAGAAACTGTCCAACTGACAATTACCTGACCGAGCACACAGAAACTCTCCAACTGACAACTACCTGTCTGAGCACACAGAAACTGTCCAACTGACAACTACCTGACCGAGCACCCAGAAACTGGCCCAATGACCATTACCTGACTGAGCACACAGAAACTGGCCCACTGACCAATACCTGGCCGAGCGCCCAGAAACTGGCCATCTGACCACTAACTGACCGAGCACACAGAAACTGTCCAACTGACAATTAAATGACCGAGCATCCAGAAACTGGCCAACAGAACATTACCTTACCGAACACCCTGTAACTGGCCAACTGACCACTAACTGACCGAGCACCGAGAAACTGGCCAACTGACAACTTTCTGACCGAGCACACTGAAACTGGACAACTGAAAACTACCTGACCCAGCACGCAGAAACTGGCCAACTGACAACAACCTGACCGAGCACACAGATACTGTTCAACTGACAACTACCTAACCGAGCACACAGAGCAGTCCAACTGATAACTACCTGACCGAGCACCCAGAGACTGGCCAACTGACAACTACCTGACCGAGCACAGAGAAACTGGCCCACTGAACACTACCATACCGAGCACCCAGAAACTGGCATACTGACCACTACCTGACCGAGCACACAGTAACTGGCCAACTGACCAGAATCTGAAAGAAAACACAGAACCTAATCAAATGACGATTAACGTAAAGAAAAGCGAATAGCTGTCCAACTAACTGCAAGCTGAGTGTCACAAAGACATTGACCAACTGACCACAAACTGACTATAACCAGGGAACTGACCAACTGACTATATTCTGACCGAGTACACAATAACTGACAAAATGAGCACAATCTGTTGGAGCAACCTAAAAATCAACATTCGGTCACAACCTCACTCAACATCCAGCAAATGGCTAGTTGACCACAACTTGCCCGAATAATCAGAAACTGACCAACTGAAATCTACCTGAGCAGCCACCCAGTAAAAGACGAACTTACCACAACCTGACCGAAGCCCCACAAACTGATCTTTAGACAACAACCTGACTGAGCAACCGGTAATTGAACATCTGATCACAACCATACCTCGCACCCAAAAACTGACCAACTGACACATCTTGATCGACCACAAAGAACTGACCATCTGAGCATAATCTGACGTAACACCAAAAACTGCAACAAATGACAACAACCTGAACGAATGAAACATAAACTATCCAATTTACCAGAACTTGACTGAGCATCAGGATAGTGACCAACTGCCGACAATCTGATCGAGCAACCAGAATCTGATCAGCTGATCACAAGTTGACCGAATACACTGAAACTAACCAACTGAAATCTGCCTAAGTGAGTAGCAAAAACAGACCAACTGAACATAACTTGACGCAGCCCGAAGAAAGTGACCTGTAGTCAACAAGGCGACTGAGCACCCGGAGATTGACCAAATCACCACTAGAAACATAGAAAGCTAAAAAATAGGAGCAGGAGAAGGGCATTCGTCCTTTCGAACCTGCTCCGCAATTCAATATGATCATGGATGATCCTATATCTCAATACCATATTCCCGCTCGCTCCCCATATCCCTTGATGCCTTTTCTGTCTAGAAATCTATTATCTCCATTTCACATATATTCAGTTGTTGCCCTCGACAGCCTTCTGTGAAAGAGAATTCCACAGCTTCACGCATTGAGTGAAGATATTTCTCCTCATCTCAGTTCTAAATGTCCTATCCCGTATTCTCAGACTCTAAGAACATAAGAAATAGAAGCAGGAGTAGGCCAATCGGCCCCTCGAGCCTGCTCCGCCATTTAATAAGGTCATGGCTGATCTGATCCTAACCGCCAATCTACTATCACAGAACCATCTCCTGAATCTAACAGAATTAGACACACAAAATAGGAGCAGGATCAGGCTACATGGCCCCTGGGCCCGCTCCGCTACCCTCAGGGCCATGTCCGATCCGAACCGAGACTCATGTCCAAATTCCTGCCCGCTCCCCGTAACCCTTAATTCCCTTTACTTCTAGGAAACTGTCTGTGGTAAACCACTTTTGTCGTTCACTATCGTTACACTATAGTTATCACTTTTATATCGTTACTCTATGGTTATCACTGTTCACACTGTTGTATCGCTATACGAGGTCACCTCTTGTTACGCTGTTATACCTGGGCTGACCACTGCCACTGCTGACTCCGCCCATGGCTCCACCTACCTGCCCAGGTATAAAGGTGGTCGACTAGCTGGTATTCCTCCTTGTTGGATCCGATCACCCACGAAGGTGGGCTCTGTTATTTAGCCAATAAAAACCTATAGTTACTTTCTTAACTCGTCGCTTTTCATTGGATGAATTGATAGGTATATCAATTTTATTGGCTAAATTTAAAACTGTCGACACCTGGGCAGTCAAACGACCAGCCAAGCGACCAGCCAGACGCCCAGCTACAACAGCCACAGCAGCCGGACTGGCTGCGAGCCCTCAGACCACCGTACCTGGACCTAAACCCACAGGCAGCAAACTCAGCCCTCGACTTCGAACACTGGCTGAGCTGCTTCGAAGCCTACCTGGGAGAATCCGGCGTGCCTCAGAGATCCATGCTAAGAGTGCTGAACGCCCAAGTGAGCCCTAAAGTATTCGCACTCATCCGGGACCTTAAGACATACGAGGACGCCATCAACCGGCTGAAAAGACAGTACCAAACCCCGGTAAATTCCATGTATGCCAGACACCTCCTAAGATCCCGCCCGCAACAACCAGGCGAGCCCGTGGAGGAATTTTTACGGGTGCTACAAGCAATCGGCAGAGACTGTAACTTTAAAGCGGTAACGGCGACAGAAAATACTGAAGACAATGTCTGCGATGCCTTCGTGAAAGGCCTGCGGTCCGACTACTCACAGCAAAGACTACTGGAAGCAAGGGGCCTCGACCAGGACAAAGCTGCAGCCCTCCCTCTCTCTCTAGAAGTGGCCCATCGGGACCTCGAGGCATACTCAAGGTACTGTAACTCGCGACCCTGGGACACGGGACCGACCCCAATACCCCCCGCAGCAACCCCCCTGGGACCTACCTCAGCATCGGCGTCCCGGACCCGATCGAGACCGCCACCCCCGGTACCGGCTCCGACATCGGACCCCCGCGATTGGGCCGCCGGCTGCTTCTTCTGCGGCCAGGCGAAACACCCGAGGTCGCGCTGCCCAGCCAGGAACTCTATCTGCTCAAACTGCTTGAAGAAAGGCCACTTCGCTAAGGCCTGCAGAGGTGGATCATCAGAGGCCAGCAGTGCCTCATGCGAGCTGTGGGGGCGGCCATCTTCCTTCAAGGCAACAGAGGCCAGCATCCCCACATGTGAGTCATGGGGGCGGCCATCTTTGATACAGGCAACCGACACCAGCAGTGCCTCATGTGAGTTACGGGGGCAGCCATCTTCTCCGCCATTTTGTCCAACCTCGTGGGAGACGCCATTTTACCCACCATGCTCGACCGCCACCGTGCCTCTATACCCGACTACCACCTCACCAGCAGACTACAGCAACTCGCTCAGCCATACACTCGCCTCCGTCACACTGGACCAAGCCCGCCCGCATCACCTGTCCAAGTCAATGATGGACATCAGAGTAAACAGCCACGCCATGCCCTGCCTGTTCGACAGCGGAAGCAGGGAGAGTTTCATCCACCCAGACACGGTGAGCCACTACTCCCTCCCTGTCCTGCCAACGTGCAACCGGATCTCGATGGCATCGACATCCCACGCCACAGACATCAGCGGCTACTGTGTTGTGACCCTATCGGTTAAGGGTACGGAGTCTAAAAAATTTAAACTCCTCATCCTCCCCCAGCTATGCGCCGCCGTCCTACTAGGGCTAGACTTCCAATCCCACCTCCAAAGCGTCACGCTAGCATACGGCGGACCCCTCCCCCCACTCACAGTCGACAACCAACAGATTTTAAACCGCCCACCACGTAACACCTGCGGCCTATCCACCCGCTTTCTGTTAGAGAGCCAATCCTCCACCCACGCCAGAATATTACCCCCAATCCCGTGATTTGTTATATTGAGCACTAATCTTTTGTGTGGCAACTTTCCAAATGCCTTTTGGAAGTTTAAGTACACTACGTCCACTGGTTCCACTTTATCCACCCTATATGTTACTTCCTCAAAGAACTCCAGCAAATTTGTCAAACATGACTTCCCCTGCATAAAACCATGCTGACTTTGTCCTATTAAATGATGATTATCCATGTGTCCTGTTACTGTCTCTTTAATAATGGACTCCAAAATGTTACGTACCACAGATGTTAGGCTAACCGATCTATAGTTTCCAGCCTTCTGTCCCCTGCCCTTTTTAAATAAGGGTGTTACATTAGCAGTTTTCCAGTCTGCCGGGAACTTTGCTGAGTCCAGGGAGTTTTGGAAAATTATTACCAATGCATCCACAATCCCTACCGCCACTTCCCTCAAGACCCTAGGATGTAAGCCATCAGGTCCAGGTGATTTATCCGCCTTGAGTCCCATTAATTTACCGAGTACCACTTCCTTAGTGATTTTGATCGTGTTTAGCTCCTACCCCCATTTAGCCCCCTGTTTGTCCAGTGTTGGGATATTCTTAGTGTCTTCTACTGTAAAGACTGATACAAAATATTCATTCTTCTGAACCCCAGTGAATACATGCCTAGTCGACCCAATCTCTCCTCATATGACAGTCCTGCCATACCAGGAATCAACCTGTTGGACCTTCGCTGCTCTCCCTCTATGGCAAGTATATCCTTTCTTAGTTAAGGAGACCAATACTGCACACAGCACTCCAGGTGTGGTCTCAAATAGGCCCTGTATAACTGTAGTAAGTCATCCTTTCTCCTGTACACAAACCCTCTTGCAA
Source organism: Somniosus microcephalus (assembly GCF_052327205.1). Taxonomy (NCBI): domain Eukaryota; kingdom Metazoa; phylum Chordata; class Chondrichthyes; order Squaliformes; family Somniosidae; genus Somniosus; species Somniosus microcephalus. The sequence goes on from NW_028225181.1 coordinate 17,124,208, forward strand.
TGAAGGCCAACATACCATTTGCCTTCCTAAATGATTGCTGCACCTGCATGCTTGCTTTCAGTGACTGGTGTACAAGGACACCCAGGTCCCTCTTTACATATAACATTTCCCAAATTATCACAATTCATATAATACTCTGCCTTTCTGTTTTTCCTACCGAAGTGGATAACTTCAGATTTATTTACTTTATACTGCATCAGCCATGGTTTTATTCACTCACTCAACTTGGCAATCGCCTAGAAGCTTCTTTGCATTCTCCTCACAACTCATAATCCCACCTAGTTTTGTGTCGTCCGCAAACTTGGATAAATAATATTTGGTGCCCTCATCCAAATCATTGATATATATTGGCCCAGAAATTCGGGTACGCATGGGGTACACACCCGTAGGCCTGATGGAAGTGCCGGTTTCCTGCATGCACTGAGCATGCACGGGAATACGGCACTTCCGTTACTCTGAACGAAGAGGTTCAGAGGTCGAATGCATTCGTGGGGAGGCTGCGCGTGCGCATGAAACTTCGTTTCTTTTTGCAGGTTTTCCTGGGAGGGATAGCCGGCAGAATTCAGAAATATAAAAAGCAGGTGTAAGACCTGCTTTTTACAAGGTTAGTGGTGAATTAATTAAAATTAAAACATTTTTTCCACAGGTTTATTATTTTTAAATACTTTGAAGCAAGGTAAGCTTATTTTCAGCCCTGTTAGAATATAAAATAATTTTTTTCAAAACTTTAACTTATTGTTCAAATAGTTCACAGGAACAGAATCACAGAAACCCCACAGTGCAGATAGAGGCCATTTCGGCCCATCGAGCCTGCAACGACACATATCCCACCCGATCCCCGTAACCCCTACACCAACACATATCCCACCCTATCCCCGTAACCACACGTATTTAATCCCCCTAACACTAAGGGTCAATTTATCATAGCCAATCAACCTAACCCGCACATCTTTGGACTGTTATATCATGTAATTTATAGTTTATTTAAAAAATGTGAAATTTTTAAAATGTATTTGAAGATTTAGTGCTATCTTGCGGCCGTAGTATTTATAAGTCTTGGCAGCACATCCTGCCAGACATATGAATGGAGCATTCCCTGATCCGATTGGCTGCCGATGGCCCACGTGATCGCAGTGGACGCTTCTAACTAACTGTGCCCCTGGGATACGCAAGCAATTTACGCCCGCAGCTGGACCAGGCCCTGGAGCGGACTTCCACGGGGCCCTACAGCTCAACGGCCGGCGTGCAAGGTAATTGCAGGTCAGGGGCTTGCACTCGCTGGAAACCCCCGACCGAATTTCTGGGCCATTGTGAATAGGTGGGGCCCAAGCACTGATCCCTGCAGTAAACCACCAGCCACTGCCTGCCACCCAGAAATAGCCCCACTAACTGAAAAAGCCCACAGAAACTGAACAATTTACCAATTCTAATCCCACACCAAGTAACTTGCAAATTGACCGCAAACTTCCGAGCACCAAGACACTGACCAGCTAACGCAGCCTGACTGGGCACCCAGAAACTGGCCCACTGATCACTATCTGACTGAACCCCCAGAAAAATAACTATACACAACAGCCTGAATTAAAACCCAGAAACTGACCAACAGACCACAACCTGACCAAACACCCTGAAACTGACCAATTGACCACATCTGGAAAGTCCAGACACTGATTAACTGATTATAAATTGAACAACTGACCGAACATACATAAATAGACCTACTGACCACAATATACTGGACCATCCAGACAGGTTCGTATTACAGCTAGCTAGAAACTGAGCAATTGACCACCATCTCAACGAACACCCATAAAGTGACCTACTTACCAGAACCTGACAGAGCACCACGAAAATTAGCAACTGAAAATATCTTGGCCGAGCGCGGAGAAAGTGCCCAGCTGATCACATCCTGACAAAATGCACAGAATCTGATCAACTCAACACATCCTGACTGAGCACACAGAAACTGACCAAACGACCACATCGAGACCGAGCACACAGAAACTGACCAGCTTACAGGAAGCTGATCGAGCAATCAGAAACTGATCATCTGGCCACTACTTGACCGAATACTCAGAAGCTGACCGGTTGAACACAACCTGACCATCATCCAGAAACTGACTAACTGCTGAAAGCCTGAGTGAGTCCCCAGAAGCTGACGCATTTACCACAAACTGACTGATCACACAGAAACTAACCAATTGACTTCTGCATAACTGACCAAAATCTTACCAAGCAGCAAGCAACTGAGCAATTGTCCAGAAACTGACCAAGCACCCGGAAACTGGCCAACTGACCACAGCCTTTGAAAATGTGCTAATGAATAGGTGCTCAGGTTAGAAGATCGGCTAAAGATAGAGATGTAGAAGGAAAAGAATGGGTTTGAAGCAAATGTTGCACTACAGAGGGTACAGTGGTATTCAGTCCTGTCACATCAGGCAAAGGCTGCTTTTGGTGGTTTTAGTGTGTAGGACAGTTTGTGTGGATGTGTAAATAGCTGATTGCATAACATTAAGAAGCTAAGAGTGTTTCTACTTCATTTATTTTGTTTGCAAATCTCTGTAGAAAGGTGTCTGTTTGATGTATGTTTCCAGTTTCTGTTTCCAGAAGCATATTCTGTTTTAAGTTTGTTAATTGTTGTCTCTATATATGTGTACACGAGTGTTATCATAGAGTCATAGAGTCACAGAGTTTTACAGCACAGAAAGAGGCCCTTCAGCCCATCGTGTCTGCGCCGCCCATCCATCCCTGTCCAGTCTAATCCCATTTTCCAGCATTTGGTCCATAGCCTTGTATGCGATGGCATTTCAAGTGCTCATCTAAATGCTTCTTGAATGTTGTGAGGGTTCCTGCCTCCACCACCCTTTCAGGCATTGAGTTCCACATTCCAACCACCCTCTGGGTGAAAAAGTTCCTCCTCAAATCCCCTCTAAATCTCCTGCCCCTTACCCTGAATCTATGCCCCCTTGTTATTGACCCCCCCACTAAGGGGAAAAGTTCCTCTTTATCCACCCTATCTATGCCCCTCATTATTTTGTACACCTCAATCAGGTCCCCCTCAGCCTTCTCTGCTCCAAGGAAAACAACTCCAGCCTGTCCAGCCTCTCTTCATAGCGGAGGCGCTCCATCCCAGGTAACATCCTGGTGAATCTTCTCTGCACCCTCTCCAAAGCAAGCACATCCTTCCTATAGTGAGGCGACCAGAACTGCACACAGTACTCCAGCTGTGGCCTCACCAGCGTTTTGTACAGCTGCATCATAACGTCCCTGCTCTTATATTCTATGCCCCGGCTAATGAAGGCAAGTATCCCATATGCCTTTGTAACCACCTTATCTACCTGCTCCGCTGCCTTCAGGGATCTATGTACATGTACACCAAGGTCCCTCTGAGCCTCTGTACTTCCTAGGGTCCTACCACTCATTGTGTATTCCCTTGCCTTATTTGTCCGTCCAAAATGCATCACCTCGCACTTTTCAGGGTTAAATTCCATTTGCCACTTTTCCGCCCATCTGACCAACCCGTTTATATCGTCCTGCAGCCGGAGGCTTTCCTCCTCGCAATTTACCACCCCACCAATTTTCGTGTCATCTGCGAACTTACTGATCATACCTTTTACATTCTCATCCAAATCATTTATGTAGATCACAAACAATAAGGGACCCAATACCGATCCCTGGACTCAGGCTTCCAATCACAAAAGCAACCTTCGACCATCACCCTCTGCCTCCTGCCACTCAGCCAGTTTAGGATCCAATGCGCCAAGGCACCCTGGATCCCATGGGCTCTTACCTTCTTGACCAGTCTCCTATGCGGGACCTTGTCAAAAGCTTTACTGAAGTCCAAGTAAACCACATCCACAGCATTTCCCTCATCCACCCAAATAGTCACCCCTTCTAAAAATTCGATCAGATTTGTCAGACATGATTTACCCTTGACAAAGCCATGCTGACTATCCCCGATTAATCCTTGCCTCTCCAAGTGGATATTAATTTTGTCCCTCAGAATTTTTTCCAATAATTTCCCCACCACAGATGTTAGACTCACTGGCCTGTAATTCCCTAGTTTATCCCTGCTACCCTTCTTGAATAATGGTACTACGTTAGCTGTTCTCCAGTCCTCTGGTACATCCCCTGTGGCCAGAGAGGTTCTGAAAATTAGTGTCAGAGCCCCTGCAATCTCCTCCCTTGCCTCCCACAGCAACCTGGGATACATCTCGTCCGGGCCTGGGGATTTATCCTCTTTTTGGCCTGCTAAAACCGTTAGCACCTCCTCCCTCTCGATGCTAATATGTTCAAGTATGTCACAGTCCCCTTGCCCGATTTCTATGTCTGCATCGTCTTTCTCCATAGTGAACACAGATGCAAAAAATTCATTTAAAACCCCGCCTACATCCTCTGGCTCTACACACAGATTGCCACTTTGGTCCCTAATGGGCCCTACCCTTTCCCTGGTTATCCTCTTGCCCTTAATATACTTATAAAACATCTTAGGATTTTCCTTTATTTTGCTCGCCAGTGTTATTTCATGGCCCCTCCTCGCCCTCCTAATTTCTTTTTTAAGTATGCCCCTGCACTTTTTACACTCCTCTAGGGCTTCTTCTGTCTTTAGTCTTTTGTAACTGCCAAAAGCCTCCCTTTTATTTCTAATGAACTTTTGTATATCCCTTGTCAACCAAGGTTCCCTTTGCTTGTTGGTCCCACCCTTGACCTTTACAGGAACATGTTGGCGTTGTACTCTCTCTATTTCCCTTCTGAAAGTCTCCCACTGTTTTGATGTGGATTTTCCTATAAGCAGCTGCTCCCAGTCCACTTTGGCCAGATCCTGCCTTATCATATTAAAATCGGCCTTCCCCCAATTTAGAACCCTTATTTCCGGGCATTCTTTGTCTTTTTCCATGACCACCTTAAAACTCACCGAATTATGGTCACTGTCGCCAAAATGCTCTCCTACTGATACTTCCACCATTTGCCCGGCTACATTCCCCAGAATTAGGTCCAGTACCGCCCCCTCTCTTGTAGGACTTTCTACATGTTGGCTCAAAAAGCTCTCCTGGATGCACTTTAAGAATTCTGCACCCTCTAAGCCTTTCACACTCTGACTGTCCCAATTTATATTGGGGAAGTTGAAATCCCCCACTATTATTACCCTATTATTTTCGCACTTCTCTGAGATTTGCCTACATATCTGTTCCTCTATCTCCCCCTGACTGTTTGGGGGCCTATAGTACACTCCCAGCAAAGTGCTTGCCCCCTTTTTGTTTTTCAGTTCTACCCATATGTCCTCATTAGAGGATCCCGCTAATATATCATCCCTCCTTACAGCAGTAATTGACTCCTTAATTAATATTGCAACACCCCCTCCCCTTTTACACCCCCCTCTGTCTCGCCTGAAGATTCTATACCCCGGAATATTGAGCTGCCAGTCCTGACCCTCCCTCAACCATGTCTCCGTGATAGCAACACTATCGTACTCCCATGTGTTCAACAACAACTTCAGTTCATCCACCTTATTTGCAAGACTCCTTGCATTAAAATAAATGCCTTCCAGCCCTGCCATATTCTCTTTTGCCTTCACATATTTGCCCTGCCTTCCCAGCTGACTTGTTTTTCCTCTGTATTTGGCCATAAATCACCCCCTGCTATAGCTCCACTCTGTACAACAACCCCCTGCCAAGTTAGTTTAAACCCTCCCCAACAGTGCTAGCAAACCTCCCCGCAAGGATATTGGTTCCCCTCTGGTTCAGGTGTAAACCGTCCGACTTGTACAAGTCCCACCTTTCTCAGAAGCAGACCCAGTGATCCAGGAAACTAAAGCCCTCCCCCCTGCACCTTCCCTTTAGCCACGCATTCATCTGTTCTATCTTCCTATTCCTATACTTACTAGCACGTGGCACCGGGAGTAATCCAGAGATTACAACCTTTGAGGTCCTGCTCCTTAATCCTTCACCTAGCTCCCTAAATTCTTGCTGCAGGACCTCATCCCTCTTTTTACCTATGTCGTTGGTACCAATGTGGACCACGACCACTGGCTGTTCTCCCTCCCCCTCCAGAATGCCCTGCAGCCGCTCCATGACATCGTTGACCCTGGCACAAGGGAGGCAACAAACCATCCTGGATTCACATCTACGGCCACAGAAACGCCTATCTGTTCCCCTTACTATAGAATCCCCTACCACTACTGCTCTCCCACTCTTTTCCCCCCCTTCCTGGGAAGCAGGAGCACCCCCAGTGCCAGGAAGTTGGCTGCTGCTGCCTTCCCCTGGTAAGTCATCCCCCTCAACAGTATCCAAAGCGGTATACTTGTTTGAAAGGGGGATGTCCGCAGGGGTTCCCTGCACTACCTGCCTGCCTTTGTTGCTCCGCCTGATGGTCACCCCCTGTGCTACCCTACCCTGAGGCGTGCACAACTCGCTAAACGTGTTATCCACGAGCCTTTCAGCATCGCGCATGCTCCAAAATTCATCCACCCGCAGCTCGAGCGCCACAATGCGGTCTACAAGTAGCTGCAGCTGGATGCATTTCCCGCACACATGGTCGTCAGGGACACTGGCAGCGTCCCTGATTTCCCACATAGAGCAGGAGGAGCAGAGCACGGGTCTGAACTCTCCTGCCATGACTTACCCCTTTAATGACTTTAAAAAAATTTATTCAATACCCCAGTTACAGGTATGCTGTAGGGCGCTTTATTTACCAACTGTCCTCACTACAACAGAGCCCCTAGAAATTTAACACGACAGAATTCAAGCTTGTAATGAAAAGAGAGAAATACTCACCAACCAATCACTTACCTGCTCCCTGGTGACGTCACACCCCGATTACTTTTTACCTCTCTGCAACTTCCGAGCTCGCAGACTGGAGTTTGGTCCCGCCTCTCGCTGCCTGCCGCCGCTGCTCTGAGGCCTCTCCTGGCCCCGCTGCCGCCTTTGAGAACTTTGAGTCCTGTGCTGGTTTTGAGCTGATTTAAACTGTGTCAATAATATTTAGGATCGCAACGTAGGAATATCGTTTACAATATAATCATATAATTCTAGAAATTTGCTGCACAGGAGGCCATTCTGCCGATCGTGTTTGTGCCAGCCGAAAAAGTGCGTTCAAGCCTTACCCCTCTTTCCATCTCTCGGTCTGGAGCCTTTGTGGTTACGAAACTTCAAGTGCATATCTAAACACTATTTTAAATTTGGTGAGGATTTCTGCCTCTGCTAGCTTTCAGGCAGTGAGTTCCAGACTCGCACCACCCTCTGGGTGAAATAATTCTCCTCAACTCCCCTCTAATCCTTCTACCAGTTTCCTTAACTCTATGCACCCTGGTTATTGAACTCTGATGAGGGAAATAGGTAATTCATATACATTCAATCTAGGCACCTCATAATTTGATACACCTCAATTACATCTCTACTCAGCCTTTTCTTTTCGAACACAAACAACCCCAGCTTATCCAAACTTTCTTGATAACTAAAGTTCTCCAGTCCTGTCAACGTCCTCATAAATACCATTGTACCCACTCTAGTGCAATCATATCCTTCCTGTAATGTGGTGGCCAGAACTGAAGGCAATACTCCAGCTGTGGCCTAACTAGTGTTTTATACATTTCTAGCCTAACCTCCCTGCTCTTATATATTTTGCCTAGGCTAATAAAGGAAAGTATCCCATGTGCCTTATTAACTACATTGTCTACCTGTCCAGCTCCCATCAGAGATCTATGGACATGCACTCAAATGACCTCTGTTCTTCTGAACTTCTCAATATCCTACCATATAAAGTGTATTCCCTTGTCTTGTTAGCCCTCCGCAAACATTGCCTCACACTGTTCGAGAATGAACTCCATTTGCCACTGTTCTGCCCACCTGACCAGTCCATTGATATCTTCCTGCAGGCTATAGCTTTCTTCCTCATTTTCCAACACACGGACAATGTTTGTATCATCTGCAAACTTCTAATCAATGTCCCTAAATTGAAATCTAAAGCATTGATACATATCACAAAAATCAAGGGACACAGTAATGAGCCCTGGGGAAACCTACTAGGAACAGCCATCCAGCCAGAAATAAACATTGATCTTTGATTCTTTCCACATGTGGTAGATAAGGGAGTGTCCATGTATATTACTTATATGGATTTGCAGAATGCATTCAATAATTTATCACAAAATAATGTTACAGAAACGAGAGCGTATGGAATGGGAGGCAATGTATTGACCTTGTAGAGAAGGACAAAATTTAACATAATATTACAAGTATATAGGGTACAGAAAAAGGCCATTCGGGCCAAACTGGCCAATCCTGCGTTTATGCTCCAACTGAGACTCCTCCCGTCTTTCCTCATCTAAATCTATCAGCGTAACCCTCTATTCCTTTTGTCATCATATGCTTGTCCAGCCTCCCCTTAAATGCATCTATACTATTCGCTTCAACCTCTCCCTGTGATAGCGAGTTCCACATTTTCATCACCCATTTGGTAAAGAAGTTTCAGCTGAATTCCCTATTGGACTTCTGCTGACTATCTTATATTGCTGTCCTCTAGTTATACTCTTCCCCAGAAGTGGAAACATTTGCTCTGTATCCACTCTATCGAAAGCTTTCGTAATTTTAAAGACCTCTATTAAGTCACCCCTCAGCATTCTTTTTCCAAAAGAAAAGAGACCCAGCCTGTTCATCCTTTCCTCATATTTCTATCCACACATATCTTGTATCATCCTTGTAAATCTTCTCTGCACCCTCTCCAGTGCCTCTATATCTTTATATAATATGGCGACCAGAACTGTATGCCGTACTCTAAGTGAGGTCGAACCAGGTTTCGATACAGGTTTAGCATAACTACTCTTCTTTTCAATTCTATCCTTCTAGAAATAAATAACAGTGATTGGTTGGCTTTGTTTGATGGCCTTGTTAACCTGTGTCGCAAGTTTCAGTCAGTTGTGTATTTGTACTCAGAGATCACTTTATTCCTCCACTTCAGCTAGACTCGCACCTTCCAAGTGATAAGTGACCCATCTATTCATCCTGCCAAAACGTAACACCTCACATTTATCTGTATTGAACTTCATTTGCCAATTATTTGCCTATTGCGAAAGTTTATTAATATCCTCCTGTAATTTTTTGCAGTCCTCCTCAGTATTGACTAACCCCTCGACGACCCGCCCCGTGGAGAGTCAGTAGGTGAGACACTCATTACAGAATACCGAGCCTCTGACCTGCTCTTCCTCCCAACATATTTATATGGCTGGTCCAGTTAAGTTTCTAGTCAATGGTGAGCCCCAGGATGTTGATGGTGGGGGATTCGGCGATGGCAATGCCATTGAATGTCAAGGGCGGTGTTTAGACTGTCGCTTGTTCGAGATAGTCATTGCCTGGCACTTGTGTGGCGTGAATGTTACCTGCCACTTTTCAGCCAAAGGACTTCCTGCATGAGGTCATGTATTTCTTCGGTATCTGTGGAGTTGTGAATGGCACAGAAAACTGCAGTCATCAGTGAATATCGCTATTTCCGCGACCTTATGTTACATAGATACATAGAAGATAGGAGCAGGAGTAGGCCATTCGGCCCTTCGTGCCTGCTCCGCCATTCGATGAGATCATGGCTGATCTTTTAATTCAGTATCCCGTCCCCGCCTTCTCTCCGTAACCCTTAACCCCTTTTGCCCGTAGAAATATATCTAATTCCCTCTTAAATATATTTAATGAGCTGGCGTACACTGCCCTCTGTGGCAATGAGTTCCACAGGTTCACCACTCTCTGAGTGAAGAAATTCCCCCTCATCTCTGTCCTAAATGGTTTAGCCCTTATCCTCAAATTATGTCCTCTAGTTCTGTTCTCACCCGCCAAGGGAAACATTCCTTCTGCATCCAGTCTGTCTAGACCTGTCAGAATTTTATACACTTCTATGAGGTCCCCTCTCAATCTTCTAAACTCCAGTGTGTACATCCCTAAACTACATAGTCTCTCCTCATAGGTCATTCCCGCCATTCCTGGTATCAGCCTGGTGAATCGCCGCTGCACCCCCTCCATGGCAAGAACATCCTTCCTCAGATGAGGCGACCAAAACTGTACACAGTACTCGAGGTGTGGTCTCACCAGTGCCCTGTACAGCTGCAGCAAGGTATCCCTGTTCCTGTATTCTAACCCTTTTGCTATGAAGGCCAGCATACCGTTTGCCTTCTTGACCGCCTGTTGCACCTGCATGCTCGCCTTCAGTGACTGGTGTACAAGAACACCCAGGTCTCTCTGTACTTCCCCCTCTCCCAATCTATTGCCATTTAAATAATAATTTGCCCTCCCGTTCCTGCACCCAAGGTGGATAACTTCGCACTTGTCCACATTATAGTGCATCTGCCATTTATCCGCCCAATCGCCCAGTCTGTCCAAATCGCTCTGGAGCTTCCTGGTCTCTTCCTCTGAGCCCACCCCCCCTCCTAGTTTAGTGTCGTCTGCAAATTTGGAAATGCTGCATCCGACTCCCTGATCCAGGTCATTAATGTAAATTGTGAACAGCTGGGGGCCCAGGACAGATCCCTGTGGTACCCCACTTGTTACTGCCTGCCATTCAGAAAATGAGCCGTTTATTCCAACTCTCTGTTTTCTATCTGACAGCCAGTTCCCTATCCACGCCAAAACTTTCCCCTTTATCCCATGAGCCTCAATTTTCCATGCTAATCTTTTATGTGGGACCTTATCGAAGGCCTTTTGGAAGTCCAGGTACACCACATCTACTGGCTCTCCCCCATCTATTCTACCAGTTACTCCCTCAAAAAATTCCAATAGATTAGTCAAGCACGATTTACCCTTTGTAAATCCATGTTGACTCTGTCCTATCCTGTCCCCATTTGCTAAGTGCTCCGCTATTTCATCCTTAATGATGGACTCCAGCATTTTGCCCACAACTGATGTAAGGCTTACAGGTCTGTAATTACCTGCTTTTCCCCTACCCCCCTTTTTGAATAGTGGGGTAACGTTAGCTACCCTCCAATCCATCGGCACTGTTCCCGAGTCTAATGAATTCTGAAAAATCATCCTTAGTGCATCCGCTATCTCTAGGGCCACCTCCTTCAGTACCCTAGGATGCATGTTATCAGGCCCTGGGGATTTGTCCACCTTCAATCCCTTTAGCTTCCTTAACACCATATCCTTAGAGATATTGATTTGCGTCAGTTCCTCCTTTGCCAATGTCCCTATTTTTCCCGATATCCCAGGGAGGTTTTTTGTGTCTTCCTTCGTAAAGACTGACCCAAAGTATGCATTTAGTTGATCTGCCATTTCCTTATTTCCCATTATATATTCCCCCGTATCTGACTGCAATGGACCAACTTTGGTTTTCACCAGTCTTTTCCTTTTGATATACTTATAAAAGCTTTTGGAGTTAGTTTTTATATTTTCCGCCAGCTTGTTTTCGTAAGCTATTTTGCCCCTCTTGATTATGCCCTTTGCCCTCCTTTGCTCTATCTTAAACTGTTCCCAATCTTCCGCTCTGGCGCTTTTTTTGGCTATTTTATACGCCCTATCTTTGGATTTTATGCTGTCTCTAATTTCCCCTGTTATCCACGGTTGAGTCACCTTTTTAGATTTCCTTTTATGCCAGATTGGTATAAACAATTTTTGCAATTTTGTCATTCTATCTTTAAATGTTTGCCATTGTTTATCTACCTCCAGTCCTCCCAGGAACGTTGTCCAATCAGACCTACTCAGTTCCCGTCTCATGGCATCATAATTCCCCTTGTTTAAATTCAGGACCTTAGTCTCTGAGTCAATTTCTTCGCTCTCCATTTCGAGTGAGAAATCGATCATGTTATGATCGCTCTGACCCAAGGGTCCCCGTACAACAAGATTACTGATTAGTCCCTTCTCATTGCACAGTACCCAGTCCAATATAGCCTGTTCCCGAGTTGGTTCCTCGACATATTGATCCAGATAACCATCCCTCAAACACTCAAGGAATTCCTCCTCCTCATTATTTTTACTGATTAGGCTAGTCCAATCTATATGTAAGTTAAAGTCACCTATGATGACAGCTGTGCTCTTATTGCACGCTTCTCTAATTTCCCTCGTGATGCCCTCCCTAACCTCTATTTTACTATTTGGAGGCCTATATACCACTCCTATTAATGTTTTTCGCCCCTCGCTATTTCTTAGCTCCACCCATATAGATTCTGTATTAACTGAGTTAATATCCTTCCTTTCAATTGCATTTATCCCCTCTTTTACTAGCAATGCTACCCCTCCTCCCTTTCTTTTTTGTCGATCCTTCCTAAATACTGAATACCCCTGTATGTTAAGCTCCCAGCCCTGCTCACCCTGCAACCATGTTTCCGTAATCCCAATTAGGTCATAATTATTAACCTCTATTTCCACAGCTAATTCATCTACCTTGTTCCTGATGCTTCTCGCATTAAGGTATAAAACCCTCAGGCTTTTTTTATGCTCACATTTTTTATGAATTAGTTTGGCCCTTTGTTTTTTGTTCCTCACCCTTTTATCATTTATTTCTGTCTGCCTTTCACTTTCCTCTATGTTGGAGGGAAGGTCATTGAAGAAAATGTTCCACCTTTGACCTCTTCAATACTTTTACTTCCGCTCATCTATGAAGAGCAGGTCTGTCCATCAGAACTCATGCTTTTCCATCAGCTCATTTGCAGGATTATATAAGAGACAAGAGAGTGATGCCAACTAGGTAGGACATGTCCAGTCACAATCTTCAACGTCCATCTTGCACATTTTACTAACGGCACCAATACTGCCCTTGGGACATTTTCCTCGACTAACAGCAGAACATCTCTTCACCACATCCTGCTTCAAAAAAACAGCTTCCCAGATATTCGGTTCGTTGAACCAAGAGGTCGACATGTGGTGGGACGAGCATTGAATATTGAGAATTCTCGATGTTGGAATACGGGATTCCTGACGGCTAATTCTTGGAGACTGTTCTCCCTACATGAGCTTCTTTGACGGTAGTTGTGGCAGGTGACATGGCCATCACACTACTGGGCAGATCCTGCAAACTTTGCTCCAATCCAATGAGACTGAGTCAGGAGCAGAGCCTGGCCAGGGTACTCTGTACTGCAGTCAGTGGGCGGGGCCTGCGCTGGTTGCTGACTGATTGGCTGTCATTTGTGATGTCATCTGGAGACGTGTTTCAGCCCCTGATTACAATTCTTCAGGTGTAATTACCGTGGGCAGCAGCTGGAGTTGGCAGATGAACCTGTGAGTCAGTTTATTACATGCAGATAGCAGAAAGGACGGTTAATGAAAATTTAATATTAAAGTTATTGAATCAATTGTTATGATTACAAATATATTAATATTAAATATAACCAAAGTCACAAATGTAGTCCTATTGTATTCCAGGAGCAGATTCTCGACTCTTCGAAGCCGCTCCGATTTGTAGGACAGCTGCCACTTTCTCTCGGCCTGTGATGGTTCCTCTCTTTATCTCAGTAACCTCCTTGCCATTATGTCTTCCACTGCGATTAGGAGGGGCAGGGCGTGTATGACAACCAGCCACAACACCGTGTGCGCCACCAAGGCACTATCGTCGTGCACCAAACTGGACACCCACATCTACCATGACATCTTACATTAGAGATGTCACAGAACACTCCACAGATACCTCGGGGGGTTGTGGGTTTGAAGAAGATTTACAAAGAGGGAGGGGCGAGGCCATGGAGGGATTTTAAATCAGAATGCGAATTATGAATTCAAGCTGTTGCTTAACTGGGAGCCAATGTAGGCCAGCGAGCACAGGGGTAATGGACGAAAGGGACTTGGTTCGAGTTAGGACTTGGGCAGCCGAGTTTTCGATTACCTCAATTTTACATAGGATATAATATAGAAGGTCAACCAGGAGTGCTTTGTAATAGTCAATTCTAGTGGTAACAAATGCATGGATGAGGGTTTCAGCAGCAGATGTGCTGAGGCAGGGGCGGAGACAGACAATTTTAGGGAGTTGCACACAGGCGGTTTTTGTTCTGCCACGGATATGTGGTCGCAGCTCATTTCAGGGTCAAATAAGACATCAAGGCTGCGAATAGTCTGCTGTAGTTCAGACAGCTGTTAGGGAGAGGGATTGAGCCAGGGGCTATGGAACAGAGATTGTGATGGGGCCTGAAGTCAATGGCTTCGGTTTTCCCAATATTTACTTGGAGATAATTTTGCTCATCTAGTACTGGAAGTCGGAAAAGCAGTCTGACAATTTAGAGACCCTGGACGGAAAGGCGGGGTGCCTCTTGATGATTTATCTCCACCTGTGGGATGCCCAGGGCTTTCCCTGGGGAAGTAGATTGGTACATCTTTGCCTACAACATGCACAGACTTTGTATTGGCAGGGAAATGAGGTGTACGGTCGCAACGGTGCCTCCCAGTTGCTGTTATGCTCAGTGGAGACCATTTCAATGTGTACAAGAGGAAGCCATCAGTAGCCCTTATGGCTGCTCCCTCTGATTAGTGCATTGGAGCAGGACCAGAAGCAAAGTGAAGAATGGCAAAATTGTTAAGTAGAGATTTTACCCACAGGATCTCATTACTTGGAATCATGAGACAAAACTTGGAAGTATCGTGAACAGTGAGGAGGATAGTGAGAGACTTTAGAAGGACATAGACAGGCTGGTGAAATGGGCAGACACGTGCAAAATGAAACTTTATGCAAAAATGTGCGAATTGATACATTTATCTAAGAAGAAGGAGGAGAGGCAAGATAGACTAAAGGGTAAAATCATAAAAGGGGTGCATGAATATTGAGACCTGGGGTTATATGTGCACAAATCATTGAAGTCGGCAGGCCGGTTGAGAAAGTGTTTAAAAAGCTTACGGGATCCATGGCTTCATAAATAGCAGCATAGAGTACAAAAGCCAGTACGTTATGATTAACATTTATGAAACACTGGTTCTTCCTCAATTGGAGTATTGCCTCGAATTCGGGGCACTGTGCTTTAGGAAGGAGGTGACGGCTTTTACAGGGTGAGGAAAAGGTTTATGAGAATGATTCCTGGGATGAAGGACTTCAGTTGCCTGGAAAGACTATTGAAGCTGAGGTTTTTGTCCTTAGAGAAGAGAGGTTAAGAGGAGATTTGTTACAGATGCTCAAAATGATGAGGCGCCTAGACACAGTCAACAGACAGAAACTGTTCCCATTTGTGGAATGTCCGAGAACCAGTGGACACAGATTTTACGTGATTGGCAAAAGAAGCAATGACGAGGTGTGGAATGCTTTCTTAAAGCAGAGACTGGTTATGATCTGGAAT
Organism: Somniosus microcephalus; assembly: GCF_052327205.1. Lineage (NCBI taxonomy): Eukaryota > Metazoa > Chordata > Chondrichthyes > Squaliformes > Somniosidae > Somniosus > Somniosus microcephalus. The sequence goes on from NW_028225181.1 coordinate 17,139,434, forward strand.
GCATTGCATGAAAGTGTGGTGGAGGCAGACTCAATCGTGACTTCCAAAACGGAATTGGATAAGTATCTGAAAGAATAAGAAAAATGCAGGGCTATGGGGAAAATGTGGGGAAGTGGTACTTCCTGTACGGCTCGACGGGCCGAATGGCCTCCTCCTGTGCTGTAACCATTCTATGAATGTATGCTTGTATGATTACATTTCTGGGGCTGTCTAAACAGCAGGCAGGAACCGCCAGTCCCCATGATCGTTTCAGGTGGCTGAAAAAAACCCACTCACAATGTTCTCACTCCATGGCAACAGAAACCATGCACGCAACCTGTCATGTGGAGAAGATCCCAATCATTTTTAAGTACAAACGTCTTCCGTTCCCCAATATTCCAAGTTCATGCCTGGGAAAACGTTTTTCATCCCCTCACATTCTAGTTTTACATTTTTTTCCCAAGATCTGTGGGTTTTATGTTCGATTCTGCATAAAATGTGAATGGCTACTGTTAGATCCGTGTATCTTGATGTTGTGTCCTTCAATAATTAGACAAGAGACTGGAGGGAACAATCAACAGGTGTTTACTGAATGAGGGTTACTCTAAAAGTAACTGTACAGGTCCCTACTCAGGGTTTATATACAGGTGTGGTCACTGCCGGTACTACAGTATACAGGAGCTGTAAAAAGTAGTTCTCCCCTTAAAGGTACATACACTACAATTCCTCCCCTTTTAGATTAACAGTACCATAACATTCATTTAACAATTAAATATTAACTAATTACAATTAACACTTTTAAGATGCAACATTAACTGAAAATATTCTATTTATAAATTCCGTCTTTGGGGAGGCTTCCTGATCCTTTCTGGATAGCGCCTTTCCTCAGTGTCTTGCTCTTGGTGCGGAGGCGATTCTGGCCCCCTGTCGTCGGTTGGTTCATCAGCTTCCGATGCTACTGTTTCTGGGGTAGATGCTACCTGTATGTCGTGTTCATCACCAGGTACGCGAGACATGGGGTTGACTCGTTCCTGTGACTCTAGGATCTGATCAACATGGCGTCTCACAATGTTCTCCCCAACAGCCACTGTGTACATTAGTTGCCCCTGCCATGTGCATATCGTTCCTGGTTGCCATTTCTCTGTTCTGCAGTCGCGGGCCAAGACTGTTCGCCCGACATTGAAGCTCCTTGTCGGCTTCTCATTGATGTGCTGGAATTGCTTATTCTCAACATCTCTTCGTACATTTGGTCTGAGCAAATCCAGACGAGATCTCAAACTTCGGTTAAAGAACATCATGGCTGGGGTTTGGTTGCTAACTGCATGTGTCGCATATCTGTAGGCTAACAGGAAATTGTCCATCTTATGCTGCAGTGGAATGTCATCATCGCACATGGCCCTTACTGCTTTTTTAAAGGTTTGTACGAACCTCTCAGCCAATCCATTTGTGGCTGGATGATACGGGGCGGATGTGTAATGCCTTACCCCATTCCTTTTCATAAATCTTCGAAACTCTTTGAACACAAACTGTGGGCCGTTATCAGAGCAAATCTGCTCTGGCAAGCCGTTCCTGGCAAATATGGTCCGTAGTACTGCAATAGTTTTCTCCGTGGTGGTGGAGGACATTTTGATCACCTCAGGCCATTTCGAGTGCGCATCCATGGCTATTAAAACATTGAGTCCATGAGTGGACCAGCAAAATCAATATGCACCCGTTGCCATGGAGATGAGGGCCACTCCCATGGGTGTAGAGGGGCATGTGGTGGTGCATTTTGGACCTTCTGGCATCCTGAGCAGCTCTTTGACAGGTCCTCGATTTGCTGATCGATCCCCAGCCATCACACATAAGCCCTAGCAAGACTTTTCATTTTCACCCCTCCCAGCTGACCTTCGTGAAGCTTATTGAGCACTCTCTCCCTTTTCTTGGGTGGAATTACCACTCGGGATCCATACATCAAGGTCCCCTGGCATACTGACAGCTGTTCGCTTCTGGATGAGAATGCTGGCAACAGTAAGTCACCATGTGCTGGCCATCCCTTCACCATCAAATCATATACCCGACACAGCGTCGGGTCATTTCTGGTCTCCTTAGTTACTGGCATGCATTCAATTATAGTCGAATGAAATATTTCGACAGGATCTACTGCTGGTGCTTCCTCCGCAGTAGGCAGTGGCAGGCGTGATAGCCCATCAGCGTTTCCATGCTGTTTCGTGCCCTTATACTCGATTTCATATTGGTGTGACCCTAGAAAAAGGGACCAACTTTGTAGCCGTTGTGCAGTCATCACCGGAACGCCCTTCTTTGGATTAAAGATGGAGACAAGTGGTTGGCGGTCAGTCAGCAAGGTGAACTTCGGCCCGTGCAGATAGTGATTCATCTTTTTCACTCCCCACAATAGGCTGAGGGCCTCCCTGTCAATCTGGGCATTGTTACGCTCTGCTGAGGTTAGTGACTGAGACGCAAAGGCTACTGGTCTCTCCGAGCCGTCCGGGAATTTGTGCGACAGCACCGCTCCAATGCAATAGGGTGATGCATCACACGCCAACCGAATTGATAGTGCTCGGTTGTAATGAGCCGACACTTCTTTTGATGTGATCAATGCTTTGCTCTTCTGGAAAGCTCGTTTACATTCGTCACTCCACATCCATGGTACCCCCGTTTGGAGTAGGGTGTTCAGTGGGTGTAGTACGGTAGTCAAATTCGGCAAAACTTATGGTAGTATTTTACCAACCTGAGGAAGGACCTCAGTTGTGGCACATTTTCCGGTGCTGGAGCCTTGACTACTGCCTCAATCTTTTCAGGGGACTTAATATCACCTCTTTATCAATAACGTGGCCACAATACGAGATCTGCTTCTGGAAAAACTCGCATTTGCGCCGATTAGCTTGGAGCCCATACTCCTTCAATCTAGTGAGCATCTGCTCCAGGTTGGCGAGGTGATCACTGTCATTTTCGCCCGTGACCATGATGTCGTCCAAATAACACTGGGTCCCTGGAGCCCTTGCAGGACTTGTTCCATTGCCCTTTGCCAAACAGCCAGAGCTGATGCTACCCCGAACACCAGCCGGTTGTATTGTTAGAGACCTTTATGAGTGTTGATCGTGAGTTACTGTTTCGAGGCTTCTTCTACCTCCATTTGCAAGTACACCTGGGCCAGATCAATCTTAGTGAAGCGTTCCCGTCCAGATAGCGAGGCAAAAATATCTTCAATCTGTGGAAGCAGATATTGTACAGTGTGAAGGACTGGGTTCACTGTCACCTTTAAGTCCCCACAGATGCGAACCTTCTTTGGTTCCCCAGGCGTATTACTCAACGACCTCTTCATTCTAGCCCACTCGCTCCAGTCCACTTTGGACAGTACTCCTGAACGTTCCAATCCTTCCAGCTCTGCTTCGACGGCTGGGCGGATCGAATAAGATACCGGTCTGGCCTTAAAAACTTTGGGCTTGCATTTTCCTCTATGTTGATCGTCGCTGTTATGCCTTTTACTGTTCTGAGTCTCTACTGGAACACTTCCTGTGCGTCAGTTAGCATTTTTGACAGTCGTCCAGGTGTGACGTCGTCATCCTTTTTGGCATCTACAGTCAGTGCTTGTATGGAATGCCAATCTAACTTAATCTTCCGGATCCATTCACGTTCTAGTAGTGGTGGTCCTCCATCTGGCAATATATATAGGTCCATTTTTGGTGTTTCCTTGCCGTTCTATATAACATTCACCCTTATTTTTCCTTTGGGGTAGACTTTTTGCCCCGTGTACGTCTTCAAGACAATCTCTGTATCTCTCAAGGGATATGTGAGAATAGCCACTTGTAGTCCCTTCGGTTTATGACTGTTAGGGCTGATCCTGTGTCCAATTCCATTTTCACTTTGACTCCGGCTATCTTGAGCGTGACCCAGATAATTTGGTGATCCTCCATTTTGATCACATTATCTAGTTTCAGACAACCCAGCTCCTTGCTTCTGGAGTCTGTATCACTTTTCTGTTCCTACTTTCCCACACTGTCTGCACACTTTGTCCTTGAACCAGCAATCCTTATGGCCATGTGTTGTTCTGCCGCAGTGAAAGCACTTCACTGTTCCGTATGACATTTCATTTGTGCCATATTCTTGCGGTCTCCATTGTATCTCTGCCGAGCCCCGTGCTGCTGCTTCGTGTGATACTGCCATGCTGAAAGCCTTGTCCAGCGTAAGATCCTTTTCTGATAGAAGCCGTTTCTGGGTTCCTTCACTTTGAAGCCCGTACACAAATTTGTCCCTGAAAGTATCTGCTAGTCCCGTTCCAAACTGGCAGTGTTTCGATAGCTTGTGCAGTTCCGTTAAAAATTCAGCATTACTTTCATCTTTATGCTGGTTCCTTTTGTGAAACTTAAATCTTTCTGCTATCTGCAACAGTGTGGGGTTTACGAGGTCCTGTAGGATTGACACTATGTTTTCAAAATCCTTTTCCACTGGCTTCTCTGGGGTTACTAGGTTTCGCAGTAAGCCATACATTTTTGCACCCATTGAATTCAACAATACGAGCGCTTTCCTGTCATCTGGCACTTCATTCGCCTTGCAGTACACTTCTATCCGTTCGACATATGTCGTCCAATCTTCGACTTCATTGTCGAACGCTGTGACACTGCCGCTCTTTGGCATCCCTGTGTGTGGTTAAACTGGCACAAAATGGCATTTCCCGCGCTCTCCCTTCTTCTCCACTGCGGCTCAAAATGGTGGCTACCACGCTTTCCTTTCTTCCCCGCTGATGCTGCTTGACCCTTGAACACCGGCTGCGCTCTGTGCATTTTCCTGCACGCCTCTCTCTCTGGTTGACGCTGCTCAGCCCTTGTACACCAGCTGTGCTCTGATCTCTCTATGCTCTCTCTTCTCCCGTCGACGCAGCTCGGCCTTTTTCTGTGCTGTCGGTCGGCTCTAGCAGCCGCTGTCTGGGAAGGGTCTGTGTCGTACCTGTTGCCAGCCCGTTTCGCTGGACCACCTTGACTGGAGAACCAAGCCCGGCTCTCGACAGCCTCCCCTGCGATGCTCAAATCTCTGCTGGATGACTGGGGGGTTTCCCGTGATCGACGCCCGTGCTTCTGGACTCGGCCCTCTTCTTTCACTGTTCTCCAGGAGTGAATCCCTGGGAGGTGACGCAGAGTTGCAGGTAGGTTTGAATCTTCTCATCGCCAATGTTAGATCCATGTATCTTGATGTTGTGTCCTTCAATAATTAGACAAGAGACTGCAGGGAACAATCAACAGGTGTTTACTGAATGAGGGTTACTCTAAAACTAAATGTACAGACCCCTACTCAGGGTTTATATACAGGTGTGGTCACTGCCGGTGCTACAGTATACAGGAGCTGTAAAAAGCAGTTCTCCCCTTAAAGGTACATACACGACAGGTACATTCGCCCCTGGAGTATGGTGGACCCATCACTATTCCGCCCCTTTCTGTTCAACAGATACTGACCTCGCATTAGAACAATCTTTCAATGGACAAACTATACGAGGCAATCGCTTCAGCAAAAGCCAGGACACTTCCTGCCCCCTCTGACAAAGCTGAACAACAAGTGATGTCCACTGTTCTTTGGAGTAAGTGGCTTCCTTCTTGGTGGAATTGACCCATTCGTCTGACTGGCACCTTCATTGCCCATTTCGTTCATAACCCCAGCAATGGCCTGGAATTATCTGCACTCCGCAAACAAGAGCCTGTGATGTCATAATCACCCAATCATCCCAAGCTAACCCTGCAGAGGTGCTTCACTAACTCTCCGGGTCCAAGAGCAACCTCTGGAGATCAGTACGCTCCCATTCCACATTCTGATATTCCTGATGGTTGATGGTGGGATATTGCGACAATATTCCAACTTTATTACCTGTGATCCTTTTATTTCCGCTATTTTTGAAGTCCAGGACTGCTCTTCAGATTTCATGCGTTTTGTGACAGCACATGTGCAGGACTGTACAAGAGACAAGAGAGTGATGACAAAGAGTAGGACATGTCTAGTCACAATCATCAACGTCCATCTTGCTCATCTATGTTAGTGCACCAACACTGTCCTTGGGACAATTCCCTCAATCTGGAGCCGAACATCTCTTTACCGCATTCGGCTTCAAAATATCAACTTGTCAGGTCTTGGGTTAGAATTAAGATGATGTGGACGAGTGGTGGGTGCGCATTTAATAGTGAGATTTAAAATAACTTGTTCGAGAGACAGGATTCATTAAAGCTGATTTTGGGAGGCTGGATCCCTGCATGGGGTGTTGCTGATGCGACCTTGGGTCGCAGATAGGGCCATCACACTATCGGGCTGATCCTTCAACCTGTTCTCCAGACCAATGGGACAAGAAGTTAAAGTAATAAAAAGGGCAAACGCAGGAACTAAGTGTCACAAAACATATTTGAAAGTTCTCTATCTGAATGCACGTAGCATTCGTAACAAAATAGATGAGTTAATGTCAGAATTAACTACCTATGGGTATGACCTTGTGCCCATTACAGAAACATGGCTGCACGGTGACAGTGCCTGGGAATTAAACATACCAGGAAGGACAGGCAGGAAGGAAGGGGAGGTGGGGTGGCTATGTTAATAAAGGAAGGAATCACTGTAATAGAGAGAAATGATATTGGATCAAAAGATCAGGATAATGAAACAGTTTGGGTGGAGGTAAGGATTAATAAGGGGAAAAAACACTAGTGGGCCTAGTCTATAGGCATCCCAGCATTGGCAACTCTGTTGGACGGAGTATCAATCAGGAAATACTTGAGGGTTGTAATAAGGGAACATCTATAATTATGGGGGATTTTAACTATCATATTAATTGGACAAATCAAATTGGGCAGGGCTGCCTTGAGGATGAGTTCATTGAGTATATTAGGGAAGGGTTTCTTCAGCATTATGTAACTGAACCGACCAGGGGGCAAGCAACCTTAGATCTGGTCCTGTGTAACGAGACAGGATTAATTAAAAATGCCCGAGTAAAGGATCCCCTTGGAATGAGTGACCATAACATGGTTGAATTCCATATCCAATTAGAGGGTGAGAAGGTTGGTTCTCAAACAAGCGTTCTAAGCTGAATAAAGGATACTATGAAGGTATGAGAGCGGAATTGAGTAGAGTGGATTTGGAAAATAGATTAAAGGGTAAGACGATACATGATCAGTGGTGTACATTTAAGGAGTTATTTTACAACTTCCAAAAAAAATATATTCCACTGAGAAGAAAAGGGTGTAAAAGAAAAAACAGCCATCCGTGGCTAATAAAGAAATTAAGGATAGTATTCGACTAAAAACAAGGGCATATAAGGTAGCCAAATCTACTGGGAGGATAGAGGATTGGGAAAACTTTAAAAGGCAGCAAAAAATGACAAAAAGATTGATTAAGAAAGGGAAGAGAGATTATGAAAGTAAATGAGCAAAAAATATAAAAACAGAAAGTAAAAGTTTTTAAAGTTATATAAAAAGAAAAAGGGTGGGTAAAGTAAATGTTGGTCCCTCAGAGGATGAGACTGGGAAATTAATGGTGGGAAATATGGAGATGGCAAAAACACTGAATGAATATTTTATATCAGTCCATACAGTAGAAGACACTAAGAATATCCCAACACTGGACAAACAGGGGGCTAAAGGGGGGTAGGAGCTAAACACGATCAAAATCACTAAGGAAGTGGTACTCGGTAAATTAATGGGACTGAAGGCGGATAAATCACCTGGACCTGATGGCTTACATCCTAGGGTCTTGAGGGAAGTGGCGGTAGGGATTGTGGATGCATTGGTAATAATTTTCCAAAACTCCCTGGACTCAGCAAAGGTCCCAGCAGACTGGAAAACTGCTAATGTAACACCCTTTTTTAAAAAGGGCAGTAGACAGAAGGCTGGAACATATAGACCGGTTAGCCTAACATCTGTGGTAGGTAAAATTTTGGAGTCCATTATTAAGGAGACAGTAACAGGACATTTGGATAATCATAATTTAATAGGACAAAGTCAGCATGGTTTTATGAAGGGGAAGTCATGTTTGACAAATTTGCTGGTGTTCTTTGAGGAAGTAACATATAGGGTGGATAAAGTGCAACCAGTGGACGTAGTGTATTTAAACTTCCAAAAGGCATTTGACAAGGTACCACACAAAAGATTATTGCTTAAGATAAAAAATCACGGGATTGGGGGTAATATTCTGGCATGAATAGAGGATTGGCTAGTTAACAGAAGGCAGAGAGTTGGGATAAATGGTTCAATCTCAGACTGGCAATCAGTAACTAGTGGTGTTCCGCAGGGGTCAGTGATGGGTCCCCAAATGTTTACAATCTATATTAACGATTTGGAGGAGGGGACCGAGTGTAACATATCAAAGTTTGCAGATGATACTAAAATGGGAGGGAAAGTATTGAGTGAGGAGGACATAAATAACCTGCAAGGGGACATAGACAGGCTAAGTAAGTGGGCAGAGATTTGGCAGATGGAATACAATACTGGAAAGTGTGAGGTTATGCACTTTGGCAGGTAAAATCGTAGAGCAAGTTATTTTCTTATTGTCAAGAAACTGGAAAGTACTGAGTTACAAAGGGATCTGGGGATCCTGGTGCACGAAACTCAAAAGTTTAGTATGCAGCTGCCGCAAGTGATTAAGAAGGCCAATGGAATGTTGGGTTTCATTGCTAGGGAGATAGAATATAAAAATAGGGAGGTATTGCTTCAGTTATACAAGGTATTGGTGAGACAGCACCTGGAATACTGCGTACGGTTTTGGTGTCCATACTTAAGAAAGGACATACTTGCTCTCGAGTCAGTACAAAGAAAGTTCACTCTGTTAATCCCGGGGATGAGGGAATGGACATATGAGGAGAGATTGAGTAGATTGGGACTCTACTCATTGGAGTTCAGAAGAATGAGAGGCGATCTTATTGAAACATATAAGATTGTGAAGGGGTTGGATCTGGTGGATGCAGGGAAGATGTTCCCGATGATGGGTGAAACTAGAACTAGGGGGCATAGTCTTAGAATAAGGGGCTGCTCTTTCAAAACTGAGATGAGGAGGAACTACTTCACTCAGAGGGTGGTAGGTCCATGGAATATGCTGCCCCAAAAAGCTGTAGAAGCTACATCATTACATAAATTTAAAACAGAAATAGACTGTTTCCTAGAAGTAAAGGGAATTAAGGGTTACGGGGAGCGGGAAGGAATTTGGACATGAGTCGAGGTTCGGATCGATCATGGCCCTGTGGGTAGCGGAGCAGGCCCAGGGGCCGTGTAGCCTGATCCTGCTCCTATTTCGTGTGTCTAATTCTGTTAGATTCATGAGATGGTTCTGTGATAGTAGTTTGGCGGTTAGGATCAGATCAGCCATGACCTTATTGAATGGCGGAGCAGGCTCGAGGGGCCGATTGGCCTACTCCTGCTCCTATTTCTTATGTTCTTTTCTTCTTATGTGTGCCACAGTGATCAGTGCTGGGGTCCTACAGTTTATAATTTACATAAATAACTTGGATGAAGTGACCGAAGGTATGTTTGCTAAATTTGCAGATGATACAAAGATAGGTAGGAAATTAAATTGTGAAGAGGACATAAGGAGGCTACAAAGGGATATAGATAAGTTAAGTGAATGGGCAAAGATCTGGAAAATTGAGTACATTGTGGGAAAATGTGAAGTTGTCCATTTTGGCAGGAAGAATATAAAAGAAGCATATTATCTAAACGGTGAGAGATTGCAGAGCTGTGAGATGCAAAGGGATCTGGGTGTCCTAGTGCACGAATAGCAAAAATTTAATGTGCAGGTACAGCAAGTAATCAGGAACGCTAATAGAATTTTATCGTTTATTGCGCGGGGAACTGAACACAAAAGTAGGGAGGTGATGCTTCAGTTTTAGAGGGCATTGGTGAGACTATATCTGGACTAATGCGTCCAGTATAGGCCTCCTTATTTAACGAACGATGTAAATGCATTGGAAGCAGTTCAGAGAATATTTACTGGACTGATACCGGGAATGGGTGGGTTGTCGTATGAGGAAAGGTTCGACAGGCTAGACTTGTATCCGTTGGATTTTAGAAGAATAAGGTGACTTGAGTGAAACATATAAGATCCTGAGGTGTTTTGACAGGGTGGATGTGGAGAGGATGTTTCCTCTTGTGGGAGAATCTAGAACAAGTGAGGAGGATAATTTTTTTCTCACAAAGGTTCGTGAGTCTTTGGAAATCTCTTCCTCAGAGGGCGGTGGAAGCAGAGTTTTTGAATATTTGTTTAAGGCAGAGGTATAGATTCTTTATAGGCAAAGTGCATGTAAGGCTATCCGGGGTAGGTGGGAATGTGCAGTAATCTGATCAGCCATGATCTTATTGAATTGCGGAGCAGGCTCGAGGAGTCGAGTGGCCCAGTCCTGCTCCTAATTCGTATGTTTGTATGTTAATAAGTGATATTGCATTGCTATGTGCTATTTCATTGCAGATGACTATTATATTGCAAAGTAATATTCCATTGCAATTTTCTATTGCATTGCAAATGAGTATTATATTGCAATGTGCTACTGCTTTGCAAATGAATATTATATTTCATATTGATATTCCATTACAATATTCTATTGCATTGCAAAATAATATTATACAGCAAAGCGATTTTCCATTGCTATTTTTTATTGCAATGCAAATGACAGTTATATTGCAAATTGATATTGTATTGTAAAATACTATTGCTTTGCAAATCACTAATATACGCAAAGTGATTTTCCAATGCAATGTGATATTACATTTCAAATGACGATTACATTGCAAACTGGTAATCCATTGCATCGTGCTATTGCATTGTAAAAGACTAATATATTGCAAAGTGACATTCCATTGCAATGTTTTATTGCATTACAAATGATAATTATATTTCAAAGCGAATTTCCATTGCAATTTGCTATTGCATTGTAAATGTCTAATATACTGCAAAGTAATATTCCATTGCAATGCTCTATTGCATTGCAAATGACTATTAAATTGCAAATTGATATACATTGCTATGTTCTATAGCATTGCAAATGACAATTATATTGCAGTGATATTCCATTGCAATGGACTATTGCATTGTAAATGACTATTATATTGCAAAGCGATAATCAATTGCAATGTTCTATTGCATTGCAAATGACAAATATATTTCAAAGCAATATTCCATTGCAATGTGCTATTATATTGTAAATGACTAATATACTGCTAATTGAAATTCCATTGCAATGTTCAATTGCATTGCAAATGACGATTATATTGCAAAGCGAAATTCCATTGCAATTTGCTATTGCATTGTAAATGCCTAATATACTGCAAAGTAATATTCCATTGCAATGCTCTATTGCATTGCAAATGACTTTAAAATTGCAAATTAATATTCATTGCTATGTTCTATAGCATTGCAAATGACGATTATATTGCAGTGATATTCCATTGTAATGGACTATTGCATTGCAAATGACAATTATATTGCAAAGTGATATGCCATTGCAAACTGATATTGCATTGCTAGTGACTATTATATTTCATAGTGATATTGCATTTCAATATTCTATAACATTGCAAATGACGGATATATAGCAAACTGATTTCCATTGCAAAATTCTTCTGCACTGCAAATAACTATTATACTGCAAAGTGATATTCCAGGGCAATGTTCTATTGCATTGCAAATTAGTATTAAATTGCAACGTGATATTCCATTGCAAATAACTTTTATATTACAAACTAACATTCCGTTACAATGTTATATTCCATTACAATGTATCTGTCTGCATCTCTGTCTATGTCTCTCTAACTATCTGTTTCTCTCTGTCTGTATCTGTTCGCACATGTCTCTGTCTCTGTCTTTCTATCTATCTCCCTCTCTGGTTCTCTCCCTCTGTTGACTCTTTCAGTCTGAGTCTCTGCCTGCCTGTCTATCTGTTTCTGCATGTCTGTACCTGGCTGTCTCTCCATGTCTGTGGGTCTGCTTCTGTTGGCCTGTCACTGTACATCTTGTCCCTGTCTGTCTGTCGCTGCCCCTCTCTTACTGGCTCTGTCTGTCTTTGTGTTTCTGTCTGTTTTTCTCTGTTGCTGTCTGTCTGTCGCTGTCAGTCTATGTCGTAGTCTGAAGGTGTCTCTGTCTGTCTGTCTGTATCTTTCTGTCAGTCTGTCCATCTGAATCTGTGTCTCTGCCTGTGTCTTTGTGTTTGTTCCTCTGTCTATATTAGTCTGTCTCTGTCTCTATGTCTGTCTGTCTGTCTCTGTCACTCTCTCTGGCTCTGTCTGTCTGTGTCTTTCATTCTGTCAGTTTCTGTCGGTGTCTTTGTCTGCTGTCTGCCTGTCTCAGTCTGTCTGCCTCTGACTGCCTGTATTTCTGTCTGTCTCTTTCTCCCTCTCCCAGGCTCTGTCTGTCTTTGTCTCTGTCTCTCTCAGTCAGCTTCTGTTGCTGAATGTATATTTCTGTTTGTCTGTCTGTTTCGCTCTGTCTGGCTCTGTCTGTCTGAGTCTATTTATCTTTTTGCCTCTCTATCTCTGTCTTTGTTTGCATCTGTCTGCCGGTTTCTCTCTATGTATCTGTCTCTCTATCTATGTCCGTCTGATAATCTCAATGTGCCTGTCTGACTCTCTCTCTCTCTTTGTTTGGCTCTGACTCTCTCTAATCATTGGGTGGCACTTCTGCAGCGTAAATGTTACCTGCTACTTAACAGCCCAGGCTTGATTGTCCTCCAGGTCTTGTTGCATGCGGGCATGGACTACTTAATTATTTGAGGAGTTGAGAATGGCACTGAACACTGTGAAATCTTCAGTAACATCCCCAATACTGACCTTATCATGGAGGGAAGGTCATTGATGAAGCAGCTGATGAAGGTTGTGCCTAGGACTCTGCCCTGAGGAACACCTGCAGCGGTGCCCTGGGCCTGAGATGATTGACCTCCATCACCACAACTATCTTCCTTTGTGCTAGTTATGACTCCAGCCAGTGGTGAGTTTTCCAGTGATTTCCATTAACTTCAATTTTGCTAGGGCTGCTTGATGCCACACTCAGTCAAATTCTGTCACTCACACCTCACCTCAGGAATTTAGGTCTTCTGTCTATGTTTGGACCAAGGCTGTAATGAGACCTGGAGCTGAGTGGTCCTGACTGAACATGAACTGAGCATTGGTGAGTAGCATAGTACCCAATCCTGCCCTTTTTCAGCCATGGCTCCGGTATCAGCACGCCATCATATTTCAATTTGGCTATGTGCGCCTGCAGCTCAGCAAATTTGTATACCACACTTCATGCATTTAACCACATGCACTATAAACCTGTCTTGTCTTCTCTTAGTTGGACCCCACATAATACTTTATTGTTTAATACTCTTGTGCTATCTGTCTCTCCCTATCCTTTGTGCACCTTGTTTCTCCTTTCTAATGCTACAGCCTCGTGCCCACCCCTTGTCAAATTGGTTAAAAACCGCCCGAACATTAGGAGCAAACCATCCCCCTCCACGTCGAGACCATTGGTTGCGGCCCTGTTGTGGTGCAAACTGTCCAGCCTGTGCAGGTCCCACCTCTCCGAGAACCGGTCCCAATGTCCCAGGAATCGAATGTCCTCCCTCCTGAACCATCTCACCAGCCACGCATTCATCTGCTCTATCCTGCAATTTCTATACTCACCATCACAGGCAATGGGAGGAATCTGAAGATTACTACCTTTGAGGTCCTTATTTTAATCTCTTCCCTAGATCCCTAAAACCTGCCTGCAGGTCCTCATCCTTCTTCCTACATAATGCATTGCTTCCGATATTGTGCACGACCTCTGGCTGATCAAATTCACCTCTCAGAATGTTCTTCAGCCGCTCAGCGACATCCTTGACCCTGTCTCCAGGGAGGCAACATATTATCCTGGATTCACTTCTGCTGTCGCCGAAACGCTTGTCTATTACCCTAACGATTGAATACCCTATCACTGTTGCTTTCCTGATCTTTCACACCACCACACTGTACATGTGTGCCACCCGTGGTGCTCTGGACTTGGCACTGACTGTACTCGCCAGATGAACCATCGGCCTCTCCGGTATTTAGATCTGAATACCGGTTAGAGAGTGAGATGCACTCAGGGGACTCTTGCACTGCCTGCCTGGTCCTCGTTGTCTGTCTGGTGGTCACCCATTTCATCTCTGCCTGCACACTCTTAAGCTGCGGGGTGACCACCTCCTGAAACGTGCTACCCATGTAGCTCTCAGCCTAACGGCTGTACCGCAGTGAGGCCAGTTGCTGCTCAAGCTCCTAAACCCGGAGTTCGAGCTCCTCCAGCTGACGACACCTCCTGCACACTGTGGTTGTCCAGGACACGGGAAGTGTACTGGATTTGCCGCATGGCACAAGATGTGCATTCCACGGAAATGAGTGGCCCTGCCATGCCTATATATAATATACCATTACTAACTTAACAGAAATAAACTGAAGGCTTTTAAATATATATGTGGAATTCGCATTCTGGACCTGTTCAAATAATGTGTACATTCAGTTCTTGTTAGCCTGACAACGATCTCATAGTGTCTGGCAAGTGAGATTCCGTACACTGTAAGTTTTTCAGAATAAGAGATTACAGGACTTTGGAGCAGAGAGATGGTGGGTGGTTCAAGCTACTTGTTTGAGGAGCTGTAATAGTTTGAGGTGCTGTAATTGTTGATGTGCTGTATTAACTTGAGGTTCCGTATTGATTTCAGATAATCTATCAGGTTGAGGTGTTGTATTCGGTTGAGGTGTTGTATTAGAGTGTGGTGCTGTATTAATTTAACGTGCTGCATTAATTTAGGTAATGTATTCGTTTGAGGGTGTGTAATAGTTTGACGAGCTGTATTAGTTTGAGGTACTGCAATAGTTTGAGGTGCTTTATTAGTTTGAGGTACTATTTTTGTTTGAGTAGGTGTATTAGATTGAGGTGCTGTATTAGTTTGAGGAGCTGTATTAGTTTGAGGGACTGTATTAGTGCGATGGGCAGTATTAGATTGAGGAGCTGTATTATTTGAGGGGCTTTATTAGTTTGAGGTACTGTATTAGTTTGAGGTGCTTTATTAGTTTGAGGTACTATTTTTGTTTGAGTAGGTGTATTAGATTGAGGTGCTGTATTAGTTTGAGGAGCTGTATTAGTTTGAGGGACTGTATTAGTGTGATGGGCAGTATTAGATTGAGGAGCTGTATTATTTGAGGGGCTTTATTAGTTTGAGGAGCTCTATTAATTTGAGGTAAAGTATTAGGTTGAGGGACTGTATTAGTTTGAGATACTGTATTAGTTTGAGGGTCTGTATTAGTTTGAGGTACTGTATTAATTTGAGGAGCTATATTAGTTTGAAATACTGTTTTAGTTTGAGGGTGTGTATTAGATTGAGGTGTTGTATTAGTTTGAGGGGCTGTATTAGATTGAGGTACTGTATTAGTTTAAGATACTCTTTTACTTTTGAGGAGCTGTATTAGTTTGAGTGGGTGTATTAATTTGAGGTACTGTATTAGGTTGAGGGGCTGTATTAATTTGAGGTACTGTATTAGTTTGAGGGTCTGCATTAATTTGATGTAATGTATTAATTTGATGTGCTATATTAGTTTGAGATAGTTTTATTTTGAGGGTGTGTATTAGATTGAGGTGCTGTATTAGTTTGAGGCGCTGTATTAGATTGAATTACTGTATTAGTTTGAGATACTGTTATAGATTTGAGGAGCTACATTAGTTTGAGTGGCTGCATTAGTTTGATGGGCTGTATTGGTTTGAGGGGCTGTATTAGCTTTAGGGGCTGTATTAGTTTGAGGTACTGTATTATTTTGAGGGTCTGTATCAGTTTGAGGTAATGTATTAATTTGACGTGCTATATTAGTTTGAGGTACTGTTTTAGTTTGATGGTGTGTGTTAGGGTGAGGTGCTGTATTAGTTTGAGGGTTTGTGTTAATTTGAGGTACTTTATTACTTGAGATACTGTTTTCATTTTGAGGAGCTGTATTAGTAGTTTGAGTGGCTGTATTAGTTTGATGGGCTGTATTAGTTTGATGGCTGTATTATTTGAGGGGCTATATTAGTTTGAGGGGCTGTATTAGTTTGAGGGTTTGTATTACTTTAAGGGGCTGTATTAGCTTGAATCACTGAATTAGTTTGATACTGTATTATTTTGATGGGCTGTATTAGTTTGAGGTACTGTATTAGTTTAAGGGGCTGAATTAATTTGAGGGGCAATATTAGTTAAAGGGCTGCATAAGTTTGAGGTACTGTATTAGTTTGAGGGTTTGTATTACTTTAAGGGGCTGTATTAGCTTGAATCACTGAATTAGTTTGATACTGTATTATTTTGATGGGCTGTATTAGTTTGAGGTACTGTATTAGTTTAAGGGGCTGAATTAATTTGAGGGGCAATATTAGTTAAAGGGCTGCATAAGTTTGAGGTACTGTATTAGTTTGAGGGGTTGTATTAGTTGGAGGTACTACAATAGTTTGAGGTACTGTTTTATTTTGAGTAGGTGTATTAGATTGAGGTACTGTATTAGTTTGAGGTACTGTTTCAGTTTGAGGCGCTGTAATAGTTTGATGGGCTGTATTAGTTTGAGGGGCTGTATTAGTTTGAGGGGTTTTATTATTTTAAGGGGCTGTATTACTTTGAGGTACTATATTAGTTTGATAATGTATTAACTAGATGGAATATATTAGTTTGAGGTATTGTATTAGTTTGAGGGGCAGTATTAATTTTTGGTACTGTCTTAGTTTGAGGGGCTGTATTAGTTTGAGGGACTGTACTAGTTTGAGGTACTGCAATAGTTTGTGGTGCTATATTAGTTTGAGGTATTCTTTTAGTTTGAGGAGCTGTATTAATTTGAGGGGCTGTATTAGTTTGATGGGCAGAAATATTTTGAAGGGCTGTATTATTTGAGGAGCTTTATTAGGCTGAGTGGCTGTATTAATTTGAGGCACTTTATTAGTTTGAGGTACTGTATTAGTTTGAGGGGCAGTATCAGTTTGAGATATTGTATTAATTTGACGTGCTTTCTTAGTTTGAGGTACTGTTTTAATTTGAGGGGGTGCATTACGTTGAGGTGCTGTATTCGTTTGAGATATTGTGTTAGTTTTGAGGATCTGTATTAGTTTGAGGGGCTGTATTAGTTTAAGGGCTATATTAGTTTGAGGTACTGTATTAGTTTGTGGGGCTGTATTACTTTGGGTGGGTGAATTAGTTTGAGGGTCTGTATTAGTTTGAGGGGCTGTATTAGTTTGAGGGGCTCTATTAGTTTGAGGATCTGTATTAGTTTGATTAGCTGTAATGGTTTGAGGGGCTGTAATAATTGAGGGTTGCATTAGTTTGAGGTACTGTATTAGCTTGAGGTTCTGTGTAGTTTGAGGGGCTGTATTATTTTGCGGTGCTGTATTAGTTGAAGGGCAGTAGTAGTTTGATGTACTGTATTTGTTTGTGACACTGTATTAGATTCAGGGGCACTATTAGTTTGGGGGGCTGCTTTAGTTTGAGGTAATGTATTAGTTTAAGGGCTGTTAGTGTTTGAGGTCCTGTATTAGTTTGCAGCACTTTATTAGTTTTAGGGGCTCTATTAGTTTGTGGGGCTGCATTAGTTTGAGGTGCTGTATTTGTATGAGGGGCTCTATTATTTTGAGGGGCTGTATTAGTTTGAGGGGCTCTATCAGTTTCAGTGGCTGTATTAGTTTGAGGGCACTATTAGTTTGAGGGGCTGTGTTAGTTTGAGGGGCTCTAATAGTTTGAGGGGCTGTAATAGATTGAGGATTTGTATTAGTTAAAGGGCTGTATTAGTTTGAGGTACTGTATGAGGTTGAGAGGCTGTATTAGTTTGAGGGGCTGTATTAGTTTGAGGGGCTTTATTAGTTGAAGGGACTCTATTTGTTTGAGGGGCTGTATTAGTTTGAGGTACTGTATTTGTTTGAGGTGCAGTATTTGTTTGAGGGTTTCTATTAGTTTGAGGGGCTGTATTAGTTTGAGGGGCTCTATTAGTTTAAGAGGCCATATTAGTTTCAGGTACTGTATTTGTTGGAGGGGCTCTATTCGTTTGAGGGGGTGTATTAATTTGAGGTGCAGTATTAGTTTGAGGATGACTATTAGTTTGAGGGGCTGTATTATTTTGAGGGGCTCTATTAGTTTGAGGTGCTCTATTATTTTGAGGTGCAGTATTAGTTTGAAGGGTTGCATTAGTTTGAGGGTCTGTATTAGTTTGAGGGGCTGTATCAGTTTGAGGGTGCTGTAGCAGATTGAGGTACTGTATTAGTTTGAGGGGCTGTATTAGTTTGAGGGGCTGTATCAGTTTGAGGGTGCTGTATTAGTTTGAGGTACTGTATTAGTTTGAGGGGCTGTATTACTTTGAGGTACTGTATTAGTTTTATGGTCTGTATTATTTTGAGGTACTGTATTAGTTTGAGGGGCTGTTTTATTTTGAGGTATTGCATTAGTTTGAGTTACTCTATTAATTTGATGGGCTTTATTAGATTAAGGGCTGTATCAGTTTGAGGGTGCTGTATTATTTTGAGGTACTGTATTAGTTTGAGTGACAGTATAAGTTTGAGGGACTGTATTAGTTTGAGGATCCACCGGCACAAATTCCCACTTTAACTGTTTAACTAAATGGCCACAGTTAAGGTGGACAGCCCCATCCCAGAGTGCAGCAGAGCAGCCCTGAGAGGACCCCCTACCACCCTACCATTTGGAATTTAATTACTGAATGGCCACAGCAGAATGAAGGACATCACCGAAATTATATGAGGTCTAGAGATGGGCCTGGTTGAGTTTGCAACAACAACCACATTGCTGGGAGAATGCAGCTGGCAATTTTCAGTAGTTAATTCATGTGATCAGAATTCTCCGGTCTTTGGGGTTTGCAATTTCAATCTCAGCAATAAAAATATTCCATCACAACAGTGAATTAACTCGGCTGTCGTCATCTGTTTGTTCATTTTTTTAAAGTAGCATTTTTAGCGATTTTACAACATCAGTGTCCCCGTGGAGATCCCGCAGTGTTTAAAGGAATGGCGCTGAGAATGTCAGGCCTCAGAATTTAATTCAGAGAGATTGCCTACAGCACGAAGGGACACATCACTTCACACAGAAAATGTTTGAAACATATTACAGTGTGGCGAAAATATACTATGTAATCATTGCCGTCATTGGTGTTCCTGGTAAGTGACAATAACCATTGAAGTTGTGTAAATCTGTGTGTGAACTGGTCTCTGGTTTTGCTCTTTGACTGATAATGTTACATCCTGATCTAGCGGTCACCATTATACAGACACCCGAACCGTGATAACATTTCGTTTGGTCAAATGTCCTGAATTACTCAAGGGTTCGTTCTTAAGTTATTTTCCTTAATGCAATATTGTGTACTGTTGAAACAGACCTCAGTGTAAGCAACACTCTGAGGGAAGGTATCAGTGGAAGGGATTGTCACTGTAGAAGTACTGAGTGTGGGTCACTAACTGGAGTGGAACACCTGACCCTAGTGGATATGTATTACTAGGTGCATCACTCACTGTAGAATTGGACTGAGTGTGGTTTACTAACTGGAGTGGAACACTTGACCACAGCAGCCATGTATTACTGGGAGTGTCTGTCACTGTAGAACTGTAGTGCGTGTGGGTCACTAACTGGAGTGGAACACCTGACCCCATTGGCCATGTATTACTGGGAGTGTCTCTCACTGTAGAATTGTACTGAGTGTGGGTTACTAATCGGAGTGGATCACCTGACCATAGTGACCATGTATTTGTGGGAGTGCCTGTCACTGTAGATTGTATTGAGTGTGGGTTACTAAACGGAGTGGATCACCTGACCATAGTGGCCATGTATTACTGGGAGTGTCTGTCACTGTAGAATTGTATTGAGTGTGGGTTACTAAACGGAGTTGATCACCTGACCATAGTGGCCATGTATTACTGGGAGTGTCTTTCAATGTAGAACTGCCCTGAGTGTGGGTCACTAACCAGAGTGTAAAACCTGACCCCAGTCGCCATGTATTACTGGGAATGTCTGTCACTGTAGAACTGTACTGAGTGTGGGTCACCAAACGGAGTGGAACACCTTACCCCAGCAGCCATGTTTTACTGGTATTGCCTGTCACTGTTGAAATGTACTGAGTGTGCGTCATCAACCGGAGTGGCCATGTACTGGGAGTATCTATCACTGTAGAACTGTCCTGAACTGGAACAATTCGGTTACAATTTGAAACTATTATTTTAGTTAACTGATCTCTCCTCTTCATGGAGCTGCATTCGTGTTTTCCGACTGCAATTAATGGCAAAGGGGAAGATTTTTGCAGTTGGTTGAAAAAGTTTGGTGAAAAGCATAGGAGACGATGCAACGAACGTTAATGAGGTTGATTCCTGGGATTGCCAGGGTTAAATGCTGAGAGGTTGCTTCCCCTGGCTGGAGTGTCTAGAACTAGGGGCATCGTCTCAGGATAAGGTGTAGGCCATTTAAGATTAAGATGAGAAGGATATTCTTCACTCAGAGGGTTGTGAATCTTTGGAATTCTCTGCCCCAGAGGCCGGTAAATGCTGAGTCTTTGAGTATATTCAAGACTGAGATAGATGGATGTTTGGACTCTAGGTGTAGCAAGGGATATGGAGATCGGGCGGGAAAGTGGAGTTGAGGTCGATGATCAGCCATGATCTTTTTGAATGGCGGAGCAGGCTGGAGGGTTCTTATGGACTACTCCTGCTCCTATTTCTTATGTTCATATATAAGGTGAAATATATTGAATATGCTTTGTTTCCTATTGAACAGGTAAACAGCAGGACAGCAGTGTTACAGTATTCAAATCCTCTGTATAAAGACTTATTCTATATGTATAGTTATTGGGAACATTTTAATTGTTTTGGTGCTGATGCATCCCCTTCCCCCAACATGGCCCTGAAAATCTGTGGGTCATGAGTGCTGAATGTCATTATGTTACCATTAGACGGGATGAATATTGGGCTGTGGTTACTCATTATTCCATATCTATAACTGATTAAGGTTTGGCGAACCAGTACTTATCTATGATTCAGATTATTTACACAGGGAACCTGCACCGATCACTGCCCTTAGCTCAGTGTGGTAAGTCCTCTGCATAGGAGAGACACCTATAGCTCAAGAACATGTATATCAGGTTTTCATAATACAGAGATCAGTACCGAGGGCAGTAAATAATAGCATTAATAAATTGATAATAATGTAATATATAGGGCAATGCTTCAATAAATAAAATACTTCAATATCCGCAATGATTAAATGAACTGATGAAATTGATTAATTTGTACTCAAG
Source organism: Somniosus microcephalus (assembly GCF_052327205.1). Lineage (NCBI taxonomy): Eukaryota > Metazoa > Chordata > Chondrichthyes > Squaliformes > Somniosidae > Somniosus > Somniosus microcephalus. The sequence continues at coordinate 17,160,646 of NW_028225181.1, forward strand.
TATTGAGAACTCCATAGAATTTACAGCAAAAAACAGGCCATTTGGTCCGCCTAGGTAATGCCAGAGTTAATGCTCCACAGGAGCCTCTTCCCACCCCTCTTCATCTAACCCTATCAGCATAAATTTCTACTGCTTTGTACCTCGTGTACTTCTCTCGCTTCCCCTTAAATGCATCTCTGCTATTCGCCTCAGATACTTCAAGTTCTAGCGAGTTCCACTTTTTAAACAATCTCTGAGTAATGAAATTTCTCCTCAATTCCGTATTCGAATTATTAGTTACTAGCTTTTGTCGATAATCACCAATTTTGCACACACATCACAAGTATAAACATCTACCCTATGTTACCCCTTCAAAATTTAAAGGCCTCTGTTAGGCCACCCCTCAGCCTTCTCTTTTGTACAGAAAAGAGCAGTATCCTGTTAAATTTTTCCTGATGTATATAATGTCTCAGTTCTGGTGTCCTCCTTGTAAATACATTGCAATTTCTCCTTTGCCTTAATATCCTTTATTTAATATGGAGATCAGAACTGCACACAGTTCACTCCGTGTGGTATAACCAAGCTTCTATATTAGTTTAAGCTAACCTCTTTGCTTTACGATTCTATTCTTCTAGAAATGTACCCCAGTGTTTTGTTTGCATGTTTATTGCCATGTTAACAAGCGTTGCTACTTTAAATGATTTTGTAATCGGTACCCCTCTAACCCATTCCGACTCTGATTTTCCAAGGGCTATTTGGGAACCTTATTCTTCCTACCAAAATGCAGTACTTCTCACTTAGCTATATTGAAATTAATTTTCCATTTATACGTCCTTTCTGCAAGTTTAATAATGTCTTCAGGTATTGTGCTGCATTCTTTCTCTGTATTAACTGTATTCCTAATTTGGAGTAATCTGCAAATTTTGAATTTGTGCTTTTGCTTCCCGAATCAATATCGTTTATGTAAATGGTGAACAACAGTGGCCCCAACGCCGATGCTTGCGGAACATCACTTCTCACCATCCACCAATCTGAGTAAATAACTTTATCCACTACTCCCAATTTGCTGCTCTTGCAGCCATCTTGCTATCCATTCTGCTGCTTCTCTCCTAACTCCACTTGCTCAGTGATGCAGTCTGCTATGTAATACCTTATTGAATAGCTTTAAAAAAATCAATGTATATTACATCTACTGCATTACCCTTATTTAATCTTTCTGATACTTATTCAAAGGATTCACTAAGGTTACTCAAGCAAGACATTCCAAAGGGGGTGCAGGAACAGAGGGACCTGGGGGTACATTTACAAATATCATTCAAGATGGCAGGTCAGGTTGAGAAGGTGGTTAAAAAGCTTAAGGGAATCTGAGCTTTATAAATGGAGGCTTAGAGTGCAAAAGCGTGGAAAGCATGAGTAACATTTATAAAACATTGGTTCGGCCACAACTGGAGTATTGTGTCCAATTCTGGGCACCGCACTTTAGGAAGGGCATGAAGGCTTCAGAGCGGGAGCAGAAAAAATTTACAAGAAAATTCCAGGGATGAGGAACTTCAGTTATGTAGATATACTAGAGAAGCTGGGGTTGTTCTCCTTCGAGCAGAGAAGATTGAGAGGAGATTTCATAGAGGTGATCAATATCATCAGGGGTCTAGACAGAGTAGATAGAGATATGCTGTTCCCATTGGTGGAACAGTCGAGAAGCATAGAACACAGGTTTTAGGTGATGTGCCGAAGATCCAAGGGCAATATGAGGAAAAACGCTTTAAGGCAGCGAGTGGTTATGATCTGGAATGTACTGTCTGAAAGGCTGCTGGAGGCAGATTCAATCGTGACTTTCAAAAGGGAATGGAATAAGTTCCTGAAGGAAAAACGTCCCTCCTTTTTCTGTGATGATATCATTGCTTTAATAATGTTAATCTCTGCGATCTTCCAGTTCTGAAGAAAGTTCATCGATCTGAAACGTTTACTCTCTTTCTCTCTGCACAGATGCTGCCTGATTTGCTGAGTGTTTTCAACATTGTCTTTTTTATCAGATTTTCAGCAGTCTCAGTATTATGCTTTTGCTCAAATACTTATGCCTGGATATTAATAGAGGCCGGAGAGTGCGGGGTGGATGCGGAATTTCAAACAGGATACCCAGTAGTCCGGGTGTTCCCAGAAGTTGGGGTACCTTAACTCCACAGTGTGAGTCCTTTGTCCTTGACTGGTTCCACACCACGGAAGTCAGCCTGATTGACAACCAGGCTTCCAGGCAGACGGGAATGCGGGACTCCGGAGCAGGACAAGGTCGGTCTGATGCACAAACATTGCGTGCTGCATCCTATCATGCAGTGTGCCCGATCACGGACCGGGGGATTTGACTGGTCCTGGGGGGGTGTCCAGGCCACAGTCTTGGGAATGCCCGACCTCGATTGGGCGGTTCTATGCATGGGAGTTTGGGCGATGGGTAGAGCTTTGGGGGCCGGGTGAAAGTATTCCCGAGTCCCAGGAAGCCTGGCCAGCCATAATTAAGCCTATAAAATAGGTTACATCAGAGTCTTTCGGGGTATATGTGGAACGTTCTTTGTTCTAGTCCTAATCAGGCCCCCTCCCTCGCCTCTTTTTCCAGTGCATTGATGATTGTATCGGTGCCGTTTCCTGCTCTTGCCCTGAAATAAAAATGTCATTCACATTGCTTCCAATTTCTACCTTCCCTCACCTTCACGTGTTAAATCTCTGACTATTCCCTTCCCTTCCTCGACTTCTCTGTCTCCATCTCAGGGGATAGGCTATTGGCAATCATTCAGTTTAAGCCCACTGCCTCCCACAGTTACCTGGACTACACTTCCTCCCACCCCGCTTCCTGTACACTCTATTCCATTCTACCAGTTTCTCCATACTAGTGCTTCCGACATGTTTTCCTTACTTTCCTCATGGTTGCTTTCCTCAACCAAGGATTCCCCTCTACCACGGTTGACACGGCCCCAAACCGTGTTCGTTCTATTACTCGCACTTCTGCTCTCACTCCTTCCCCTCCCTCCTGGAACCACGATAGGGCTGCACTTGCCCTCACCTTTCACTGCAGCAGCCCCCAAATTCAGTGGATCATCCTCCACCATTTCCGCCTCCTCCAGCATGATCCCACCAACAAACACATCTTCCCCTCACCTCTCCTTTCAGCATTCCGAAGGAAACACTCCCTCTGCAACACCCTGGTTCACTCATCTATCACCCCCAACACACCTTCCCCTTCGCCCGGCACCTTCCTGTGCAAACGCAGGAGATGGAACACCTGCCTTTTTCCCTCCACCCTTCCCACTGTCCAACGCCCCAAACACTCTTTCCCAGTGAAACAGCGATTTACTTGTATTTCTTGCAATTTATTACACTCTATTCGCTGCTCACGATGCAGTCTCCTCTACACTGTGGAGACGAAATGCAGACTGGGTGACCGCTTTGCGGAACACCTCCAGTCAGTCCGTAAAGTTGACCCCGAGCTTCCGGTCGCCTGTTACTTGAATTCTCTGCTCCACTCCCACTCTGATCTCTCTGTCGTCGTGCTCTTACACTGTTCCAATGAAGCTCCAAGTAAGCTCGAGAAACAACACCTCATCTTTCGATTAAACACTTTACAGCATTCTGGACTCAACATCGAGTTCAACAATTTCAGACCATATCCTCTGCCCCGATCTTTTTTATTTCTCTCTCTCACATTGCATCTGTCGATCAATCTGCCAGCGACATTTAAACTTCATCTAGAGCAATCTTTTATTTCTTAACTTGTCCCACTGCCATCTCCTTTTACCTTGCACGATCATCCCTTTTTCATTTGGTCTCTCCTGCCTTCCATCCTATCACAGACCTTCCATTTTGTTCTTTCCTCCACTCCCCCCTTTCCCTGCCCCCACACTTGCTTAAAAACCTGTTCCATCTCCAGCTTTTTCCAGTTCTGACAAAGGGTCAGCGACCTGAAACGTTAACTCTGTTTCTCTCTCCAAAGATGCTACCTGACCCACTGAGTGTATCCAGCATTTTCTGTTTTTACATCAGAGACTGCCCGCTTCATTATAATATTTAAATCCCCAACCCGCCTCCTGGGAGTAGTACACAGCCCGCCCCCTGTCCCGTCTCCGTTAAATTAGGAAGCGGGCGGGTTGGAGGCAGGTTGTGGTCGGGACGATATTGTTCAATTTTCACCTCTGACCCAAACGCAACACGCCCGTTTTTGGGGTGTTAAAATCCCGCCCCGGGCTCAGAGTCACAGAATGCTTGATCAGTCATTTCCAGTCTCTTTTCCCTTCTGTGTTTTACAGTGAACTTGCTGGCGATTGTGATCCTGTCCCAGGGAAAGTGTGGGAGCTCCACCTGCACCACTCGTTATCTGGTGTGCATGGCAGCGGCAGATCTCCTGCTCGTTGTCACTGAGGTCATACTGGACCAGATCAGAGGGTATTATTTCCCAAGTTCTTTCCTGTCCATCATCCCTGTGTGTCGTGTTCTCTTTGCCCTGTCCGCTGTAGCCACAGACTGTTCTGTCTGGTTCACCGTCACTTTCACCTTTGATTGATTTGTGGCCATTTGTTGTCAGAAGCAGTAAAATAAATATTGCACCGAGAAAATTGCAGCTGTGGTTCTCGGAACAGCCTGCATTCTGTTTTGTTTAACAAACGTTCCCTTCTACTTTGTATTTCAACCCACGGTGATAATCGACAATGTGCCGTGGTTCTGTGATACAATCCCAAGCTATTTTACTGATCCCGGGTGGAAAGGATTTGACTTGTTTGATATGGTTTTAACCCCATTGCTCCCTTTCGCTTTAATTCTGTTGCTCAACGCTCTGACAGTCAGACACATTTTAGTGGCCAGTCGGGTCCGTAAGCGACTGAGGAGTGAAAACAAGGGAGAGAATGGCAGAGGCCCAGAGATGGAGAGCAGAAGGAAGTCTGTGATTTTACTCTTCACCATATCCGCCAGCTTCATACTGCTGTGGCTGGTCTTTCTTACAGAATTCTTATCTTATTCCATTGCAGGAGCATATCCCCATTATTACACTCTTTGGTTATATATCTTTAGACTAGTCGGATTTATGCTGCGGGATTTAAGTTGCTGCACAAACACATTTATTTATGCGGTGACCCAGTCCAAGTTCAGAGAGCAGGTGAAGAGCGCGGTGAAATATCCATTTACCCCAATTATTCAGTTCATTAATAATCAGAACAACTGAACACAGCCCAGAGGCGGCTCCCAGTATTTCCAGCCCAGGAATGTATTATTCAGCCCCAGACTGCCATCCACTGAATTACTCCAGCAACCCCTGGAGGTCTGAAGATATAGCCAGTGGCGGGGAGAGCTCTGTGTTTAGGACTTGTCGCAGTTTCTGACTGACAATTCCCACATTTTCTTTCGGGACAGGAACTCTGGTTTGCTGCATTCTGTCTGAGCTCTTCTGTAAAGAGTCCCTTCAGCTATTGAGGGCAGCAATTCATTCGCAGCTTCCAGAGTAAGAGCCTGTTCAATAGCTGGGCAGACAGAGCTGGGCTGCAGTCCAGATGATTATATTACATGGAATATTCAGCTCACATAAATGCCATTAGGCCCAATCAGTTTCTGCTGGTGTTTATGCTCCGCAACATTCTCCTCCCATTGCATCTACCTCATCTCAGCCGCTCAAGATATCATTCTATTCCCCTTTCTCTCATTTACTCCTCTAGTTTCCTTTTGAAGGAACTTAACCATCTCTGGGTATAGAAATTGCTCCTTATTCCCCTATTGGATGTATTAGGAACTATCTTGTGTACATGACCCCAAGTGTTGCATTCTCCCACAAGTGTAAACATTCGCTCCACATCTACCATATCCAACCCATTCATAATTTTCAAGGACTCTATCAGGCCTCATCTAAGTCCTTTGTCTTCTAAAGCAGAACGGCCCAATCTGTTTAATCTATCCTGACAGCTGTAATCTTTCAGTTCTGGTGCCATCCAACTAAATATTTGTAAGACCAAAGCTACTGGCTCCCTTCACAAACTCCGTTGCCTAGCCACCAACTCCATCCCTCTCCTTAGCACCAGTTTGCTCTTTGCATTATTGGTGTCATATTCGACCACTGGATGATCTTCCGACCAGAGATTCACTCCATCACCAGGACGGCTTCCTTCCACCTCCACAACATCGCCGAACTTCGCCCCTCCCTCAGCTCATCAGCTGCTCAAACCATCATCCATGCCTTTGGTAGCTCAAGACTTGATAACACCAAATCTCTCCTGGCCAGCTTCCCATCGCCCACCATCCATAACTTGAGCTCATCCAAAGCTCTGCTGCCCATAACCTAACTCACACCAAATCCCAGTAAACCACCACCCCTGTGCTCACTGGCCTACATTGACTCCAGTTTTGGCAATGCCTGCATTTTAAAATTATCATCCTTGCTTTCAAATCCCTAAATTGCCTCGCCCTCCCTACCTCTGCAAGATCCACCAGCCCCTCAACAGTCCCGAGATCTCTGTGCTCCTCTAATTCTGGCTTCTTGCACACCCCAATTGTAACCGCTCCACCATTGGCGGCTGTGCTTTCTGCTGCCTGGCCCCTAAACTCAGGAATCCCCTCCCTAAACCTCTCTGCTTCTCTAAATCTCCCTCCTCCTTTAAGATGCTGCTTAAAACTTATCTCTTTGACTAAGCTTTTGTCATCATTCCTAATATCTCCTTAGGTGGCTCAGGATCAGGTTTGCTTCAATAATGCTCCCGTGAATCGTTTGCGTAATTTTACTATGCTAAATGCGCTATATAAATAAAGTTTGTTGTTCTTGTAAGTGCTTTTTGCACTTTCTCCAGTTCTTCTACGTCCTTTTTATATTATGGAGACATTAACTATGCACCGTTCTCTAAGTGTGACCTAACTCGTGTCCTGTACATATTTAATACAATTTACAAAGTATTTACAGCACAGAGACAGGCCATTCGACTCAAAATGTGCATGTTGGTGTCCATGCTCCACACGAGACTCCACCCACCCTCCTTCATCTCACCCAGTAAAAAATATCGTTCTATTCCTTCCCCCCTCATGTGCTTGTCTCGCTCCCCTTTAAATCTGTCTATGCTATTCGCATCAACTGCTCCTTGTGGTAGTGAGTTCCACATTCTCACCACTCATGGTAAAAAGATTTCTGCTGAATTTCCTATTAGATTTATTAATGACTATCTTAAATCTATGACCCCAAGTTCTGGTCTCTCCTGCAAATGGAAACACCTTCTCTAATCTTCCCTATGAAATCCTTTCATAATCTCAAAAATACTATCTGAGTATCACTCAGTCTTCACTTTCCTAAAGAAAAGGGCCCCAGCCTGTTCAGTCTTCCCCAACAGGTATAAACTCTCAGTTCTGGCATCATTCTAGTAAATACTGTTTGCACCTTCACCACTCCCTCTGTGCTCTTTTTATAAGGTGGAGGCCATGTTCACAGTACTCCATGTGTGGTCTAAACAAGGTTCCATACAAGTTTAACATAACTTCTATTCCTTACAATTCTATCCCTCCAGAAATGAACCCCAGTACTTTCTTTGTTTTATGGCCTTATCAACCTGCATTGCAACTTTTAGTGATTTATATAACTGTACCATCACATCCCGCTGCCAAATAAACCCGTTCAGAACTTATTTTCCAAGGAGTATGTGACCTCCGTATGCTTCCTATTAAAATGCACTACCTCACACTTCTCTATATTGAGGTTCATTTGCCAGTTACACGCCAATTTTGCCAGTTTAATCATGTCTTCCTGGATTATGTCGCAGTCCTCCTCTGTATTAAATATAAACCCCCATTTGGGTGGCATCCACTTGTTTGAAATTGCACTTCCGATTCCTGAGTCCTAATTGTTTAAGTAAATGGTGAACAAAAATGTTCCCAGCACCGATCCTTGTGAATCATCACTTCCCAACACTGGCCAACTTCACTTCTTTTGATTTCTATCGTCGTGGAAATAAACCCCAGTTAGCATTAGTTAGCATTTTAATTGCGTTGCTGGCCAGTGATACTGCTTTAAATTATTTGCTCACCTGGAAACCAAAAGCCCTTTGCTCTTCTGCCACGTTCAGCTTCGTTTTGTCTAAGTTATTGGTGATTATAAAATCATGGAATGACACAGTACAAAAGGAGGCCATTCGGCCCACCCTACCTGTGCCAGTTCTTTGGTAGAGCTATCCAATTAATCCCACTCCTCTGCTCTTTCCACAGAATTTTATTTTAGCTCAAGTATTTTGTCCAAATGCCCTTTGAAAGTTACTATTGTATCTTCTTCCACCGCTCTTTCAGGCAGCGCATTCCAGATCACGACAACTCGCTGCATAAAACAAAATTTTCCTCATGTTGTCTCTGTTTCTTTTGCCAATCACATTAAATCTGTGTCCTTTGGTTACTGACTCCATTGCCACTGGAAACAGTTGCTCCTTAATGACTCTATCAAATCTATTTAGGCTTTTGAACAACTCCATCAAATCTCCTCTTAACCTTCTCTGCTCTAATCAGAACAACCCCAGCTACTCCAGTCTCTCCACATAACTAAAGTCCCTTATCCCTGGTACCATTCTAGTAAATCTCTTCTGCACACGCTCCAAGACTTTGACATTTTCCTAAAATGTGGTGCCCAGAATTGGACACAATACTCCACCTAAAGCCTAATCAGTGCTTTTTAAAGTTTTGGCATAAATTCCTTGCTTTTGTGCTCTACTGCTTAATAATAATGTGAAGGATCCCGTAGGCTTTATGAACATACTTCTCAAATTGTGCGGCCACCTTCAAAGATATATGCCTAGGTCCCTCTGTTTCTGCACTCACTTTAAAATTGTACAATTAAGATCACATTGCCTCTTCTCATTTTTCACTTCACAATTCTCTGTGTTAAATAGAATTTGCCAAGCTCTCATACCCAACCATTTTATAAGGTTAAATTCCCAGCCAAATTTTCTTGGCATTTAAGGTATTGCTTCCGGTTCCAATTATATTTTATTCTGTTAATGCCAAATATGCCAGCAGATTTAGTAAGGAATTAAATTTGTAGACGGAAATGTGGGTCAATTGGAAGATGCTGCATCAATGTCTTCTTAACCACAGGCCAGCCATGGTCGTATTGAATGGTGGAGCAGGATCCAACAGCTGAATGGCCGACTCCTGCTCCTATTTCGTAAGTTCTCTTGTTGACCAGTCAGTCTACGTCCTCCTGAAATCTGTTACAATTCTCCTCCTTGTGTACTACATTTCCTAGGTTCGATGCCCTGTGTACCCAACTCTAGGTCAATAAAATATATCAGAGAGAGCATTATTCCTAATAGCGATCCCTGGGGAACACCACTGTATAGTTCCCTCCAGTCTGAAAAGCAACCCGTCACCACTATTCTCTGCTTTCTGACCCTTAGCCAATTTGGTATCCATGCTGCCCTGTCCCATAAATCCCATAGGCTACAATTTCATAATCAGTTATGTCACGTGGTTCTTTGCCAAACGCCTTTTGAAAGCCCATATACACAACAACAACCGCACTACCCCCATGATACTTATATTTTCCTACCAAAGTGCATCATCTCGCATTCATCAATGTTAAACTTCACTTGCCACCTAACTGCGCAGTGGGACAGGGTCACTGGCAAGGCTTGGAAGCTAAGCTAGGGCCAGGCCTGGTTAGTTTCTGGAGGGGTGACCACCAGGGAAGACTAGGTGCAGAAGGTCACGGAAGGAGCCCCGAGGAGGGGCGGTTGGTGAGAAGGTCACGGAAAGAGGAGCGGCTGGTGAGCAGGCCCGGGCGTTGGGCTGAAGATTGTCGGACAGGAGGAATGGTGGAAATGGAATGGCGGCGCGCACCGACGCAGCGGCTTTGCTTCTCCCAGTCATGGGAGCTTGCAAGATCACATTTTGTTGTTCATGTGCAATGACAATAAAATTGAATTATTATTATTATTATAATGTCTAATGTGAAATTTCATATAGACAAATGTCTTTTCAATATTTGAAGCAAAGCATCAGTTTATTGAAGATAAAACAATAATAATTAATAAAAGCAGCCATCTACAATTGTGGGTGGTTTTGGAATGTTACCAGAAAATCAGAGGATTTATTGCAGAGTAAACTCCTGACTTGTCAGTTTGTTCCACTGCTTTTCGAAGAAGTTGGAGAAGATTTATTTCAAGTAACAGAACTGCTCTCCTGTTTGCTTCAGCCTCAGTTTGTGACTTTAGATATCTATTTATGCATCTAACATCCTAAACTCCTCCCCACACCACAAAATCTCCTCAGCTCCGCCCCACCCCACCTCATATCCTCAGCTTCTCCCCACCCCACCTAATATCATCAGCTCCTGCCCACCGCACCTAATATCATAAGCTCCTCCCCAACCCACCTAATATCCTCAGCTGCTCCTCACCACAGCTAATATCATCAGCACCTCCTAACCTCACCTAATATACTCAGCACCACCCCACCCTACCTATTATCCTCAGCTACTCTCCAAACCACCTAATATCATCAGCTCCTCCTCATCTCACCTAATATACTCAGCACCACTCCGCTCTACCTATTATCCTCAGCTCCTCCCCAAACCACCTAATATCATCCGCTCCTCCTCATCTCACCTAATATACTCAGCTCCACCCCACCCTACCTATTATCCTCAGCTCCTCCCCAAACCACCTAATATCATCAGCTCCTCCTCATCTCACCTAATATACTCAGCACCACCCCACCCTACCTATTATCCTCAGCTCCTCTCCAAACCAACTAATATCATCAGCTCCTCCTCATCTCACCTAATATATTCAGCTCCACCCCACCTTCCCTATTATCCGCAGCTCCTCCCCAAACCACCTAATATCCTCAGCTCCTCTGCACCCCAGCCAATACCTTCAGCTCCACTCCCGCCCACCTAATATCCTTAGCTCCCCACATCCCACCTAATATCCACAACACAGTCCCACCCCACATAATATCATCAGCTCCTCCCCACCTAAACTAATATCCTCAGCTCCTCCCCAACACACCTAATATCGTCATCTGCCCCCTACCACATCAAATATCACCAGCACATCCCCACCCCAACGAATATCCTCAGCTACACCCCACCCCATCTAATATCCTCAGGTCTTCCCCACCCCACCTAACATCCTCAGCTCCTCCGCACCCCACATATTATACTCAGCAACTCCCCCCGACTTAATATCCTCAGCTCCTCCCCACTCCACCTATTATCGTCAGCTCCTCCCCACTCCACCTCATATCACCAACTCCTCTCCATCCCAGCTAATATTGTCTGCTCCTCCACACTCCACCTAATATCCTCAGCTCCTCCCCACACCACCAAAATCCTTAGCTCCTCCCTACCTCACCTAATATGCTCAGATCCTCCCCACACCACCAATATCCTCAGCTCCTCACCACCCCACCTAATATCCTCAACTCCTCCCCACACCACCAATATCCTCAGTTCCTCACCACCCCACCTAATATCCTTAGTTCCTCACCACCCCACCTAATATCCTCAGCTCCTCCCCACAGCACCAATATCCTCAGTTCCTCATCACCTCACCTAATATCCTCAGCTCCTCCCCACCCCACCTAATATCCTCAGCTCCTCCCCACACCACCAATATCCTCAGCTCCTTACCACCCCACCTAATATCCTCAGCTTCTCCGCAGCCCACCAATATCCTCAGCTCCTCACTACTTCACCTAATATCTTCAGCTACTCCCCACCCCACCTAATATCCTCTGCTCCTCCACACCCCATCTAATATCCTTAGCTCCTCCACACTCCACCTAATATCCTCAGCTCCTCACCACACTACCAATATCCTCAGCTCTGCCCCACCCCACCTCATATCCTCAGCTCCTCCCCACCCCACCTAATATCATCAGCTCCTGTCCACCGCACCTTATATCATAAGCTCCTCCCCACCCCACCTAATATCCTCAGCTGCTCCTCACCCCAGCTAATATCATCAGCTCCTCCGAACCTCACCTAATACACTCAGCTCCACCGCACCCTACCTATTATCCTCAGCTCCTCCCCAAACCACCTAATATCATCAGCTCCTCCTCATCTCACCTAATATCTCAGCTCCACCCCACCCTACATATAATCCTCAGCTCCTCCCCAAACCACCTAATATCCTCAGCTCCTCCTCATCTCAACTAATATACTCAGCACCACCCCACCCTACCTATTATCCTCAGCTCCTCCCCAAACCAACTAATATCATCAGCTCCTCCTTATCTCACCTAATATGTTCAGCTCCACCCCACCTTACTTATTATCCTCAGCTCCTCCCCAAACCACCTAATATCCTCAGCTCCTCTGCACCCCAGTCAATACCTTCAGCTCCACTCCGCCCCACCTAATATCCTTAACTCCCCACACCCAACCTAATATCAACAACACAGTCCCACTCCACATAATATCCTCAGCTCCTCCCCACCTAAACTAATATCCTCAGCTCCTCCCCAACACACCTAATATCGTCATCTGCCCCCTACCACATCAAATATCACCAGCACATCCCCACCCCACCGAATATCCTCAGCTACACCCCACACAATCTAATATCCTCAGGTCTTCCCCACCCCACCTAACATCCTCAGCTCCTCCGCACCCCACATATAAAACTCAGCACCTCCCCCCGACTTAATATCCTCAGCTCCTCCCCACTCCACCTATTATCGTCAGCTCCTCCCCACTCCAGCTAATATCACCAGCTCCTCCCCATCCCAGCTAATATTGTCTGCTCCTCCACACTCCACCTAATATCCTCAGCTCCTCCCCACACCACCAATATCCTTAGCTCCTCCCTACCTCACCTAATATGCTCAGTTCCTCCCGAACACCACCAATGTCCTCAGCTCCTCACCACCCCACCTAATATCCTCAGCTCCTCCCCACACCACCAGTATCCTCAGTTCCTCACCAGCCCACCTAATATCCTCAGCTGCTCCCCACCCCACCTAATATCTTCAGCTCCTCCCCACACCACCAATATCCTCAGCTCCTTACCACCCCACCCAATATCCTCAGCTCCTCCACACCCCACCAATATCCTCATCTCCTCCCTACCTCACCTAATATCTTGAGCTCCTCCCCACCCCACCTAATATCATCTGCTCCTCCACACCCCATCTAATATCCTCAGCTCCTCCACACTCCACCTAATATCCTCAGCGCCTCACCACACGACCAATATGCTCAGCTCCTCCCTGCCTCACCTAATATTCTCAGCTCCTCCACACCCCACATAATATCCTCAGCTCCGCCACACCCCACCAATATCCTCAGTGCTCCCCACCCCATCTAATGTGCTCAGCTCTTCCCCACTCCACCTAATATCACCAGCTCCTCTGCACCCCACCCAATATCCTCAGCTCCACTGCTCCCCACCTAATATCCTCAGCTCCTCCCCACCCCATCTAATATCCTTAGCTCCTCCCCACCCGACCGAATATCCTCAGCTCTATCACAACCCATCTAATGTCCTCAGCTCCTCCCCACCCCAACTAACATCAGTAGCTCCTCTGCACCCCAGACAATACCCTCAGCTCCACTCCGCCCACCTAATATCCTTAGCTCCCCACACCCCACCTAATATCCTCAACACAGTCCCACCCCACCTAATATCCTTAGCTCCTCCCCACCCCATATAATATCCTCAGCTCCACCCCACCCTAACTATTATTCTCAGCTCCTCCCCAAACCACCTAATATCCACAGCTTCTCCCCAGCCCACCTAATATCCTCAGCTCCTCCCCACCCCACCTAATATCCTCAGCTCCTCCGACCACCAACTGATATCCTCAGCTCCTCCCCACCCAAACAATCTCTACAGCTCCTCCCCACCCAACCAAATATCCACAGCTACTCCGAACCCCAACCTAATATCCTCAGCTCCTCCCCACCCCACCTAATATCGTCATCTCTGCCCCACACCACCTAATATCACCAGCACATCCCCAGCCCACCTAATATCCTCAGCTCCTCCCCACCCCACCTAATATCGTCATCTCTGCCCCACCCTACCTAATATCACCAGCACATCCCTAGCCCACCTAATATCCTCAGCTCCTCAACACTCCACCTAATATCATCTGCTCATCCCCACACCAAATAATATCTTCAGCTCCTCACCACTCCACCTAATATTCTCAGCTCCTCCCCACCCCACCTAATATCACCAGCTTCGCTGCACCCCACCTAATATCCTCAGCTCCTCCCCACCCCATCTAATGTCCTCAGCTCCTCCCCACCCCACGTAATATCCTCAGCTCCTCCCCACCCCACCTAATATCCTCAGATCCTCCCCACCCCACCTACTATCCTCAGCTCCTCCCCACCCCACCTAATATCCTCAGCTCCTCCCCACCCCACCTAATATCCTCATCTCCTCCACACCCCATATAATATCCACAGCTCCTCCCCACCACACCTAATATCACCAGCTCCTCTGCACCCCACCTAATATCCTCAGCTCCAATGCTCCCCATCAATATCGTCAGCTCCTCCACACCCCATCAAATATCCTCAGCTCCTCCCCACCCCACCGAATATCGTCAGCTCCATTGCACCCCATCTAATGTCCTCAGCTCCTCCCCATCCCACCTACTATCAGCACCTCCTCTGCACCCCAGCCAATATCTTCAGCTCCACTCCACCCCACCTAATATCCTCAACACTGTCCCACCCCACCTGATATCCTCAGCTTCTCCCCACCCCACGTAATATCCTCAGCTTCTCCCATTCAATCCAATATCCCCAGCTCCTCCCCACCCCAGCTAATACCCTCAGCTCCTTCCAACCCACCTAATATACTCAGCTCCTCCCACCACACATAATATCTTTAGATCCGCCCCAAATAATATCCTCAGGCCCTCCCCACCACACCTAATATCCTCAGCTCCTCCCCACTCCAACTAATATCCTCAGCTCTTCACCACCAATGTTTCCTTTAAGTATTTGTCTTTAGCGGGCCACGAACCAAATCATCCGTGATCAAATTTTACAACAACCTTTAGAATAACAACTTTAACAACAACGAAACCAACAACAACAACCAGTTAAGGTCATATATACAGGAAAGAGATAGTGCCACCTTACCGTCTCAATTCATGAGGAAATTAGAAATGATTCTGCAAGTTTAACATAACTTCCCTGCTTTTGAAATCTATTCTTCTAGAAATGAACCCGAGTTTTTTATTTGCACTTTTATGGCTTTTTTTAACCTGCGTTGCTGCTTCTGATGATTTTTGAATCTCTACCCCTCGATCCCTTTGCACCTTTACCCCATTTAGACTTTTAATTTCCAAGGAGTAGCTAGGGACCTTATGCCTGCTACCAAAATGCACCACCTCACACTTACCCATATTGAAATTCATTTGTCGTTCATGTGCCCATTCTGCAAGTTTGCTACGATAGAATTAATTAAAAGCTTTAATTCGTCATGTAAAAAAAATACTTGCCAGCAATGACTGGAATATAAAAAAACTGCATTTGCACTTGAGAAACGCCCCTCAGTTACAGGGTTATGCATCGACGAACAGTCCAAAAGCCCAAAGTGAGCTAAATGAGGCAGATCTATTCATACAATTTGTATTCATTTTAAAATTGTCATAGTATTAGCCCATCCCTCATGTCACTAGAGCAATGGCTGCACAAGCAGCAGGAGCAGCGGATTTGCTATGCTGCTGACGTGCTTTACATCCAGCCATGCAATCAGAATCTTAATCACAATGCAACCAGACAACCAACAAATATAATGTGCTGTAGTTCTTTAGTTTCAATATTAAAAATCATTGAATAAAAGCTGGTATCCTTAGTTCCAACTTCAATCACTTCCATTATTAAACGTGTTATTCTTGAACCAGCAGACCCCCATGTAACATGTCAGAAATACAGCAATAATCACAAGTGCAGAACAACACATACACAACTAGCATCACCGAATTAAAAGCAAAAAGCAGGAAAAGCTATGTTTTAACAGAAATAAACATTCAGCATTCTTCCTGGACTGGAGCACCAGTCAACTTGACTTTGAAATGCAAGTCGCATTGAGTTTTAGCAGTTTGGTAAGTGGCAGAAAAAGTCTTTTAAGTGCATTTACTGAATTTTAGTGAGTAAAAAAGTTAATTATTTGATGTAAGTTAAATTTTTTAGAGTAAATTAAGCAGTTGCAGAGTTTAAACCGGAAGTAGAATTCCGGGTATAAAAAGGGGCGGGCTTAGTGCGGTAGCGCTGAGTGCAAGTCGCATTCAGTGTAAGCAGAGTTTGGTAAGTGGCATAGTTCGGGCAAGTGGGAGGTGAGGGCGTGCTTTTTGCTCTGTTTGCTTCCCACTCTCAGGCTAATCCAACACTGCAGAAGTGGAGCAGTGAGACAATTCAACCGGACAGGTCCCCCAGACAGCATTCACGAGGGAGGTTGGAGATCAGCTGGTTGGTAGGTCCTCTTCCTTCTGTTCTATACCTTTAAATTGGCAAGTCGTATTAAATAGTGGTGTAATATTATCATCTATATCGGGGCAGAGGGCCTTAATAACTAATAATAAATTTAATTAATTACATAGGTATGGGTGAACAGGTGATGTGTCACTGTTGTGAAATGTGGGAGCTGGTGGACCCCATTGAGGCTCACGGTGATTACATTTGCGATAACTGTTTGCTGCTTGAGCAATTCAAGCTCCATGTTAAAGAGCTTGAGACCGAGCTTCAGACACTGCGAAACATCAGGGAGGGGGAGAAGTTCCTGGATTCTATGTTTCAGGAGGTGGTCACACCTATGAAATTAATTAATGCAGATGTAGTCCGTGGTCAGGGATAGGACGGTGTGACTACGAGTGACGCAGGTACAGGGATCCAGGAGGTAGTGCTGAACCAGTGGTGTTCCGCAGCGGTCAGTGCTGGGTCCCCAACTCTTTACAATCTATATTAACGATTTGGAGGAGGGGACCGAGTGTAACATATCAAAGTTTGCAGATGATACTAAGATGGGGGGGAAAGCAGTGAGTGAGGAGGACATAAAAAACCTTCAAGGGGACATAGACAGGCTAAGTAAGTGGGCAGAGATTTGGCAAATGGAATACAATACTGGAAAGTGTGAGGTTATGCACTTTGGCAGGAAAAATCGTAGAGCAAGTTATTATCTTAATGGCAAAAAACTGGAAAGTACTGAAGTACAAAGGGATCTGGGGGTCCTAGTGCACGAAACTCAAAAGGTTAGTATACAGGTGCAGCAAGTGATTAAGAAGGCCAATGGAATGTTGGCTTTCATTGCTAGGGGGATAGAATATAAAAATAGGGAGGTATTGCTTCAGTTGTACAAGGTATTGGTGAGACCGCACCTGGAATACTGCATACAGTTTTGGTGTCCATACTTAAGAAAAGACATACTTGCTCTCGAGTCAGTACAATGAAGGTTCACTCGGTTAATCCTGGGGATGAGGGGATGGACATATGAGGAGAGGTTGAGTAGATTGGGACTCTACTCATTGGAGTTCAGAAGAATGAGAGGCGATCTTATTGAAACATATAAGATTGTGAAGGGGTTGGATCGGGTGGATGCAGGGAGGATGTTCCGGATGATGGGTGAAACTAGAACTAGGGGGCATAGTCTTAGAATAAGGGACTGCTCTTTCAAAACTGAGATGAGGAGGAACTACTTCACTCAGAGGGAGGTAGGTCCATGGAATATGCTGCCCCAAAAAGCTGTCGAAGCTACATCATTACATAAATTTAAAACACAAATAGACAGTTTCCTAGAAGAAAAGGGAATTAAGGGTTACGGGGAGCGGGCAGGAATTTGGACATGAGTCTAGGTTCGGATCGGTCATGGCCCTGTGGGTAGCGGAGCGGGCCCAGGGGCCGTGTAGCCTGATCCTGCTCCTGTTCGTGTGTCTAATTCTGTTAGATTCAGGAGATAGTCCTGTCATAGTGGATTGGCGGTTAGGATCAGATCAGCCATGATCTTATTGAATGGCGGAGCAGGCTCGAGGGGCCAATTGGCCTACTCCTGCTCCTATTTCTTATGTTCTTATGTTCTTATGAAGGAGCCGCAGCCCTTGCTGTTGTCAAGCAGGATCGAGGTTCTTACTCCCTGTGGGGGCGGGAGCGTGGAGGATGCGCAACCTGGCCACAGCACCGTGGTACTGGGGACATTCAACTGGAGGGAGTAAAAAGAAAAGTTGTAGTGGTAGGGGATAGTTTCATTAGGGGGATAGATAGGGTTCTCTGCAGTCAAAACCGTGAGTCGCGAAGGCTGTGTTGCCTGCCCGGTGCCAGGGTTAAGGACATCTCTTCTGGGCTGGAAAGGAACTTGGAGTGGGAGGGGGAGGATTCAGTTGTCGTGGTCCATGTTGGTACAAACGACGTAGATAGGACAAGGAAGACGGTACTGTTAAAAGAGTATGAGCAGCTAGGGGTCAAATTAAAAAACAGAACCTCAAGTTTAATAATCTTTGGGTTATTACCTGAGCCACGAGCGTCTTTAGCTAGGATAAATAAAATTAAAAATTAAATGCGTGGCTCAAAGACTGGTGTGGGAGAAATGGATTTTGCATCTTGGGACACTGGCACCAGTACTGGGACAGGAGGGAGCTGTTCCATTGGGACAGACTCAACTTGGCCAGTGCTGGGACTAGAGTCCTGGCGAATCATACAACTAGGGCTGTAGAGAGGGCTTCAAACTAATTAGTTGGGCAGAGGTTTCTACAGAGCAAATAATAGAAACGAAAACGGAGAAGGTCATAGACTAAGGTAGCAGTGGGGGAATTAAAAAACAGAACGTGTCAGGAAGGGACAGAAGGTATGGAGTAAACGGTAAAGTAGTAAAAGTGGGAAAAACAGGAACTAAGTGTCACAAAACATATTTGAATGTTCTTTATCTGAATGCACGTAGCATTCGTAACAAAATGAATGAGTTAAAGGCACAAATAACTACATATGGGTATGATCTTGTGGCCATTACAGAAACATGTCTGCAGGGTGTCCATGACTGGGAATTAGACATACCAGGGTATTTAACAATCAGGAAGGACGGGCAGGAAGTAAGGGGAGGTGGGGTGGCTATGTTAATAAAGGAAGGAATCACTGTAATACAGAGAAATGATATTGGGTCAAGGAAGCAGGATAGTGAAACAGTTTGGTTGGAGATAAGGAATAATAAGTGGAAAAAAACCACTAGTGGGCATAGTCTAAAGGCCTCCGAACAGTTGCAACTCTGTTGGACGAAGTATTAATAAGGAAATAGTTGAGGCTTGTAATAAGGGAACAGCTATAATTATGGGGGATTTTAACTATCATATTAACTGGACAAATCAAATTGGGCAGAGCAGCCTTGAGGATGAGTTCATTGAGTGTATTAGGGATGGGTTTCTTGAGCAATATGTAACTGAACCGAAAGGGGGCAAGCAAACTTAGATTTTGTCCTGTGTAATGTGACAGGATGAATTAAAAATGTCCCAGAAAAGGATCCCATTGGAATGAGTGACCATAACATGGTAGAATTCCATATTCAATTAGAGTTTGCGAAGGTCGGGTCTCAAACAAGCGTGCTAAGCTTGAATAAAGGAGACTATGAAGGTATGAGAGCGGAATTGATTAGAGTGGACTGCGAAAATAGGTTAAAGGATAAGACGGTACATGATAAGTGGTGTACATTTAAGGAATTATTTTACAACTTCCAAAAAAATATATTCCACTGAGGAAAAAGGCGTGTAAAAGAAAACAGAACCATCCGTGGTAAAGTAAAGTAATTAAGGATAGTATCCGACTAAAAACAAGGGCATGTAAGGTAGCCAAACCTAATGGGAGGGTAGAAGATTGGGAAGTCTTTAAAAGACAGCAAAAAATAACTAAAAGATTGATTAAGAAAGGGAAGATAGATTATGAAAGTTAATTAGCAAAAAATATAAAAACAGATAGCAAAATTTTCTACAGTTATATAAAAAGAAACAGGGTGGCTAAAGTAAATGCTGGTCCCTTAGAGGATGAGACCGAGAAATTAATGGTGGGAAACATGGAGATGGCAAAAAAGCTGAACAAATATTTTGTATCAGTCTTTACGGTAGAGGACACTAAGAATATCCCAACACTGGACAAACAGGGGGATCTAGGGGGGGAGGAGCTAAATACGATTAAAATCATAAAAGGAAGTGGTACCTGGTAAAATAATGGGACACAAGGCGGATAAATCCCTTGGACCTGATAGCTTACATTCTAGGGTCTTGAGGGAAGTGACGGTAGGGATTGTGGATGCATTGGTAATAATTTTCCAAAACTCCCTGGACTCAGCAAAGGTCCCGGCAGATTGGAAAACTGCTAATGTAACACCCTTATTTAAAAAGGGTAGTAGGCAGCAGGCTGGAAACTATAGACCTGTTAGCCTAACATCTGTGGTTGGTAAAATGTTAGAGTCCATTATTAAGTAGACATTAACGGGACATTTGGATAAACATAAT
The DNA here is from genome assembly GCF_052327205.1 of Somniosus microcephalus. Lineage (NCBI taxonomy): Eukaryota > Metazoa > Chordata > Chondrichthyes > Squaliformes > Somniosidae > Somniosus > Somniosus microcephalus. Next base: position 17,181,076 of record NW_028225181.1, read on the forward strand.
TTAATAGGACAAACTCAGCATGGTTTCATGAAGGGGAAGTCATGTTTGACAAATTTGCTTGAGTTCTTTGAAGAAGTAACATACAGGGTGGATAAAGGGGAACCAGTGGATGTAGTGTATTTAGACTTCCAAAAGGCATTTGCAAAGTTGCCACACAAAAGATTAGTGCTCAATATAACAAATCACGGGATTGGGGGTAATATTCTGGCGTGGGTGGAGGATTGGCTCTCTAACAGAAAGCAGAAAGTTGGGATAAATGGTTCATTCTCAGACTGGCAATTAGTAACTAGTGGTGTTCCGCAGGGGTCAGTGCTGGCTCCCCAACTCTTTACAATATATACTCATGATTTGGAGGAGGGGACCGAGTGTAACATATCAAAGTTTGCAGATGATACAAAGATGGGAGGGAAAGTAAACATAGAAACATAGAAACAAAGAAGATAGGAGCAGGAGTAGGACATTCGGCCCCTCGAGCCAGCTCCGCCATTCAATGAGATCATGGCTGATCATCAAAACTCAGTACCCCGTACCTGCCTTCTCCCCATATCCCTTGATACCTTTAGCTCTAAGAAATATACCTAACTCCTTCTTGAATATATTTAAAGACTTGGCCTCAACCGCCTTCTGTGGTAGAGAATTCCACAGGTTCACCACTCTCTGGGTGAAGAAATTCTTCCTCATCTCTGTCCTAAATGGCTTACCCCTTTTCCTTAGACTATGACACCTGGTTCTGGACTCTCCGACCATCGGGAACATTCTACCTGCATCTAGTTTGTCCAGACCTGTCAGATTTTTATAAGTTTCGATGAGTAGTGAGTGAGGAGGACATAAAAAACCTGCAAAGGGACATAAACAGGCTAAGTAAGTGGGCAGAGATTTGGCAGATGAAATACAATACTGGAAAGTGTGATGTTATGCACTTTGGCAGGAAAAATCACAGAGCAAGTTATTATCTTAATGGCAAGAAACTGGAAAGTACTGTAGTCCAAAGGGATCTGGGGGTCCTGGTGCACGAAACTCAAAAAGTTAGTGTGCAGGTGCAGCAGGTGATCAAGAAGGCCAATGGAATGTTGGCTTTTATTGCTAGGGGGATAGAATATAATAACAGGGAGGTATTGCTGAGACCGCACCTGGAATACTGCTTACTGTTTTGATGTCCATACATAAGAAAAGACATACTTGCTCTCGAGTCAGTACAAAGAAGGTTCACTCGGTTAATCCCGGGGATGAAGGGCTGGTCATATGCGGACAGATTGAATAGATTGGGACTCTACTCATTGCAGTTCAGAAGAATGAGAGGGGATCTTATTGAATCATATAGGATTGTGAAGGGGCTTGATCGGGGGGATGCGGTGAGGATGTTCCCCATGATGGGTGAAACTAGAACTAGGGGGCATAACCTTAGAATCAGAGGGTGGTAGGTTTGTGGAATTTGCTGCCCCAGAAAGCTGTGGAAGCTACATCATTAAATAAATTTAAAACAGAAGTAGATAGTTTCCTGGAAGTAAAGGGAATTAAGGGTTACGGGGAGCTGGCAGGAAATTAGACATGAGTCTAGTTTCGGAATGGTCATGGCCCTATGGGTAGTGGAGCGGGCCCAGGGGCCGTGTAGCCTGGTGCTGCTCCTACTTCTTGTGTTCTAATTCTGTGTTAGATTTCAGGAGATGGTTTTATTCCTGTTTCTGGCTGGGGTGGAGATCGCCTTTACAGAAGGCAAGTACTGTAGAAAATATAGGGACAGAGTGATCTCTTGGACGAGGTTCGATCGCCTAGATTGGTCGGAGAGGAATTTCCCAGATTTTTTCTCCCAAATTGGCCATTGGATTTTTTATCTGGTTTTTCGCCTCTCCCGGGAGATCACATGGTTTCAGGTGGGATGGCGAGTGATAGAAGATTTTAGGTTGGGATCAGATCAGCCATGATCTTATTGAAAAGTGGAGCAGGCTCGAGGGGCCGATTGGCCTACTCCTGCCCATATTTCTTATGTTCTTATGTTCTTATGTTACTCTTATGTTGATGTAAAAATGTTAATTTACAAATTTCGCTTCCAATATTTTTTCTCTCAAACATTCTCCACAATAATAATCCCTGCTCTTTATCATGAAAAGGGTACAATTATTTTACTTACTTCCAATTAAATAGCGGGAAACAAACTTCATTTTACCCTCAATTCTTCATCTTCTAATTCAAACATGTATTCCAAATAGAAATTGTACATTATCACAATCAATGTATTTTGTGTGTATTTATCAATAAACAAGTAGAGGTTTCTTCTAATGTATCTTTCTACAATTGGTATACTTCATTGCATAGCTCGTGTTTCTATTTTTTAATTCGTGAATGGGATGTGCCCATCGCTGGCAAAGCCAGCATTTATTGCCCATCCCTAATTGTCCTTGAGAAGGTGGTGGTGAGCCGCCTTCTTGAACCGCAGTAGCGCTTGTGGTGAAGGCACTGCCACAGTGCTGTTTGGGAGGGAGTTCCAGGATTTTCAACCAGCGACAATGAAGGATCGGCGATATACTTCTGTGTCAAAATAGTGTGTGAGTTGGAGGGGAACTTGGAGGTGGTGGTGTTCCGATGCACCTGCTGCCCTTGTCCTTCTGGTTGGAAGAGACCGCGTGTTTGGGACGTGCTTCCGAAGAAGGTTTGGCAAGTTACTGCAGTGTATCTTGTAGATGGGACACACTGCAGCCATGGTACGCTGCTGGTGGAGGGAGTGACTGTTCAATGTGGTGGATGGAATGCCAATCAAGTCGAGCTTCTTGAGTGTTGTTGGAGCTGCACTCAACCCGGCTAGTGGAGAGTACTCCATCACACTCCTTACTTGCGCCTTGTAGATGGTGGAAAGGATTTGAGGAATCAGGTGGTGAGACACTCGCCACAGAATGCCAAGCCTCTGACATACTCTTGTTGCCACATTATTTATGTGGCTGGTTCAGTTAAGTTTCTGGTCAATGGTGATCCCCAAGATGTTGATGGAGTGAGATTCGGCGATGGTAATGCCATTGAATTTCCTTCGAAGGTGGTTAGACTCTCGATTGTTGGAGATAGACATTTCCTGGCACTTCTGCAGTGCAAATGTTGCCTGGCACTTATCAGCCCAAGCCTGAACGTCGTCCAGGTCTTGTAGCATCTGGGAAGGGACAACTTCATTATCCAAGGGGTTGTGCAGTCATCAGCTAACATCCCCTTTTCTGACTTAATGTTGGAGGGAAGATCATTGATGAAGCAGCTGAAGATATTTGGGCTTAGGACACTGCCCTGAGGAACTCCTACAACGATGTTCTGGGGCTTTGATGATTGACCTTGAACCAGCACAACCTTTGTGCTAGGTATGGGTCCAGCCTGTGGAGCTTTTTCCCGCGATTCCCATTGACTTCAATTTCACTAGGGCTCATTGATGCCTCACTCGGACAAATGCTGCCTTGATGTGAAGGGCAGTCAATCTCACCTCCCCTCTGGAATTCAGCTCCTTTGTCCATGTTTGGATCAAGTTTGTAATGAGGTCAGGAGCCGAGTGATCTTGGTGGAACACAAACTGGACATCAGTGAGCAGGTTATTGGTGAGTAAGTGCCGCTTGATAGCAATGTCGAAGACATCTTCCATCACTGATGATTGAAAGTAGACTGATGGGGCAGTGATTTACCGGGTTGGATTTTTCCTGCTTTTGTGGGCAGGACTTGCCTGGGCGGTTTTCCACATTGTCGCATAGATGCCAGTGTTGTAGCTGTCCTGGAACAGCTTGGCTAGAGGTGCGGCTAGTTCTGGAGCACATGACTTCAGCACAATTCCCGTGGAGTAGTTGGGGCACATAGCCTTTGCTGTATCCAGTGCGCTCAAATGTTTCTTTATATCACGTGGAGTGAATCGAATTGGCTGCAGACTGGCTTCTCTGATGGTGCTGAGCTCAGGTGTAGGCCGATATGGATCATCCATTGAGCACTTCTGGCTGAAGAAGTTTGCAAACGCTTCAGCCTTGCCTTTTGCACTCACGTGCTGTGCTCCACCATCATTGAGGACGGGGAAATTCCTGGAGCCTACTGCTCCCGTTAGTTGCTTAATGGTCCACCACCATTCACGACCTAATGTAACAGGACTACAGAACTTTGATCTGATCCATTGATTGTGGGATCGCTTAGCCCTGTCTATAGTATGCTGTTTCCTCTCTTTAGTCCTGTGTTGCAGCTTCCCCATGTTGGCACCTCACCTTTAGGTATTCCTGGTTCGGGTCCTGGCATGCTCTTCTACACTATTGAACCACGGTCCTCTGGGTTGATAGAGTGAGGGATATAACGCGCCAGAATTTTACAGATTGTGGTGAAACATAATTCTGCTACTGCTGATGGCCCACCGTGACTTATGGATGCCCAGTTTTGAGCTGCAAGATCTGTTGTGAATATATCTCATTTAGCACGGTGGTAGTCCCACACAACAAGATGCAGGGTACCCTTAACGTGAAGTCGGGACTTCATCTCCAAAATGAGTGTGCGGTGTTCACTGCTACCAATAATGTCCTGGACAGATGCATCTGAGACAGGTCGACTGGCGAGGACGAGTTCAAGTAACTGTTTCCTGCATGTTGGCTCTATCACCTCCTGTTGCAGGTAGTTCGGTCAGTAGTGGTGTTACCGAGTCACTCTTAGTGTTGGACTTTGATGTCCCCCACCCAGAGAGTACATTTTGTGCCCTTGCTTCTCTCAGCGCTTCTTCCAAGTGGTGTTCCCGATGGAGGAGTACTGATTAATCAGCTGAGGGAGGGCGCTAGGTAACAATCAGCAGCAGGCTTCCTTGCCCATGCTTGACCTGAAGCCATGAGACTTCATGTGGTCTTGACTCAAGGGCCACCCCTTCCTGACTGTATACCACTGTGCCAGGTCTGTCCTGCTGGTGGGACAGGACATAATATGGGATGGTGATGGAGGAGTTTGGGACATTGGCTGAAAGATATGTGACGTAATAAAGACTCACTACACACTTGGCTGAACATAAAGCAAGGCTTTAATCCACTTGTAACAAAACATGGAGGTCTAGTTAGTAGACACTAGCTTCCTGTTTCCAGACTATCTCTGCCCAGTTGGGCCCACGCCTGAGTATTAACACTCCTCGGGCAGCGCCCTCAGATGGCTGTTCAGTAGTACTTCCTGAATTACTTCTTGTAGAAGTTGCGATTTATGACCTTCTTCCTCCCTAAAAGGTTTGGAAGTCCAGACTTCCTTTAGCGGACTAGGTGGTCCAAAAATAGCCATAGTCGTTTTGCTTCCTGCTTGTGACCGGAAGGCACGTCTCCCCGGACCGTGTCTGTGGAGGCCTGGGACTATCATAACTCTGGGTGCAGATCCCCACAGGCGCAGAGTTGGCCTCATCCTTGGTCATGGCCGGAGATTGTCCGGAGTCCTGATTTCGGGTGGGCATCCTACGGGGAGCATTCAACTCCCTGAGTTGGTCCAGGAGCACTGCTGGCAGATCCCCCGATGCCCCAAGTAGGGCGTCATCTTCATAGGGGTGCAGAGTGTTGATAGCATCGTCATGGGATCCTACATCATTTGGGCGCGTGTGACCAGTTGGGCATGGAGCCAGATCTCTGAGCGAGACGGTTGACTCCCGGCCATTGGGATACCGCACATGTGCATACGTGGGGTTCACCTCCATTAACTCCACCTCGTCAATGAGAGGGTCCTTCTTGGCCGACCGGACAAACCTCCGGAGTAGCACAGGGCCTGGAGCCACCAACCATGACGGTAGAGATGTCCCATGTGTAGAGCGACGCCAGAACTTGAAGAATCGCTGATGAGGTGTGATATTAGTGGATGTGGAGAGAAGAGACCTGATAGAGTGGAACACGTCGGGGAGCACAGTTTCCCACTGCTGGTCTGGTAGGTTGCATGACTACAGTGCCAGACGGACAGTGTTGCAGATGATGGCATTGTATCGTTCAACCTGTCCATTGCCGATTGGGTGATATGGTGTCATCTTACTCGAGGTGATTCCCCATTGGGAGAGATAACTTTTAAGTTCACACGACATAAAGGAGGGACCCTGATCCGTGTGGATAAAATTGGCCGTCCCACAAAGGGAAAAGACCTGATCGAGGCATTTAATTACCATAGAGGTAAGCATATTAGGACAGGGGAAGGCAAAGGGAAAGCGTGAATACTCGGCTACTATCGTAAGTAGGTAGCTTTTCCGCGTCGACGAAGGCAATGGCCCTTTAAAGTCTATGCTGAGCCTCTGCATGGGCTGCATTGCATGTATGAGTAAGTCATCTGATGGGCGGAAGAATTGTGGTTTCAATTCTGCACATATCCTACAGGAGAAGCATATTTTCCTTACGTCCTCCATTGAGAATGGTAGATTTTTGGAGCGCACAAAGTGCAACATACGGGTAACGCCAAAATGGCATAAGTCCATATGCAGATCCGCCAGAGTCGACGTTGACTTTGAAGAGCAAAATGTCCGTGAGAAGGTATCTGGGGCCACATTTTGTTTGCCGGGTCGGTAAAGGATAGTATATCCAAAGGCGGCCAGCTCCATCCTCCAGAGTTGAATTTTATTATTTTGATTTTATGCGCTTCCAGTTATCCAACATGAAGGCCACGGAGCGCTGGTCAGCTATGAGCATGAAATGACACTGAGCAAGAAGATAACTCCATTGGCGTACAGCCTCAATGATGGCTGTAGCCTCCTTCTCAACGGGGGGCGGGGTAATGGCGCTCGCTACCTGTAAGGTTCTGGATAGGAATGTCAATAGCCAGCCACCTTGATTCAAGGTAGCTGAGATCACAACCTCCAAAGCATCGCATCCGACCACAAAAGGAAGGTTTTCATCAATGGAGCGAAGCGTGGCTTTCTCTAGCTATCGTTTGAGGAGGTTGAAGGCAGAAATAGCCGTTGTTTCTAATGGAAAAGAATTTGCATGAAACAGGGGCTGTATTTTATCAGAGAAGTGAAGTATCCACTTTGCGTAATAAGCAAACATGCCAAGTGCCCGACGAAGAGAGCCGAGATTTGTAGGGGGAGGGAGCTCCTGAAATGGACAAAGTCGCTCTGGGTCCGGTTTAATAACACCGTTGCCCAACCAGTAGCCGAGAATGTTCACTGATGGCACCGATTTCACCGATTTGCATTCGTTTAACGTTAAGTGACAACGGCGGAGAACGTCAAAAAATCTCTGAAAATTGGCGTCATGCTCCTTTTGATCATGGCCGGCAATAGTGATATTGTCTAAATACGGAAAGCTATCTGGCAAGTTCTCTTGCCGGATTAGGCCATCCATTGCCCGTTGGAAGATGGCCACCTCATTGGTGACCCCAAATGAAAGGCGACAAAACTGATAAAGCCGACCATTGGCCTCAAAGGCCGTATAATTTTTGTCCGAGTCTTTCAGCAGTACCTGATGGTACATGCTCTTTAAATCATAGGTTGAAAATACCTTGTATTTGGCAAGGTTGTTGACCATATCATCTATGCGTGGTAGCGGGTAGGCATCCAGATCGGTATATTAATTAATAGTCTGCGCATAATCAATACACAGACGTTTCTTATGTTGTTTTAAAGGGTTTTTCACAATGACGACTTGAGCCCGCCAGGGGGATGAACACGGCTCAATAATACCGTCAGCTAAAAGGTGAGAGATTTCTGCCTCGATAAATGCCCAGTCGTCTTGGCTAAAGCGCCGTGATTTGATGGCTATGGGTTTACAGCGGGGGGAGAGATTGGTAAACAGGGAGGGCTCACCGAGTAAGGCCGCTGAGAGCGCACAAAACGGCACGTTAGAAATGGTAAGCTCCTAATTCGACCCTCCAAACTCAAAAGTGAGTCTTTTGTGCTGCTTTTGGAAGTCCTGTCCCAGACGCACATCGCTACATAAGTTTTCGAGTACTCCGAGCCGGGTGGAGGGATACGTGCGACCATTAAGGATGAGGTTGCCAAGACAGAAGCCAGAAGAATTGGTGGTCAGAGTCGTCAGAGCCATTGCAGTCTCCCTGTCCGAGGGTTAAATGCACAGTTTTAACCTGCTGACAGCCCGCTTACTAATGAAGCTGTCAGAGCTGCAGGTGTCAATTAGCACGCTTAGAGTGTGCCCATTTACTGAAACCTTCGTGGCTGCATGGGACAAATTTGGGGAAAAACAGCAGTGATGGGAGGAGGGGTGATTTTCCCTTCGGCAGCTGTAGCCTTAGCAGTTGTTCTTGGGGGAGGAGCAGCTCCATAGATAGCAGCTGTGAAGCTAACAGGAGCTCTCGACCGGTATACTTTAGAGGAGTGGCCTTTCTTGTTAGCATAGGCCCGTGACTGGCATACCTTGGAAAAGTGTCCTTTCTTGCTGCAATGATTACAGGTCGCATTACGAGCCGAGCAAAATTTTGTGTAATGGAACGTACCTCCACAAAAGAAACACTTTCTTCCTGATTGCCAGGATGCTGCTTGGGCGGGGTCGTCATCAGCAAAGGCCTCTTGGGTAGGGTCATCGTCCATTACAGTAGAGTCATCATCGTTGTATCCGTGTGTTAATGAAGACACGGAATGCAGGAGTTGGTTTAACAGGTGTTTACTGAACAAAGTCTGGAGGTGAACTAAAAGATACAAGACACTACACAGGCTTATATAGCCCGAGTGGCCACAACCGGCATTACAGTACACAGGGGCTCTTAAAGGCACATACACCACAATCATCAGCGGGGGCATCCACCCGAGACATATCGAAAGACTTATTACAGGTGATAGCCGCCGCCCGTGCACGTGGTGGGTGATAAGTGTCTGCATTCTTCTTGGCCAAGTCCGGGGAACACAGCTGGTCATAAGCAGCCCGTAAATTGAGGGTTTTATTTTTCAGCAGATGCTGAGATATAAAAGGGGACGCAACCCCATTGATAAAGGAATCGCGGATTAGTTCCTCTTGATACTGTTCAGCTGTAACCGCTTTAAGGTTACAATCTTTGCTGAGCCTGTGGAGTTTCTGGAGCAATTCATCGAGTGATTCCCAGGCTGCTGCCGGGTTGTGGTCAGTAGGTGTCGGGTAAAGATTTCATTTGGGGACTTGACATATAGCTGCTGTAAAATTTAGATAGCAGCGCTGTAGTCTATACAGTCCTCAATATAATCTTACACATGAGGGGATACATAGTTAATAAGCATTCGTAACTTATTAGGGGCATCCGCCCCACATTCTTCAAGATAGTTGCTAAAGGTACGAAACCAATGCTTCCATACCTTCGCTGCCGCAGGTGCATTCGGGTACAGGTCGAGACGAGCGGGTCTAAGGAGTTTTTCCATGATGGATCAGTTTCTTGGCCAAGTTCTTTTCTGTGGTTTGAGTTGCAGCTGGTTGTTCCAAATCAACCAAAGCGTGGAGATGATAACAAGTCGATTAAATTGACGGAATAAAGACTGACTACGCACTTGGCTGAACATAAAGCAAGGCTTTAATCGACTTGTAACAAAACATGGAGGTCTAGTTAGCAGTCACTTGCTTTCTGTCTCCAGATTGTCTCTGGCCAAGTTGGGCCCACGCCCGAGCATTTATACTTCTCGGACGGCGACCTCAGCTGGCCGTCCAGTAGTACTTCCTGAGTTACTTCTTGTAGAAGTCGCGATTTACGAAAGCCCGTATGGGGCAGAAAGCAGCAATCTATGGACCAGTTACCCTAACAGCTGTCGTTGGGAAAAGGCTGGAGTCCTTCGTTCAGGAAGCAGTAGCAGGCTATTTTGGAAAATCATAATGCAGTCAATCAGAGTCAGTATGGTTTTATGAAAGGGAAATCACGTTTAACAACTTTGCTGGAGTTCTCTGAGGATGTGACGAGAAGGATGGACAAACGTGAGCCAATGGATGAGGTGTATTTGGATTTCCAGAAAGCAATCGATAAGGTGCCACATAAAAGGTTTCTGCATATGATAAGACCTCACGGATTGGGACGTAATATATTAGCATGGATAGAGAATTGGATAACTAACAGAAAGCAGAGAGTCGGGATAAATAGGTCAAATCCGGTTAGTGAAAGTTAACTAGTGGGGTGCCACAGGGATCGGTGCTGGGGCCTCAACTATTTACAATATACATTAATGATTTGGATGAATGGACCAAGTGTAATGCAGCCAAGTTTCTGGATTGGTGGGAAAGCAAGTTGTGCAAAGGACTCAAAGAATATGCAAAGGGATATAGACAGGCTAAATGAGTGGACAAACATTTGGCAGATGGAGAATAATGGGGAAAGTGCGAGGCGATCCACTTTGGCAGGAAAAATAAAAAAACGAATTATTATTTAAATGGAGAGTTTACAAAATGCTACAGTTCAGAGGGACCTGTTTGCCCTTGTGCATGAAGCACAAAAAACTAAGCATGCAGGTACAGCAAGGAGTCAAAAATGCAAATGGAATGTTGGCCTTTATTGCAAAGGTGTTGGAGATAAAAAGCAGGGCAGTCCTGCTACAACTGTATAGGGAATTGGTGAGGCCACAACTTGAGTACTGTGTGCAGTTTTGGTCGCATTATCTGAGGAAGGATGATCTTGCCATGGAGGGAGTGCAGCGAAGATTCACCAGGCTGAATAATGGGATGGCAGGAATGACGTTTGAGGAGAGATTGGGTCAATTGGGCTTATACTCGCTGGAGTTTAGAAGAATGCGAGGAGATATCAGTGAAACTTATAAAATTCTACCAGGACTGGACAGACTAGATGCAGGACGGATGTTCCCGATGGCGGGGGAGTCCAGTACCAGGGGTCACAGTCTAAAGTTAAGGGGTTAGCCATTTAGGACAGAGATGTGGAGGAATTTCTTCACCCAGAGAGTGGTGAACCTGTGGAATTCACTACCACAGAAGGCAGTTGAGGCCAATTCAGGAAATATATTCAAGAAGGAGTTAGATATATTTATTAAGGCTAAAGGGATCAGGGGATAAGGGGAGAAGGCTGGGGCAGGGTACAGAGTTTGGATGATCAGCCATGATCTCACTGAATGGCGGAGCAGGCTCGTGGGGCCGAATGGCTTATTCCTGCTGCTATCTTCTATGTTTCTATGTTTCTATGTTTAATACAAGTAACGGCATGTGTGCGCACCCCCTGCAGGTCTAAATTGCGCGGTGTACATTAGCCGGTCTGCAGTATAAGTAAAGGCAGCGTGCCCCTCCTGCTGATCGAACGTGCATGGTGCATGTTAGCAGGTCTGTCGTAAAAGTAACGGCAAGAGAGCGCCTCCTGCTGGTCTAAGTTGCGCGGTGCATGTTAACAGGACTGCATTATAAGCTTACGGCGATTGTGCGCCCCCTGCTGGTCTAAGGTGCGCAGTGCATATTAACAGGACTGCATTTTAAGTAGCGGCGAGTTTGCGCCCACTGCTGGTCAAATGCGCACAGTGCACGTTAGCCGGTCTGCAGTAAAAGTAATGGCGAGTGTGTGCCCACTGCTGGTCTAAGGTGCCCGGTGCATGTTAGCAGGTCTGCAGTATAGGTAACGGCAAGAGTGCGCCTCCTGCTGATCTGAGGTACCCGGTGCATGTTAGCAGGTCTGCAGTAAGGTAATGGAGAGTGCGCGCCCCCTGCTGGTCTAATGCTCACAGTGTACGTTAGCGGGTCCGCAGTAAAAGTAACCACAAATGTGCGCTCCCTGCTGGTCTAATGCGCACATTGCACGTTAGCCGGTCCGCAGTAAAAGTAACCACGAATGTGCGCCCCTGCTGGTCTAAGGTGCCCGGTGCACGTTAGCCGGTCTGCAGGATAAGTGCGAATGCAAGAGCGCCCTCTGGTGGTTTAATGCAGAAAGTGCGATACCTTCAACCGTTAACGTGCTTGTGTTTGATAGTTATTTATTTATTTTTTAATAAAGTGTTTATGAAGACATTAAGTTCCTGAAACTGAAATAATTCAACTCAGAGGGACAAAATGAGCAATTCTTACAGCAGATAATTTATTCTATGGGCAGAATGAATGTCTAACGGGGTTACCGAGTGATGGTGAAAACGTTATTAACTTTTCTGCTATTCAGCCGAATTGTGATGAAATTTGAGGTTTTTGTCAATTTAAAGACTGTATTTTAAGGGGTTCAGTAAAAATGCTGAGTGTTTATGACAGCAGGGTCCTGTGTGAGGAGCTGGTGAGTTTAATAGGGTCAGCACTGAATGCTGGAATTCTCTGACAGTCTCTGTCTCTCTGAATTCTGCGGGTGGTCTGGGCGGGGCAGGGTTGATTGAGGGCTGAAGGCTGTTTCTGGTTCAGTAAATGTAGAATGTTCCTTCCAAATGTATTTTGATTGTCAGCTGCAAACGACTTCTTTGTCTCAGGTCACATTAAGTGATTCATTCTTTGATCATTCCGTGTCTGATTTAAAGGTGTTTCCTGTCAGTCACGGAACATTCTGAAGCTGCTTGACACGGGTTTACTGTCATTCTCGATCATTCTCTGCCTTCTTAAAATGGGTTAGCTCTCAGTCCCGGATCATCCCGTGCCTGTTGAAAATTGGTGTGCTCTGAGTCACGGAACACAAACATGCTGTGAGGAGGATGTCGTGAAACTCCAGTACGATTTGGACATGTTGGGTGACTGGGCAGAAACATGGCAAATGCAATATAACGTGGATAAATGTGAGGTTATCCACTTTGGTGGTAAAAACAGGAAGGCAGATTATTATTTAAATGGCAATAGATTGGGAGAAGTGGGAGTGCAAAGAGACCTGGGTGTTCTTGTGCACCAGTCGCTGAAGGTAAGCATGCAGGTGCAGCAGGCGGTTAAGAAGGCAAACGGTATGTTGGCCTTCCTAGCAAGAGGGTTCGAGTACAAGAACAAGGATGTCTTGCTGCAGTTGTACAGGGCCTTGGTGAGACCACACCTTGAGTATTGTGTGCAGTTTTGGTCGCCTTACCTGATGAGGGTTCTTGCCATGGAAGAAGTGCAGCGAAGATTCACCAGGCTGATACCTGGGATGGCAGGAATGACGTATGAGGAGAGATTGTGTCGATTGGGCTTATACTCACTGGAGTTTAGATGATTGAGAGGGGATCTCATCGAAACCTATAATATTCTGTCAGGCCTGGACAGACCCGATGCAGGAAGGATGTTTCTGATGGCCGGGGAGTCCAGATCCAGGGGGCATATTCTAACGATAAGGGGTAAGCCATTTAGGACTGAAATGAGGAGGAATTTATTCACCCAGAGAGTGGTGAACCTGTGGAATTCTCTTCCAGAGAAGGCATTGTAGGCCAGTTCATTAAGTATATTCAAGAAAGAGTTGGATATATTTCTTAAGGCTAAAGGTATCAAGGGATATGGTGAGAAGGCAGGGACAGGGTACTGAATTTGGATAAACAGCCGTGGTCTCATTGAATGGCGGAGCAAGCTCGAAGGGCCGAATGGCCTACTCCTGCTCCTATCTTCTATGTTTCTATGTTTCTATAATAAATAGAATCAGGAGTAGACGACATGCTCCGTGCAGCCTGCACCGACATTCAATAAGATTATGGCTGAACTTATACATCAATGCCACTTTCCCGCCCTATCGCACTATCCCATGCTTCCCTTAGTTCCCTAAAATCTATCGATGTCAGTCTTGAATATACTCATTGACTGAACATCCTCAGCCCTCTCTGTTTGAGAATTCTAACGGTTCAAAACCCTCTGGGTGAAAAGATTTCTCCCCATCTCAGTCCTAAATGGCCGAACCCTTATCCTGAGACTCTGCCCCCTAGTTCTTAACTCTCCAATCAGGGCAAACAGCCGCTCAGCATCTACGCTGTCAAGCCCTTTAAGAATTATACACATTTCAATGAGGTCATCTCTCATTCTTCTAAACTCCAGCCCTCTCTTCACATAAATCAATCTAGTGAACATTCATTCCACCCCCTCCAAGGCAACTATATCCTTCCTTCGGTAAGGTTAACAAAAAGTGTACATAGGACTCCAGATGTGTTCTCAGCAAAGCCCTAAATAATTGCAGCAAGGCATCCTTACTCTCATACTGCAACCCCCTTGTTCTAAAGGCTAAAATCCCATTTACGTTCCTAATTGCTTGCTGTACCTAAATGTTAACGTACTGTGATTCGTTTAGAAGGACATCCAAGTACCTTTGAATCTGAAAACTCTCGACATTCTCACCATTAAAAAAAGTCTTCTGTATTTCCAATCTTCATAGCAAAGTGGATAACTTCACACTTCCCCACATTATACTTCATCTGACAACTTCTTGACCACTCACTTAATCAGTCTATATTCCCTTGCAGCCTATTTGCGTTCTCCTCGCAGCATCCTTGCCCACTTAACTAATGTACACCCTTATTTAAGAAGGGAAGTAGACAAAAAGCTGGAAACTATAGACCAGTTAGCCTAACATCTGTGGTTGGAAAAATGTTGGAGTCCATTATTAAGGAAACAGTAACAATGCATTTCGATAAGCATAATTAAATAGGACAGAGTCAGCACGGTTTTATGAAGGGGAAGTCATGTTTGACAAATTTGCTCGAATTCTTTGAGGATGTAACATACAGTGTGGATAAAGGGGAACCAGTGGAAGTCGTGTATTTGGACTTCGAAAAGGCATTTGACAAGGTTCCACACAAAAGATTACCAATCAAGATAAGAAATCACGGGTTTGGAGGTAATATACTGGCATGGGTGGAAGATTGGCTATCTAACAGAAAACAAAGTGTTGGGATAAATGATTCATTCTCGGGCTGGCAATCAGTAACAAGTGGTGTTCTGCAGGGGTCAGTGCTGGGACCCCAACTCTTTACAATATATATTAACGATTTGGAGGACGGGACCGAGTGCAACATATCCAAGTTTGCCGACGATACAAAGATGGGAGGGAAAGCAGTGAGTGAGGAGGACATAAAAAACCTGCAAAAGGAAATAGACAGGCTAAGTGAGTGGGCAGAGATTTGGCAGATGCAATATAATGTTGGAAAGTGTGAGGTAATGCACTTTGGCAGAAAAAATCAAAGAGCAAGTTCTTATCCAAATGGAGAGAAACTGCAAAGTGCTACAGCAGAAAGGGATCTGGGGGTCCTGGTGCATGAAACACAAAAAGTTACTATGCAGGTGCAGCAGGTGAGCAGGAAGGCCAATGGAATCTTGGCTTTTATTGCAAGGGGGTGGAGTATAAAAACAGGGAAGTCTTGCTGCAGTTATACAGGGTATTGGTGAGGCCACACCTGGAATACTGCGTTCCGTTTTGGTTTCCATATTTAAGAAAAAATATACTTGCTCTCGAGGCGGTTCAGAGAAGGTTCGCTCGGTTGATTCCAGAGATGAGGGGGTTGACATATGAGGAAAGGTTGAGTCGGTTGCGACTTTACTCATTGGAGTTCTGAAGAATGAGAAGAAATCTTATCAAAACGTATAAGATTGTGAGGGGGCTTGATCGGGTGGATGCGGTGAGGATGTTTCCACTGATAAGTGAGATTAGAACTAGGGGGCATAATCTAAGTATAAGGAGCTGCCCTTTCAAAACTGAGATGAGGAGAAACTTCCTCACTCAGAGGGTAGTAAATCTATGGAATTTGCTACCCGAAAGAGCTGTGGAAGCTGCAAAATTAAATAAATTTAAAATGGAGATAGACAGTTTCCTAGCAGATAAGGGAATTAGGGGTTACGGGGGGATGGCAGGGAAGTGGACGTGAGTCTAGATTCGGATCAGCCATGATCCTATTGAATGGTGGAGCAGGCCCGAGGGGCCGTATGGCCTACTCCTGCTCCTATTCTTATGTTCTTATGTACCATCAGCAATCTTGTAAATATTACACTCCGCCCCTCATCTAATCATTGATATAGATTGTAAGTGGCGTAGGGTCAAGCACTGAACTTTCAGCACTCCACCAGTCAAAGCCTGCCATTGCAAAAATCACCCGTTTATTCCTGCTCTCTGCTTTCCGTCCGTTAACCAATCCTAATAATAATAATAATAATCAACTTTATTGTCATTGTTAGTGCACAAGTGAATTACAATGAAATGTAGGCTTGTGGCTCCTGAGAATGTACATTTAGAATAAGACATTTAATCATTCAACATTCAACTGCCTTGTAATACATTAACATAAACATAATAAAGTGCATTGGCAGATGTGCAGGCTTTAGAGTTTATTTGTGGAGTTCAGTAGGATGACAGCCCTGGGAAAGAAGCTGTTCCTAAATCTGGTCGTTCGGGTGCGAATGCATCTGTAGCGTCTCCCAGATGGCAGGAGGGGGAACAGACTGTGGCTGTGGTGGGTAGGGTCTTTGATGATGGTCCGTGACCTCCGTAAACAGCGTTTCTGGTATATGTGCTGTATGGTCGGTAGCTGGGTACCGGTAATGCGTTGGGCAGTTTTGACTACCCGCTGCAGGGCTTTCCGGTCATAGTAGCTACAGCTGCCATACCATACTGTGATACAGTTCGTCAGGATGCTCTCTATTGTGCAGCGGTAAATGTTAGAGAGGTTCAGGGGTGACAGGTTACATCCCTTCAGCCTCCTTAGGAAATATAGGCGCTGCTGGGCCTTCTTCACCAGAGAGGAGGTATTGAGGGACCAGGAGAGGTCTTCCGTGAAGTGGACTCCGAGGATCTTAAAGCTGTCCACCCTTTCCACCATAGCCCCATGGATGTGGATGGGGGTGTTACTTCCGTCTTTAGACTTCCTGAAGTCCACAATGATTTATTTGGTTTTCTTGATGTTGAGGGCCAGGTTGTTATCGGCGCACCACTTCATGAGATGCTGGACCTCCTCCCTGTAGGCTGACTCATCGTTGTTGGTGATCTGGCCTACCACTGTGGTATCATCCGCAAACTTGATGATGGTGTTGGAACCATGAACAGCCACACAGTCGTGGTTGAAGAGGGAGTAGAGGAGAGGGCTCAGCACAGATCCTTGTGGGGCCCCCATGTTCAGGGTTGGGGGGGGGAAGTTTGGTTACCTAATTTGACAGACTGGGGTCTGTTTGTTAGGAAGTCCAGGGTTAAGTTGCAGAGGGAAGTGTTCAGGCCAAGAGTGTGGAGTTTGGAGACCAGCTTGTTGGGGACGATAGTGTTGAATGCTGAGCTGTAGTCTATGAACAGCATTCTGATGTAGGTCTCTTTACTGTCTAAGTGCTTCAGTGCAGAATGTAGAGCAGTTGTGATTGCATTCTCCATTGATCTGTTTGCACGATAGGCAAACTGGTGTTGGTCAAGAGAGGCGGGAACACTGGCTTTGCTGTGAGCCAGGACCAGTCTCTCGAAACACTTCATTATGATGGGTGTGAGTGCGACAGGTCGATAGTCGTTCAGACACGTCACAGCCGTTTGCTTTGGCACAGGAATAATGGTAGCGGTCTTGAAGCATGTAGGGACTACTGCCTCGGCCAATGACAGATTGAAGATGGCGGTGAAGCCATCAGGCAGCTGATCAGCACAATCCTTGAGTAGCCGTCCAGGGATCCTATCAGGTCCAGCAGCCTTACGTGTGTTCACTCCGCGTAGAACACCCCTTACGTCGGAGGTCGACAGAGTGAGCACCTGGTCTTCCAGAGGTGGCAAGGCTTTGGTATCCAGCTCCCTGTTGTCTCTGTCAAAGCGAGCGTAGAAGTTGTTAAGCTCCTCCGGAAGGGAGGCATCGCTGACCGGGGTGCTGGTGTTTTTACTCTTGTAGTCAGTGATTGACTGGATGCCAAGCCACATGCGCCGGGGGTCCGAGTTGTTGTCGAAATGATCCTCTATCCGCAGTGTCTGTTTCCTTTTGGCAGTCCTGATACCCTTTTTTAGGTTGGTCCTAGCTGCACTGTAAGCCGCGGCGTCTCCAGATTTAAATGCTGCGTTGCGTGCTTTCAACAGCGAGCGGACCTCCCTGTTCGTTCAGGGTTTCTGGTTGGGGTATGTCCCGATATTTTTGTGGGTCGTGACAACCTCGATGCAACTGTTAATGTAGAGTAGCACTGTGGATGCGTATTCCTCGATGTCATTATGGGCAAACATGCTCCAATCAGTGCGTTTGAAGCAATCCTGAAGCTCCGAGACTGCCCCCTCTGGCCATACTTTCACTGATCTCACTGATG
>NW_028225181.1:17804071-18051571 GCF_052327205.1 Somniosus microcephalus
CGGGAGGTTTAGAGGGGATTTGAGAAAGAACTTTTTCACCCAGAGGGTGGTTGGAATCTGGAACTCACTGCCCAGAAGGGTTGTGGAGGCAGGAACCCTCACAACATTTAAGAAGCATTTGGATGAGCACTTGAAATGCCATAGCATACAAGGCTACGGACCAAATGCTGGAATATGGGATTAGATTAGACAGGGCATGATGGCCGGTGCGGACACGATGGGCTGAAGGGCCTCTATCCGTGCTGTATAACTCTATGACCTGATTCCTCCAATTTAAAATCGGGCTTGCTGAATGGTAGAGAAGTGAGAAATAAGTAATGGGTTGTTGAAAGTGCTGAATCATGGCGATATAGTTAGAGGTGGACCCAATAAGAGCTAGGATGCAGCAAGAGTACAGGAATAGCGATCTTTGGAGGAAAGCCAGGAGCAGATATTGTGCAAAAAACGCATGCACCAGATACGAGGATAGTCGTGTTTTCATATATAGAAGCCGAGAAACCTTTTACATTCACCTGTGGGGAGAATCTGAATATGGTGCTGGGGATAGACTCCGCACTGCTGTCTGTCTGATATCAAATATGTTGCTGATGTTGACCACAGAGACTTAACTTAGCAACGTTTTAAAAACTGTGGTTTATAGTTTTTAAGGTCTCTGTAGTGTAGCGGGGACAGTTTGTAAACCAGGGCCCTTAATTTTATCACCTAAATGTAGTGAAATTGCTGGGATTCACTTAATTTTAATTAATTAGTTAAAGGGTAAGTCAAGGCAGGACAGCGCAGCCCCGTAGTGTGCTCCCCTGCTCCAAGTGGGAAATCAGGGAAGCTTCCTGCGTTCCTGACGACCATGTGTGCGGTAAGTGTGGCCTGCTGCAGCTACTGACAGACCGCATTGCGGCAACGGAGCTGCGGATGGATTCATTTTGGAACATTCGCGATGCTGAGGACGTCGTGCATATCACATTTCGCGAGTTCGTCACACCGCAGGTAAAGGGTTTACGGGCAGGAAGGGAATGGGTGACCAGCAGACAGAGTAAGAGGCGCAGGCAGGTAGAGCAGGAATCCCCTGTGGCCATCCCCCTGTCCAACAGATATACCACCCTGAATACTGTTGGTGGGGAGCAGCAGCCAACTTCCTGGCACCATGGGTGGCTCTACCGCACAGGCTGGGAGGAAAAAGAGTACAAGAGCTATAGTCATAGAGTCATAGAGTAATACAGCACGGATAGAGGCCCTTCAGCCCATCGTGTCCGCGCCGGCCATCAAGCCCTGTCTAATCTAATCCCATATTCCAGCATTTGGCCCGTAGCCTTGTATGCTATGGCATTTCAAGTGCACATCCAAATGCTTCTTAAATGTTGTGAGGGTTTCTGCCTCCACAACCCTTTCAGGCAGTGAGTTCCAGACTCCAACCACCCTCTGGGTGAAAAAGTTCTTTCTCAAATCCCCTCTAAACCTCCCGCCCTTTACCTTGAATCTATGCCCCCTAGTTATTGACCCCTCTACTAAGGGAAAAAGCTCCTCAGCATCCATCCTATCTATGCCCCTCATAATTTTGTACACCTCAATCATGTCCCCCCTCAGCCTCCTCAGTCCCCTATAGTGATAGGGGATTCAATTGTAAGGGGAATAGATAGGCGTTTTTGCGGCCGCAATCGAGACTCCAGGATGGTGTGTTGCCTCCCTGGTGCAAGGGTGAACGACGTCGCAGAGTGGCTGCAGAACACCTTGGAGGGGGAGGGCGAACAGCCAGTTGTTGTGGTGCACATAGGCACCAACGATACAGGTAAAAAACAGAATGAGGTCCTAAAAGCAGAATATAGGGAGCTAGGAGGTAAATTAAAAAATATGACCTCAAAGGTAGTAATCTCAGGATTGCTACCAGCGCCACGTTCTAGTCAGAGTAGAAATAGGAGGATATTTCAAATGAATACGTGGCTAGAGGAATGGTGCAAGGAGGAGGGATTCAAATTCCTTGGACATTGGAACCGGTTCTGGGAGAGGTGGGACCAGTACAAACGGGACGGTTTGCACCTGGGCAGGGCAGGGACCGATGTCCTAGGGGGAGTGTTTGCTAGTGCTGTTGGGGAGGGTTTAAACTAAAGTGGCAGGGGGTTGGGAACCTGAGCAGGGAGACAGAGGAAAGGGAAACAAAGAAAAAAGCAAAAGACAGGAAGGAGAAAAACAAAATTAGAAGGCAAAGAACTCAACGGTTTAAATCAAACATGGTCAAAGTAAATAATAATTCATATAGGTCTGAGAGCGTTAAAAAGCAAGCCTGAAGGCTTTGTGTCTTAATGCAAGGAGCATTCGGAACAAGGTGGATGAATTAGCTGCACAAATAGAGGTAAACAAATATGATTTGTTTGGGATTACAGAATCATGGCTCTAGTGTGGCCAAGGCTGGGAACTCAACATCCAGGGGTATTCAATATTTAGGAAGGATAGGCAAAAAAGAAAGGGAGTTGGGGTAGCATTGCTGGTTAAAGAGGGGATTAACACAATTGAAAGGAAGGATATTAACTCTGATGATGCGGAATCTGTATGGGTAGAACTGAGAAATATCAAGGGGCAGAAAACGTCAGTGGGAGTGGTATACAGACCTTCAAACAGTAATACGGAAGTTGGGGATAGCATTAAACGGGAAATTAGAGATGCGTGCAATAAGGGCACAACAGTCATCATGGGTGACTTTAATTTACATATAGATTGGGCTAACCAAATTAGTAACAATAATGTGGAGGAGGAATTCCTAGAATGTTTACGGGATGGTTTTCTGGTGCAATATGTCGAGGAACCAACCATAGATCAGGCCATCTTAGACTGGGTATTATGTAATGAGAGAAGATTAATAAGCAATCTTGTTGTACAAGGCCCCTTGGGTCAGAGCTATCATAATATGATAGAATTCTTCATTAGGATGGAGAGTGATGTAGTTGACTCGGAGACTAGGGTCCTGAATTTAAATAAAGGAAACTACGATGGTATGAGGCGCGAATTGGGTAGGATTGATTGGGGAATGTCACTCAAAGGGTTGACGGTGGATAGGCAATTGCAAACATGCAAAGACCGCATAGATGAACTACAGAAGTTGTTCATCCCAGTTTGGGATAAGAATAAAACAAAAAGGTTGAATCAACCTTGGCTAACAAGGGAAATTAGGGATAGCATAAGATCCAAGGAGAGGGCATATTGATTGGCCAGTAAAAGGGGTAACCCTGAGGATTGGGAGAAGTTTAGGATTCAACAAAGGAGGACAAAGGGATTAATTAAGGGGAAAATAGAATATGAAAGTAAGCTCGTAGGGAACATAAAAACTGACTGTAAGAGCTTTTATAGATATGTGAAGAGAAAAAGATTAGTGAAATCAAGTGTAGGTCCCCTGCAGTCAGAAGCAGGGGAAGTTACAATGGGGAACAAAGAAATGGCAGACCAATTAAATGCATATTTTGGTTCTGCTTTCACAAAGGAGGACACAAATAACCTCCCAGAGATGTTGGAGAACATAGGGTCTGATGAGAGGGAGGAACTGAAAGAAATCAGTATTTGCAGGAAAATTGTGTTCGGGAAATTGACGGGATTGAAGGCCGATAAATCCCCACGGCCTCATAATCTACAGTCTAGTGTACATAAGGAAGTGGCCCTAGCAATAGTAGGTGCATTGGTGATCACCTTCCAAAATTCGCTGGAATCTGGAACTGTATCCATGGATTGGACGTTAGCTAATGTTACCCTACTATTCAAAAAGGGTGGTAGAGAAAAAGTGGGGAATTACAGACCGGTAAACCTGACATTGGTAGTGGGAAAAATGCTAGAGTCCATTATAAAGGATGTAATACCTGAGCACTTGGAAAACAGTGACAGGATCGGACAAAGTCAACATGGATTTACAAAAGGTAAATCGTGCTTGACTAATCTACTGGAATTTTTTGAGGATGTAATTGGGAAAATAGATAAGGGAGAACCAGTGGATGTCGTGCATTTGGACTTTTAAAGACTTTCAAGAAGGTCCCGCATAAGAGAGTAGCGTCTAAAGTTAAGGCACATGGGATTGGGGGCAAGGTATTGACTTGGATAGAGAACTGGTTGGCGGACAGAAAGCAGACAGTAGGAATTAACGGGTCTTTTTGCGAGTGGCAGGCAGTGACTAGTGGGGTACCGCAGGGATCGGTGCTTGGACCCCAGCTATTCACAATATACATTAAAGATCTAGATAAGGGAACAAGATATAATATCTCCAAGTTTGCAGACGACAGAAAACTGGGTGGCCGAGTGTGCTTCGAGGAGGATACCGAGAAACTCCAGGATGCTTTGGACATTTTGGGTGATTGGGCAGAAGCGTGGCAGATGCAATATAACGTGGATAAATGCGAGGTTATCCACTTTGGTGTCAAAAACAGAAAGGCAGTCTATTATCTGAATGGCAATAGATAGGGAGAAGGGGAAGTGCAACGAGACCTGGGTGTCCTTGTGCACCAGTCGCTGAAGGTAAGCATGCAGGTGCAGCAGACGGTGAAGAAGTCAAATGGTATGTTGGCTTTCATAGCAAAAGGTTTTCAGTACAAGAGCAAGGATGTCCTGCTACAGTTGTACAGGGCCTTGGTGAGACCGCACCTTGAGTACACTGTGCAGTTTTGGTCGCCTTATCTGAGGAAGGATGTTCTTGCCATGGAAGGAGTTCAGCGAAGATTGACAAGCCTGATCCCTGGGATGGCAGGAATGACGTATGATGAGAGATTTGGTCGAGTGGGCTTATACTCGCTGGAGTTTAGAAGAATGAGAGGGGATCTCATCGAAACTTATAACATTCTGAGAGGCTGGACAAACTAGATGCAGGTAGAATGTTCCTGATGGTTGAAGAGTCCAGAACCAGGGGTCATAGTCTAAGGATAAGGGGTAAGCCATTAATGACAGAGATGAGGAAGAATTTCTTCACCCAGAGATTGGTGAACCTGTGGAATTCTCTACCACAGAAGGCGGTTGAGGCCAAGTATTTAAATATATTCAAGAAGGAGTTAGATATATTTATTAGAGCTAAAGGTATCAAGGGATATGGGGAGAAGGCAGGTACGGGGTACTGAGTTTGGATGATCAGCCATGATCTCATCGAATGGCAGAGCAGGCTCGAGGGGCCGAATGGCCTACTCCTGCTCCTATCTTCTATGTAACTGTGGATAATACACTCGATAATTCGAAGCAGGATTCCTTCCGTCCCCCCAGACTACCCCATCAGACCGAATTAAAATGATAGCAAAATATTGCGGATGCTGGAAATCCGAAATAACAACAGAAACCTCATCATCCCATCAGGCACTTTACAGCCTTCCAGACTCAATATCGAGTTCAACATTTTCAGATCATAACCTCGGCCCCTATTACATTTTTATATATTTTTCATCCACACCTTTGGTTGTGCCTTTTCCCTTTTTTCCTCTCCCACATGGCAGCTGCCTCTCATTCAGCCAGCGCATTTCACACTTCATCTCGAGCCGTCTTTTGTCTCTTCACTTGTCCTATTACCACCTCGTCTCGTCCTGAATACCTCCTAATGTCTCTTCACTTCCCTTTTGTTCTCTCATCCCCTCCTCCATTTCCCAGCCACCAAACTGCCCTTTTAATCTGTCTCATTTCGAGCATTTATTTCTCAGTTCTGATGAAGGGTATCGACCTGAAACGTTGAATCTATTTCTCTCTCCACGGATGTTGCCTGGCCTGCTGAGTTTTTCCAGCATTTTCTGCTGTTAGACCGAAAGAAAAATTGAGTTTGATTTAAAGTGGGATTAAATTAGTAAAATGAGAAGTAATATTATGTGAATGAGAAGCAGATACATCGACAGAACTTTCATTGGTTCTGCAATTTCTAGAAATTCATTCAAATGGATTTTATATATATTTAGCCCGTAAATTATAAAATAATTATCGAATGAATTATCCAGCTCATTCAACACTGAAGGAATCAAAGAAATGTCCTGGAAAACATCAATTCAAATATCAACAGAATTAACTATTGAAATATACAAAGAATTATCCAAACGACTATCAACGGATTCATCAAAATAATTATTTATTGAATTATCCACCGAATTCAGCACTGAATTATCAACAAAAATCCCGACTCAATTATGCACTCAATTGTCTAGTGAAGGCAATATAGATATATGGAAAGAAAAATCTACTAATTTATCTACCGAATTGAACAATCCAAATATTTTTCCACTCAATTATTTGTCGAATTAAGCACTGAAATATCCAAAAAATAACCACTCAATTTTCGATAGAATTAAACACTGAAATATCCAAATAATTATCCTCTCAAGTATCTATCGAATTAAACACTGAAATACCCAAATAATTAAGCACACAATTATCCTTCGAAAAAACACAGAAATATCTAAAGATTTACCAGCTCAATTATCCATCGAATTAAAAACTGAACATTCCAAATAGTTACCCTCTCAATTATCCATCGAATTAAACACTGGAATATCCAAAGAATTATCTTCTCAGTTATGCATCGAATTAAACAATGAAATTTCCAAAGAATTATCCACACAATTATCCATGGAATTAAACACTGAAATATACAAATAATTGTCATTTCAATTATCTATAGAATTCAGCTCTGAAATATCCAATGTATTATCCACACAACTATCTAGCAAATGACGCATTATATTATACAAAGAAGTAAGCACTCGATTATCCACTGAATTATCAACCGAATTAAATGCTGCAATATCCACCGAATTATTTTCTGAATTACCCACAGTTCTTTCCAAATGCAACCTATTTTTGAGCTCCTATTGATTTGTAGTGTGGTAAATATATCAGATTCAGCAGACACACGTTTCAGTTTACTGGGCTTTACTCTTGTAATGGGCCTACTTTGATTAACCCTATTGCTGTTAAAGAAGGTTTACAATTAAATGTATAATTTAATGATACTTTTGTGATCAGCAAACCCACTTTCTAAAGTGGCAATTTATGTTTCACAGTGAAGGAAGGGTAGTTGACTAGATGTAAAATCAAACCGTACACTTCCCAAGGTAATTCAGTTATACATTAAAGAACGTTTTAAAGTAAAAAACATATCAGAAAATATAGGACAAAATTGGACTGAACTGAATAGTGAGATCCGCGGATTTGCTCAAGGTAAATATATGAATGAATATTGCTTCAATAGATAAATAAACACATTCACTGAAATTCCTTTAACATTTACAACTTGTTGTGCTGGAAAACATTCCTGAAGTGTTTGCAGCATAACAGTCAAAAGAAATATCACTGAAATAGAAATAATGTTATTGGGTAGTGCATCCCTTCTTTCCTATACTGTAACACCTCTGAGCATCAATAAATACATTCTTTATTGTTTAAAGTAACTTTTGGAGAAAACAAGCATAGCAGCATCATTCAGTTCTTTTTAGTTATTAAAGTGTTGCAGATTTAAGCCAGACGACCCTATTTCTCAATGTTTTAGTGTCCATTTATCCGGAATCCAGATTGCATGCCATTCTTTTTAGAAGAAGCACGGTATCATCACTGGAGACTACAGTGTGAAGGAAGACACCACATTAATTAAGCAGGGAACATTCGGGTTAATCTGACACCAAACCTCACACAACTGTGCTACCCAGAGAATAATAAAAGCACATTTTGCCAGACACGCAGCACGAGAAGCTTTAAAGTTAAGAGATTTTATCAGATTCATGTCTTTCTTCAACACTCACCAGGAACACCAACAGCTGCGAGAATAGGGTAGTAAATGGCGCTTATCTTCTGAAGTATCAGGACTTCCATTTAGTGTGAGAAGTGATGAATCCTGCAGTGATGGACACAGCAGGCCCCGTGGAAAGTGTGATGTGATACATTGAAAGCAGCCTTTATTTATACAGCAGGGAAATCTCCAGTGTACAGTTCTGTCCCCGGGCAACTGATGTTAGTTACAGTCATTTGAACAAACAGGTTGCGTCATCCACTTTACTCCCAGGTTAATACTGTTATGGGAATAAAAATATCTAAGTGACACGTCAAATATTGGAATAATGTCTTTCATCAAATGGATAACAAACAGGCATAATGGTAGAATCCATCTGGTAAATGTTACAGGCGTTATACCAGGTTGGCAAAGTACTGAGTGGGGTTGCTATTGACCGGTGCTGAGATAGCTTTCATTGCAAATTTACCTCAATAAGAAAACCTATGAAACTCGTTGTAAATTTGTCAGTCTTGCAGATATTTTCGGGAGTTTTAGTTGGCGGAGATCACAGCTCAGAAACAACAAAACGTTTTGGGCAAACGTTTCGGGAGGGACAATAATGGTCGGTGTGATTATATGCTGAAGCTCATTACATACTACACATCGTACGGTGAATGGGACGTCAATATACTATTTGAATAGTGTTTGTAGAGCTGAGGATAATGCAGAAATACCCTTTGGATTCTAATTAGATTGCATACTCAACAAGGATTACCAGGGCAAAACAGCAATCAAAAAATCAATACCATATTCAACTACAGATCCAACGCAATAGAGTACAAGTCAGTGAAATTAATTATGTTATTGTGTGGAGCTCGGCTCAGTCCGAAGCTTAAGAAATCTGTCCACCTTTATTCACCGAGACACAAGGGATATATTAAAATACTTGAGGCAGTGCAGGGTACAGCCACAAGGGTGATCCCCAATGTGAAAGCCCTGGTTAATGAGGAAATAATGGAGGAATCTGGAATTACCAACTTCGATAAGACATGACTAGGCTGATAGGGAGATAATTGATGGTATGGAAAACGTAAATTAATAATAAATGTGTAATCGAAATTGGAAGAGTTGGACAAGGGAATCGTAAACCAAACTGGTAAAACAGGCTGATTTGGGAACGCAATCAATAGATTTAGTCATAGAGTCATCGAATCATAACGGCAAAGAAGGAGGACATTCGGCCGATAGTGTCCATGCAGACTATCTGTAGGACAATCCTGTCGGTCCCATTCCCCTGCTCTATCCCCATAGCCCTGCAAATTTATTTCCCTCAAGTGCCTATTCAGTCTCCCCTTGAAAACATTGAGTGTCTCCGCTTCCACCACTTCCATCGGCAGCGAATTCCAGATACTCACCACTCGCTGTGTAAAAAAGTTGTTCCTCACATAACCACTGTATCTATTGCCCAACAAATTAAATCTGCATCCCGTAGCCCTAGTACTATCAACTGGTGGGAATGGCCTTTCCCCGTCTAGCCTATCCAAACTCGACAAAAACTTGTACACATCTGTCAAATCACACCTCAGCCACCTTTGCTCAAATAAAAACAAATCTAGATTCTCCAATCTGTCGTTGTAGATAAGATTCCCCAAACCCGGAACAATTCTGGTAATTCTCCTCTGCACCATCTCTAGTGCCTTCCCAACCTTTCGGAAGTGTGTTTATAAACACAGTGAGCTGACACACCAGGGGAGAGCTCACAGTGTCGGACAAGGAGTGAATTACACTGATGTGTTTATAAACATAGTGTGCTGACACACCAGGGGAGAGCTCACAGTGTCGGACAAGGAGTGAATTACATTGAAGTGTTTGTAAACACAGTGAGCTGACACACCAGGGGAGAGCTCACAGTCTTGGACACGGAGTGAATTACACTGAAATTTTTATAAACACAGAGAGCTGACACACCAGGTGAGAGCTAACAGTGTTGGACACAGAGTGAATTACACTGAAGTGTTTTTAAACACAGGGAGCTGACACACCAGGGGAGAGCTCACAGTGTTGGACACGAAGTGAATTACACTGAAGTGTTTATAAACACAGTGAGCTGACACACCAGGGGTGAGCTCACATGTTGGACACGGAGTGAATTACATTGAAGTGTTTATAAACACAGTGAGCTGACACACCTGGGGAGAGCTCACAGTGTTGGACACGGAGTGAATTGCAGAAACGTGTTTTTAAACACATGGAGCTGACACACCAGGGGGGAGCTCACAGTTTCGGACACGGAGTGAGTTACACTGACGTTTTTATAAACAGAGTGAGCTGATACACCAGGGGAAAGCTCAATATGTTGGATTTTAAGTGAATAACACTGGAGTGTTTTTAAAAACAGAGACCTGAAATACCAGGTGAGAGATTCCAGTGTTGGACACGGAGTAAATTACACTGAAGTGTTTATAGACACAGTGAGCTGACACACCAGGGGAGAGCTCACAGTGTTGGACACGGAATGAATTACACTGAAGTGCTTATTAACACAGTGAGCTAACACACCAGGAGAGAGCTCACAATATTGGGCAAGGAGTGAATTATACTGAAGTGTTTATAAACACTGTCAGCTGACACACCAGGGGAGAGCTCACAATGTTGGGCAGGGAGTGAATTATACAGAAGTGTTTATAAACGCAGTCAGCTGACAAACCAGGGGAGTGCTCGCAATTTTGGGCGCGGAGTGATTTACATAACATCATAAGAACTTAAGTCGCAGGAGCAGGAGTAGATCATTTGGCAGCTCGAGCCTGCTCCACCATATAATAAGATAATTGCTAATCTGATCTTGGCCTGAACTCCACTTCACTGTCAGTTCTCCATAACAATTGACTCCCTTACCTTTCAAACATCTGTCTAACTCCAACTTAAATATATTCAATGACCCAGCCTCCAGAGATCTCTGGGGAAGAGAACTCCAAAGATTCACGTCCTTCTGAGGGATCAAATTCCTCCCCGTTTCCGATTTAAACGTGTGCCCCCATATACTGAAATTATGCCCCCTATTTTCAGATTCCCCTACTAGGGGAAAAATCCTCTGTATCTACCTTGACAAGATCCTTCAAAATCTTATAAGATTTAATAAGATCCTCTCACATTCTTCTAAACTCCAATGAGTATAGGCCCAAACTGTTCCTACTTTCTTCAAAAACAATCCCTTCATCTCCTGAATCAACCTCGTGAACCTTCTTTGAACTGCCTCCAATGCAAGTGCATCCATCCTTAAATAAGTAGACCAAAACTGTACGCAGTACACCAGGTGTGGTCTCACCAACGCCCTGTAAATTTGTAGATGGACTTCCGTGCTATTATACTCCAGCCCCCTTGCAACAAAGGCCAACATTCCATTTGCCTTCTGACATGAATCATTCATTCATGAAAGAAAGTCTTATGAAATAATGCTGAGTGGCATGCGGGTGGCGCTGTCCAGGGAAGGTATAAATACTCGGGCATGGGCCCAGCTTGCGCAGGGCATTCTTAACAGGATCTAGTGAAGGACAGAACTAGACCTCCATGTTGTAAAACAGTTAATTGAAGCTTTGTTTAATGCATAGTCCAAGTGCCTAGTAGTTTTCTTACGTGACCTTCCTAAATATTTGCTATATCTGCATGATAACACCGTGAGCTCTTAACTTGTGTAAACATAGAAACATAGAAGATAGGAGCAGGAGTAGGCCATCGGCCAGTCGAGCCTGCTCTGCCATTCAAGGAGGTCATGGCTGATCATCCAGCTTCAGTAACCTGTCCCTGCCTTCATCCAATATCCCTTGATCCCTTTAGCCTTAAGAAATATATCGCACTCCTTCTTGAATGTATTTAATGAATTGGCCTCCATTGCCTTCTGTGACAGAGTATTCCATAGGTTCATCTCTTTCTGAGTGAAGAAATTCCTCCTCATCTCTGTCCTAAATGGCTTACCCTTGTCCTTAGACTGTGACCCCTGGTTCTGGACTTCCCGGCCATCGGGAGCATCCTTCCTGCATCTAGCCTATCTAGTCCTGTGTAGTAATATTATATGTGGCACCTTATCAAATGCCTTCTGGAAATCCATATACTCGATCTCTACTGCTTCCCCTTTACCATCCTGCTCGTTACATCCTCATAGAACTCCAGAAAATTGTCAAACATGATTTTCCTTTAATAAAACCATGCTAACTCTGCTTGGCTATATTCTAAATGTTCTAACTCTCCTGCTACCATTTCCTCAATGATGCACTCTAGCATTTTCCCAATGACAGAAGCTAGGCTAACTGGTCGATAATTCCATGCATTCTGTCTACTTCCCTTCTTAATTAGGGGCGTTATATTTGCGGATTTCCAGTCGGCTGGGACCTCTCCAGAATCCAGGGGTCTTTTGTAGTTTACACCCAATGCTTCCACTATCTCTGCAGCCACATTTTTTAAGACACTAGAATGCACGCCACCGGGTCCAGGGAACTTGCCGACCTTTAGTCCCATTAGTTTGCCCAGTACATTCTGTCCAGTGACTGTGATTGTTTCAAGTTTCCACCCCGCACACCAATTGCCCCTTGATTATTCATTATTGGCATGCTTCAAATGCCTTCTACCATGAAGACCGATACAAAATATTTGTTCAAAATTTCCGCCATATCCCGGTTTCCTATTATTAGTTCCCCAGACTCATCCTCTAGGGGACCAACGTTTACTGTAGCTAGTCGCTTTATATTATTATATGTGTGCAGAAACTCTTACTCTCTGTTTTTATATTTCTTGCTAACTTAATCTCATAAGCTATCTTCTCTCCCTTTACCATTTTTTTAGTTGTCCTTTGCTGGTTTTTAAAAGAAATTCAATCTCCTGGCCTTTCACTATTATTTAGGGTTAGGGTTAGGGTTAGGGTTAGGGTTTTGATATGCTTTACTTAGTTTGCCACGGATTTTTCATTCTTCTCTTACAGTATTTCTTTCACACTGGAAAATCTCTTTACTGAGAGTTATGAAATGTCTCCTTAAATGATTACCACTGCTTTTCTACAGTTTTACCCTCTAACATGTTTTTTCCGTCCAGTTCAACCAGATTTGCCTTCATACCTTTGTAATTACCTGTGTTTATGTTCAGACACTAGATTGACAGCTAGCTTTCGCACCTTCAAACTGAATTTGAAATGCTACCATGCTTTGATCACTCTTCCCAGAGTATCCTTCACTTCGAGATCATTAATTCATCCAGCCTCGATGCACATTACCAAATGTAAAAGGCTCTTCTCCCTGGCTGGATCGATAAAATATTCTTCCAAGAAACCATCCCGTTTAATCTTTAACAACACTTCCTCAAGTCTACCTTCGCCATTTTGCTTTCTCCAATCAATATGAAGGTTAAAATGTCCCATGATGATTACCGTACTTTTCTTACAAACTTCTATTATTTCTTGATGTATACTCTGCCCTACCGTGTGGCTACTGTTTGGGGGGCTGGAGACCATTCCCACCAGTGGCTTCTTACCCTTATTATTTCTTATCTCTACCCTAACTGATTCTACATCTTGATCTTGCAGGCCAATTTAATTTCTCGATACCGCACTGAAGTCATCCCTCTTTAACAGTGCTCGTTTTCCTTTCTGCCTATCCTTACGAAATGGCAAAACCCCCTGAATATTCAGTTCCCAGCCTTAGTCACCTTGCAACCACATCTGTCTAAAGGGTATCAGATCAAACTCCATTACTTCTATTGGTGCTGCCAACTCATCTATCTTGTTACGAATGCTGCTTGCTTTCAGATATAGAGCTGTTAATTATGTCTTTTAAACATTTTTCCCTACTCGGACGCCTCTTTCTAATGCACTCTTATGTGTATACGCTCTGTACCTCCCTGTCACATTCTGGCTATCATTACCCCTATCGCTACCATGCACTGTTGCCTTCACTGAGATGTTTATAAACACAGTGAGCTGACTCACCAGGGGAGAGCTTACAGTGTCGGACATGGAGTGAATTACTCTGAAGTGTTTATAAACACAGTGAGCTGACAAACCAAGGGAGAGCTTACAGTGTTGGACACGGAGTGAATTATACTGAGGTGTTTATTGAAACTTGGCGCTGACACACCAGGGGAGAGCTGACAGTGTTGGACACAGAGTGATTTACACTGAAGTGTTTATAAACACAGAGAGCTTACACACCGGGGGATAGCTAACAGTGTCGGACATGGAGTGAATTACACTGAAGTGTTTATAAACACAGGTAGCTGACCAACCAGGGGAGAGCTCACGGTGTTGGACACAGGGTGAATTATAAAGAAGTGTTTATAAACACAGTGAGCAGACACACCAGAGGAGAGCTCACACTGTGGGACACGGAGTGAGTTACACTGAAGTGTTTATAAACACAGTGATCTGACACACCAATGGAAAGCTCAATGTGTTGGACATTGAGTGAATTACACTGGAGTGTTTATAAAAACAGAGAGTTGAAATACCAGGGGAGAGATCCCATTGCTGGACACTGAGTGATTATACTGAAGTGTTTATAGACACAGTGAGCTGACACACCAGGGTAAAGCTCAATTTGTTGGACACGGGGTGAATTACACTGAAGTTTTTAAAAACACAGTCAGCTGAGACACCAGGCGAGTGCTCGCAATGTTGGGCATGGAGTGAGTTACATAACATCATAAGCACATAAGCCGCAGGAGCAGGAGGAGGTGATATGGCCCCTTGAGCCTGCTCCGCTATATAATAAGATAATTGCTAATCTGATCTTGGCCTTGTGATGAAATATGTCATTCATCAGACTCTGTATTTAAGTACATATATTGTAGTGCCTGCTCCTGTGTTTGTATTGCCTGCTCCTGCGTTTTACCTTGTATTGTATATAGTGCACCGCCCCCTTTATCCCCATTGGGTGTGTCGGCTCCGCCCATACCTGGCCCTACTTAAGACAAGCCCAGGCTTGTCTTGCAGCAGAACAGCAGAATGCTAGGTGAAGACACAGGCATCCTTCTTTGCTAATAAAAGCCTTGTTTTATCCAGTTAACTTTGAGCCTTGTAGTTATTGAGGCGCATCAATTTTATTAGCAAACTTTCAACGATGGTTCAACTTTTGATACCGGAACGCTTGGATTTGGACCCGCATGCTTCGGATGCATCGGCACGGTTTGGACACTGGTTCCAGTGCTTGGAATTTTTCAAGGCCAACTCCGAAGCCGTCACAGCCTCTAAAGCCACCGGAGATGTGAAACTCGGGATCCTGCAGAATCGGGTAAGCCACCGGGTTTTTCCACTCATCCAAGACGCCGCCATCTACCTGGATGCCTGCAACATTCTAAAGGCCCACTATCAGCGGCCTACCAACGAGGTGTACGCCAGGCATCTGCTTGCTACCTGCACACAGTGACCCGGAGAGTCGCTAGAGGACTTTCTAGTCACCCTAAAAGTGCTTGGCAAAGACTGCAAATGCAAAGACGTGAAAGCCACGGTATACACAGATGAGCTTATTCGGGATGCCTTTATCACAGGCCTTAGCTCTAATTACATCCGGCAGAGACTGCTAGAGAAAACGGGCCTAGATCTGACACAGGCTGTGGACACAGCGCGATCGCTGGATGTGGCTCAGAAGAACTCTGACTCCTACTCTTCAGGCCATGCAACCCATGCCGCCTCGTATGCACCAAGGGAGCCGCCTTCCCCGCCCGGTAACCCAACACCGTCAGGGCCCTGCTCTCCCCCCAGAAGCCCTACGACCGCCGCAATGCATCGGGGCCCCAAATGCTACTTCTGCCGGCAGCCGCAGCACACCAGGAACCTGTGCCCGGCGAAAGGCACCACCTGCTATAAGTGCGGTAAGAAGGGGCACTTTGGGAAAGTGTGCAGAGGGAACCCCGCAGGCAAACCCGCCACCGCCACGTGCGCGCCATGGGAGTGGCCATCTTGGACGCCATCTTGTCCAACTTCGTGGGGTCCGCCATCTCGTGAGCAGACATCATGGACGCCATCTTACCCGGCCTTGTGTGGCCCACTATCTTGTCCCGATCAGGGCCCTACAGTGGCGTCGATCACAGTGGACCAGTCCAGACCGCACCCACTATCCAAATCGATGGTGGACATCGAGGTAAATGGGTGCAAGGTTAAATGTTTAATTGACAGCGGGAGCACGGAGAGCTTCATTCACACTGGTCTGGTACAACGACTCTCTCTAACTATAGTCCCTACTCAGAGCATAATCTCTATGGCCGACAAAACCCAGATATCGACTATTGTGGGTTACTGCGCGGTACGATTGTCCGTTAAAGGCACTGTATATAATAATTTTAAACTGTTAATTATGAAGGATTTATGTGTGAGCGTGATATTGGGCCTGGATTTTCAGTGCCACCACCAAAGCATCACGCTCAATTTCGGTGGGATCCAGCCGCCCCTCACAGTGTGCGGTCTGGCTACCCTGAAGGTAAAGCCGCCTTCGCTATTCGCGAACCTTACCCCTAACTGCCGGCCAATAGCGACCAAAAGCAGGAGGTACAGCTGGGAGGACAGGCGGTTTATCGTGACCGAGGAAGACAGGCTCCTGAGGGAGCGCATTATTGAACGCAGCAACAGCCCGTGGCGCGCCCAAGTGGTGGTGGTGAGGGGTAGTGAGAAGAAGCGGATGGTGATTGACTATTGTCAAACAGTCAACATCTATACCCAACTAGACGCCTACCCACTAACCCGCATATCCGAAATGGTGAACCAAATCGCCCATTACCGGGTGTTCTCCAGAAGATTAAATAGACCACTGCGGATCCAGGAGGAGGGCGGGTTAGTGTGCAGTGATTTGGATCCCCTATTGACTGCTGGAAGCCTTTTCACTGCCTTCATTGCTCAAGTCGCGCATTCAATGACAGACTCACCAACCGACTGGCTGTGTGCAGGCACTGTAGCACTGGGGCAGCTCAGCACTACCCAGGACAGAGAAGGCTGACAATACCATTTCTCTAAAAGTCATACTGGGGAGATATTGACATCAATCATCGCGGGCAAATGGAATTACTTTTTGTGATGCGGGCTAACCTGATATCTCCAAGAGATGACTATAAGTCCAAGTCATTCTGTTCTTCAGTCTTACAGTATATATGTAGCCAACCGCATCGTCTTGGAAATTGTTGATAATTAACCTTCTGAAATCGAACTTGTGCTGCTTGTCTTTATGAATCAGCACTTTGTTCAGTTTCCATTGGATTTCACTCCCTTCCCCAATTACTCTGGAAATATCAATGCTCCAATCCATACTGTTCGAATCAGATCCGACATCCCCCAGGTCAGATTTACGGAGACTCCCAGGGGAATCGGGACTACAAGGGTAACAGACACTGTGGAAAGTGGATAGCTGGTTAAACTGACAAACGACACCATAGATTAAATTGTTTCCTGGAACTGCAATCACGGCCGAATACGTGCACACAGTGACAGGCACACATTCTACACGTGCCACCTCACATAGTCCTAGGCACCACCTTAAATTCGTGCTCGAAACTCATTAAAATTATACACGTGCCGACAGCACTTCCCCCACTATTCAGTGGCATTTTTCCTGTTTAGGGCTAGGTCCGGAAAACGGGCGTGTCTCACGCCCCTTAAAGGCGTCAGCAACTCTTAAAAGGGAGGAGCACGTTGGCTACCGACAGTGGGAAACTTGTCAGAAGAATGTTGGCCCGGATATGCTGCTTGGAGGCTTCCTGCGGGCGGAGGCCCCCGACCTGCAAAAAAGAACCACACCGACCCGAATCCTCTGGGCCCCCATAAAGGTCCGTTGTAATCCTTAGGACTCCTGGGCAGCGTCTGTCATCACGCCGCCCAGTGGCGCAGCGTGCGCGGAGCCTCGGGTGTCGAGCGTGTGGGAGACCCGCCCTCAAAAGTAGAATTTGCATAGGCCACGCCCCCGATTTTTGTCAACTGTTCTGAAGCATTGGAAACTGGAAGTAGCTGTGGAATTGCATGGTAAGTTGTTTCTTTATAGTTCTTTGAATCTTTTGCAAACTTTTAGAAACTTTTAAAGACTTTTACATGGATTGGAAGGACCTTTAATAGGTTTAAAGAGATTTGAAGCAATTTAAAGAGTGTTAAATACCCTGAAAATAACGTTTTCATTCATTGAATTAATCAGCATAGTGAAATGGAAGGACTGAACACAATGCACATCATTAAGAGAACTCAAAATTTCAATGATGATGACCTCAGCAGACTCCTCAATGATCTTGAGGTGAAGCACCTGTGGATCCTTGGGAATGGGAAGTCCAGGGCGCCGAGGAAATAACAGATGAAAGCTTGGTCAGAAGTTGCCCAGGCTGTCAGCGTGTACTCCACCATTCCACGGACAGCAGAACAATGCCGCAAAAAAGTTACGATTTATTGCGATCTGCCAAGGTTAGTACAGTTATTAGAATAGTCAACAATAATATTCTTATAAATTTAACTGGACCTGTTTTAAAAAGTTGTTCGATGCATGTGTGTAGTCAAGTGACTTCATTATCCAGGCACCTGAGCTTGCCATAACATTTTATGTCTTTGGGGCCAGCTCAGGGTCATCCATTGTGCTCTTACCTTGATTCCACTGGTTTGAGTTGTAAAATTTCAATTAGTGAGTGAAAAAAAAAACCTGCCTGCAAAGTAGGTTGTGTCCCTGTTTCAAATGCAGGTGGGTGGAATCTACAGAAAAAGCTGCATTTTCATGACATTTCATATTTTCTCTTTTCATTTTAGAGTAAAATTGTTAACAACGCCAGAGGACGTGCACTGACAGGTGGTGGTGTTGTCACGCTAAGGGATTTATCCAAAAATGAGGAAAGCGTCGAGCAGCTGCTTGGAATTAGTAGCGATTGTACAGTGGCTGCTGCACAACCAGACATTGGGATAAGGAATGGTGAGTTGGGCTGGCCGCCTATATGTTTCAAAATGTTACGTGTGTGTTGAATATCAGCTTCTGTGATGTGGCAGATCATGCTTTACCTTTGCAAATGTTTACTGTTTCCTTTCCACAGGTGGACAGCATAATTCTCACACATGGGATGAACAGTGCGTTGAGTCTGCGGCCACAGAGGGCATTGGGAAGGGGTTACAGCTGCAGTGGGATCAGGAAGTTGTGGAGGAGGAGGAGGAAATTGCGCTTTGTCAGATAGTGGAAGGGGAGGGTATGGACCCTGGGTGGCTGCACAGTACCTCTCCATCTCCTAGCCCCTCTGGCTCTGTGCGAGGCAGAAATGACTGTCTTTCCACAGCCAGACACCAACCTGATGCTGCAGAGCAGGTGGGAGAAGCAGAATGACATTCAATGCTACGGAATAACATAAATTCTCTGGTGCAACAGATTGAAGGGTTGAGGCAATCGATGTGTACTCATAATGTGAAGAAATTTGACTCTCATGCCTCTATCAGGCAGGGAATAGATGTTCTTGGTAAAGATGTTACTGTGTCACTTAATCAGATTGTATTGCAGTTGCATAAACCAGATGTTTATATGGCGCTTAATCAGATAAATGAGCCTCTCAGTCGACTCTTGCAGTTCCTTGAACCACTTTCTGCTGCCATTACTTTGACCGCAGAACCGCCGTTACCTGCTACCAGCGCAGAAACAGTGCAGGCCCACGAGGCAGCAGCTGCACCAGTCCTGATGCAAGCAAACATTGCCATTCAGCAGCAGCAGCAGCAACCCTGTCAGGAGGCAATTGCGGAAGGGCAAGAGATGGCACACAGGGGCCTTTCAATTGGCAGCAGAGGGCTCCGCTCACGGGGAAGGGGAAGTCACAGGATACAATAGGG
Source organism: Somniosus microcephalus (assembly GCF_052327205.1). Lineage (NCBI taxonomy): Eukaryota > Metazoa > Chordata > Chondrichthyes > Squaliformes > Somniosidae > Somniosus > Somniosus microcephalus. The sequence goes on from NW_028225181.1 coordinate 17,823,571, forward strand.
TTTCACCTATTGCACAGTCCACCTCCTTTGACCCTCAGGCACAGATGCGAGGGGGCAAATCATTCAATTCTTTATTGTTTCATTTTATTTAAATGTTAAATGTTGTCGATGCTTTTTTTTATTGAAATATATATTTGTGACTGAAAGTGTTTGTAAACTTTTCGTTTAAAAAGTACAGCCTCTAGTAACATTGAAAAAAAATGGTACTTCTTTGAGATGAATTATCTAATCGCACTTATGCATTCCCTGAGTGACTGTTTTTGTGTGCCTTTGCCTAAGCTACTGATGCCATGCCATGCTCCACCACTGACTGCAGCATGGCTGCTACCTTTCAGTGGGCGACACTCTAAATGGTCTTGAGGAGCTGCTGGCTGGGAGTGTGAAATACGTCGATGGTGTTCGTTCTTCTTCTCCTTCTTCTTCATATTATTATTATTATTATTATTATTATTATTATTATTATTATTATTATTATTCCCTCTCTTCTCCCTTTGTCCGCTGTGATCCGCACCCCCTTCCGAGTGTGATCAAAACACATCTAACGTTACTTTTGCAAACATTACCCTGTTTGCACAGATCTGACCTAAAGCGGGCTGGGAGAGGAGAGCAGACAGGCAGATACCGTCAGCCCCTAAGTGTCGCCTCCTCTGGCCACACAGGACAGCTTTCAGCAGCGGAAAGGCTCACAGTGATGGACAAAGTGTAACAGATGTGTAAATGAGCAACGACTAAAGAAATAAACCACTTTAGAGACACTATGATCTGCTGGATGCTGTTGAGTGTATGTGGGGTGGGGGGGGTAGGGGGCGTTGCAAACAGGGCGAAATTTGTCCGGGAATTTGGTTCCTTCCATCAAAAGTGAAGCACTTCACCGATGAGGCGGCGCATTGCACCAAATATGTGAGAGCAGCAAAACAACTGCCCCTCTGGAACATAGTGCTGGACAGCAGCCAGAAATTTGAAAGCTGCAAATTATTGTTTCAGGTTTAACAAAGTCATGTTTACCCTCTTTAATCCGTCCACTATTTTACCTGAACATTCATCTCTTTTTCTCCTTGTTTTTTATTGGTGTAACGACTCCGTTTAATTTTTGGACAGAGTAATGTCACATCAATGAGTTAAGCACCTTTACTTTAACATAATGGCCTAGAAAGTCACTATGGCCCCGCCAGCTGGCTAGCACCCAAAAGTTAGCGCTGGGCGCGGAGCCATTTGCGACCGTCAGATATTCACTTTTTGCGCCCCAAGTCGGAACCGGGCGCTATTCCAGGGTGTGCCCGCCCCCGCTTGGGGCACTGAAACTGAATTTCAGCACTCTAGGTGCCGCTGCGCCACCCGATGCGGTGCGGCAGGCTGCGGTACTGCAGGCCTCCTCCTTCTCTTAAGGTGGAGGTGCCTTCAACGGGGAGATCGCCGCTGGATTGTGCCAGCAAATGAGCCCAGCACCACGGAGAAGTGCCGGGTTCACGGAAAGCAACCGGCAATGCCACGGGGGGGCTGGTGGAGGAGGCCGGGGAAGGAGGTGCGGGCAGGCGGCCGCACCTCCACCTTTATGCGCCCCACTAAGGCTGCAGTAAGGCCCTGGTCTCCGGATGTTAGTAGCGGCCGCCACGGAGGAGGCGGCGGCAACTGAATATGGGCGTCGGGCCGGCATCGGGGCGGAAACGGGGCACTGCGCACACCGAAGACGTCATCGGTGCTGGCGCAGCGCTACCGGCTACCGCCACCATTACCACCGATCTCAATATCAGCGCAACCTCCTCTACTGGCGCAGAAGCCCTCTTTAGGCGGTAACTGGACGCAAAGCTTGCAGCGCCTTACTGAATTTCTAGGCCAATAAGTCTTCTGAGAGTTAGAGGCCACCCAGGGGAGCAGTGGAATAGTCGGATCTCGAGATAACAAAGGCTTGGGTGACGGTTTCGGCAGCAGATGAGGTGAGGCGGTAGGAGTTGGCTAATGTTATGGAGGTGGGTGTTGGCGGCCTTGATCATAGTGAGAATATGGGGTCAGAAAGTTAGCTCAGCGTCCAATAGGAAGCTAAGGTTGCGAAGGGACAGGTTCAGACTCAGCCAGTGGCCAGGGAGAGGAATTAATGTGTTGCCTATGGAACAGAGATTGTGGGTAAAGGTGGATATTTATCCAACCTTATACAGTCCGGTTTAATATCACACTTTGCTCCCTGGGCAGGTACCGCAGTGGTTGGAGGTGATGAAGATATTCCGGATCTGTTATTTTGGATCAGGTCCAGCCCGGTTTTGCAGCCTTGTTTCTCCCGGTCTCCAATTCAAATTGATGGAGTTCAGTGGATATTTGAACCTGCCTCAGGAAACAATGGGGTGAGACTTTGTCCAATGGATAACAAAAAGCCACAGTGCAGCTCCCCGCGGTTCCCGGATAAAACATTGGTTTCAGGACGGGAATTGCTCTCTTAGGTTCACAGTGACAATGGAAGATGCCGGAAATAACTACTTCGTTCATATTTTGGACAACAGAACAAGAGGAAGAAAAGCGGCCTCACTGTGATTAATGGTGCGTTACTGAAAACACTTTATCACATAGATGTGTTGAAAGGCCTCTGACAGAAACTGTTTCACCATTTTCTGTATTTGTGCCAATTTTCCGTTAAAATCCGGTTCATTAAATACCAAATTTTTGATCATTTGCTATGTGGAAAAACGCAGAATTAAAACAGAATCGCTTTCCTCCAGGCCAGTTAATTGCAGGCCCCTAAAATCCCTTTTTCAAAGTAAACGTAAACACTCAGCAATTTACTGATGTTTATTTCTGTACACTATGGGAAATCCAGCCGTAAAGCCTCATCCGCTAACGATCAGATTGATTTCCGTAACTTCCCCACAGCATTTCTGCTCGAAATAACGGGTAGAAATTATGTTCAAAGGAACTGAATATCGGACAGCGTGTATTACAGATGGCCAATACTTCATTGTCCATTCTGCGCTGTCATTTAAGATGAATTTCCAGCCCACAGGCGCAGTCTGCTCAAGCCCCAATATGGCAGGAAGGAAGTGCGCGTAGATTTGTGGCAGGAAGTGCGCCACATGACATATTGGTTAAGAGCAGACGAGAAACGCCCTTTGCCCTTGCCTCAAACAGACGTTTGGCTCTTTGCATTTAATTACTTGTGATCCCCTTTGGTAACATTGGTTTACACTGAGGCAGCCAGGCCCCGCCCCAGATGCACTCTTTGAAACCAGTTCTTGGGATTGCCTGCAACAAAGAAGTTTAATAATGTAAGACCCCATATTACATGAACACAACGCACCTCCCGACGCCCAATACCCCGTCGCTCTAATCCCGAAATCACGACCCAGGACCACAAATATGAGCCCCACGATCCTTAATCCAGGCCTGGATCAATGACTCAGTTCAATTCCTGCTTCCTGGCCCAGACCGCCAACTCGACCCCAAGCATGGCTGTGATCTGGAGCCCCGACCCAAGCACACATCCCTGATACTCGACTCAGGTCCCAATCACCGACTGTTGAAACAGGCCCTGATCCAGAACACCATCCTAGACCCTGGCTACTGACCCCAGCCTCAGTCCGTGTAACAAACCACGAACCTTGAACCCAGCCTCAATCCCCGACCCAGACCTCGACCCCCGATCAAGCCACAGATCTCGGAATCTAGTCTTCACTCGTGAGCTGCCTGGAGACACCCAGCATGCGACTGCAGCAAATTGGTCTGACAGTAATGAGGTGCAAGACCCGATGGACTTACCTGTTCAGGCACAGGGAACGATATGTGTAGACACCCGTACCAGCCTTCCAGGCCCTTCAAGTGCGGGCTAGAGTGCCCTCAGCTGCACGAGGGATCCGTGTGCTGGGAAACTACCGGCCTTCACAGCAGTCGGAGAGGCTATTCGGCCCATTGAAAGTGTGCAAGCTCCTTTCCATTGCAATCCAATACTAATCCCACAGCTCAGCTCTCTCCCAGTAGACCAATATCTTCCATGGCTTCCAATACATATCCGCTTTCCATTAACAATAATTTTTGGCCCCACAACTCCGTGGCAAAGCATTCACTGCTGCAACAACTCTCTGAATAAAATTCTCGTACTGTCTCGCCTCATTCTGTTAATTGCAAATTTATACCGAAGAGACTGGCCACTGATTCTCCAACCAGAACATGTGCTCTCTCCCCCATTTACCACATTAAATCTCTACGTAATTAAAAAAAATATTAAATCTATTATTTGCTTTTCCTGCTGCATTAAAAGTGAAACCCCATATCTCAAGATTGATCATGTTCTCTCCTCCCAGTTTCCCATCGCATTGGTGAACTAGGTGGTGCACTCTCTGAGGCTTTTAGGAACTGTCTCTAATGGGGCAACTAAAATTGCATATCATACTCTAAATGTAGCCAACACATTGCAGCCAGCATTTCCTGCAGTATGTCCATCAGCCTTCCTAGGAACCTAGACACCCGAAGTCAACATTTCAGTCCTCTGTAACAGAGCCAATGTTCGATCGTGACTTCTAGCGAGCTGGCAACTTTGACGTCCTATCTGCCTGCCCTTGCCTCTGCGTACTTGTGCCCAGTGATTTACCATGTGGAGACCCGCCCCCTAGCCCTGTCATAAAGTATGCAAAGTGTCAGTCTCTGAGCTGTTGCTAGCTAGGGTCAGATCGATTGATGGTGTTTCTTCATGTCTGTCCTCCTCTTCTTGAAGTGGCAGGGGCATCATCAATTTTCCACAAGCTAAAGTGAAAGGGAAGCACAAGAGTTAACATTTACTGTGAAGGCAATGTAGAGGAAGAAATGTCTGGTGAAAACTGCTACAGTTTCTCATGCAGCATGTGTAGGGCGAGGTAAAAGTAAGAATGGAAAAGGGGGAATAGATGCAGAAAAAACTCTGCTCATCGTTTACTCCAGTGTTACCTGTCGCCACAACCACGACTGTCCCCCACCTGCCCGTGATGGCCAAAATGTTTACTTCTCCAGGCAAATCAATATGGAGCCGGGGTCATGCTCTCCGATGGCAGCCTCCTGGAATAGGTGGTGCAGGAAATGCTCCTCCAAAAATGAAACGAGTGTGTTCATGAAGGTCCTGTGATGTGTCGAGAGAATGTGTATATCTTGGTAGAATCGTTGGTATGCAGTGTGTAAGATTGCAATAATGTTGACTCTGTGAGTGAGAATAGAAGCAGGTAAAGTGAAGTTAGATGTAATGATTGTAGTAGCGTGTGAGGAAGCGTGTAAGGGGTTATTGTGAGTATTCACAGTGATGGAGGTGCGAGCAGAGAGAAAGAGATTAGGTGAGGTCATTGAACTTCTTTCAACATTCCAGCCATGTCCCAGAAAATATGTTCCTGGCATTCACCTCTACAGTGGAGTGGGCCTTTGGTGTAGTGGTAGCATCCCCTCTGCGGGACCAGAAAGCGTAGAGTTTCGAACCCCGCCCCAGACAGTCCCAGCAAGTAGAGTCGGAGCTCCAGCTCTAAATTCTGGGTTGACATCCAGCGGGATACTTGCGTTCGTGGGTGTGGGTGGCCCCACGCCCTCGTATGGATTGTGGGAGTCCGTAAAACCCTCCCGCCATAGGACTAACCACGCTAATGGTTGGTACAAAGATGGTTATGGTCAAGGAAGGAGCGTTAATCGCAGCCAGAAATCCTTCCACCACTTCATACAGTTCCCCAAAGGGAACAGTATAAAGACATGTACGACGACCTCTACAGTGACCTCTACTCACTGGCGGTGGAGCTGCTGCCTGGAGGATTCCTACACTTGTCGGGGATAGGATGGTCCACCACCTGCATCAGCGCCCCCTAACGTGATATTGGAGAAAATTGGTGCACTGACTGGATCATTTGCATAAATGTTATCACTTTGACGATTAGCAATGTCTGTAGCCATAGCGCATATGCCTGATAAGAATGTCTGACTGCCTTTAAGGTGCTTCAGAGACGTCCGATTTTACCGCCCCATTGCAAAACAGAATTAATGCCACGGAACAGTGGAGAGATGCATTGGCTGCTTATAACTCCTTTTAATGAGTAATCCAGTGCCCTCCGCACTTGGATATTGAGGAGGGAGTAAAGTCGTCGAGCAGTCAGGAAATGATGCACCAGCCAATGCCCTGCTCCTGAATCCAGAGTGGTCTGTTTACGCTTCTGCTCAGTGATGACTCCCAGGATGCTAACAGGTGGCTCGGAATTGGTGGTGCTGCTGACGTTCATGGGGAGGCGATGATCATGGCCTTGTTCGATTTCAATAGGACAACATCTCAGTTAAATTATTTGACAGAGTATTATCATTAATGAGTTTCATACCGGTAATGCCACCGAACCTAAAAAAATGGGAAAGGTGCTTTAGCATAAACGCAAATATCTCCTAAAGCCAAGGAAGGGCATCCAGGTTCTCGCAGCCAGCACTCCAGCGTTGTGCAGGGCGTCAACAATGAATATAGGAACATGGTTAGGCCATTCAGCCACTCAAGCCTGTTACAAAATTGAACTAGATCATGGCTGAACTGTGACCTAACTCCATATGCCTGAGGGCTTATCCAGCAGTGGGGCTGCAAGGATACGAGCTGCTGGTAACGTCATATCATCCTTCTCACATGCAACTCTTGCTTTCCCGCCCTCCCCTCACCACAACTCCACCCTTGTTCATTACCCATGAAATGCAGCATGCCCAGCCACTGGGTGTCCAAGAAGAGGGAGAGGAGAGTGAATAATAATAAGAATAAGATGAAGAAGAAGAAGAAGAAGGAACACCATCGATGGATTTCACACTCCCAGCCAGCAGCTCCTCAAGGTCGGGCTGCAAGACCATTTACAGTGACCCCACTGAAAGGTAGCAGCCATGCTGCAGATACTTTTGGGAGCATGGCGTGACATCGGTAGCTTAGGCAAAGGCACACACATGACAGTCACTCAGGGAATGCATAAGGGTGATTAATTAATTTCTTCATCTCATTTTGGAAGAATAGATGTATAAAGTTGGATTGGAAAGTTGGATTTGTCGTGGTTTTAATTTCAGCATTGGCCAAGAGAAAGCTGTGATGTTCAGTAACAGAGGGATGCTCAGGAGTGGGAGAAATGTTGAACGGATATTTCCAGTAGTGGTCACTGGTACCGCTGGAGGATGATTCGTAGCTGGACTTTCTTCTCATCTGCATCTTCCTCTTCTGCTTCTGCATCCTCTGCTTTTTCCACTCCTGCATCCTCCTCTTCTGCTTCTTCCTCTTACTCTTCCACGTCTTCCTCCAGCTCGTCATTCCTCTGCTTTAAACATGGAGTTAATACGAGTGGCGAGATCCAAATTAATAAATCAGCTTTTTAAGTGGATTGACGTCAGGTTCTGGCTCATCTATTTATGTGAATGGGGCACAAGCAACAGCAGCGCTACTGAACTTTCAAAAATGGCAGTCGTCGCCTTCGCTGCCGGAAGTGGATGAAAGCGAGGTGGCCGCTAGATGGGGAAAAATTTGGCTGCTTACAGCCATGAGGTACCGTCGTTTTCCTCAGGAAAAAGTGCTCTTCCGCCCTTCTCTGGCGCGGAACTCGATGGCCGCCATTTTGGTGAGGGCCATGGCGTTGCAGTTAGCAGTATGGACATGCAAATTTGGACAGCATGAGGTCACACCAACTTGACGCCACGCTCTGCAAACTTGGAACATTGCGCTGATTTTAGCACTGGGTTCTAGGCTCGCTGTGAAATGAGAGCGTGCATCAGAATGACAGAGACGCTGTCAACAAATCTTAAGTGGATACATCAATCACAGAAATCACAGAAACCCCACAGTGCAGATAGAGGCCATTTCGGCCCATCGAACCTGCACCGACACATATCCCACCCGACCCCCGTAACCCCACGTATTTAATCCCCCTAACACTAAGGGTCAATTTATCATAGCCAATCAACCTAACCTACACATCTTTGGACTGTGGGAGGAAACCGGAGCACCCGGAGGAAACCCACGCAAACACAGGGAGAATGTGCAAACTCCACACAGACAGTCACCCGAGGCCGGGCTCAAACCCGGGTCTCTGGCGCTGTGAGGCAACAGTGCTAACCACTATGCCACCATGCTGGAATCTTTCAGGTAAATTTGCATTTTTGCTTTTGGATGGGTTTGTTATATATTATTGAAATAATGGCGTGGTGCAATAGATGGTAACGTTTTTAAAGTGTGCAGAGTGCAGGGGAGTGCTTTTGGAAACTTGCAAGGTAGGTAAAGGAAGGGATCTGGGACAGAAAATGCAAGTAATATTCAGCAGGTCAGGCAACATCTGTGGAGAGAGCCACAGAGTTCATGTCTCACGTCGAGATGCTGCATGTAATGCGGTGCATTTTCAGCATTTTCTACTTTTATTCAGAATTCCAGCATCTGCTCAATGAGGCAAGAGGAAGAGGCGGAATAGCATGATGTAGAAAGCAGGAAGCAGAAGGAATGATGAAACCCAGAAAGCCGCTTCTAGCCGGGATATCCACGATGGAATCCTTCTCCTGCGGTACCAGTGATCACAGCTCTAATCCCGTTGCAACAATTGCCCCACACCTTAAATTCCCTCTGCCACTGTGGACACCACACTTGTGCATTACCTTAATGAGTAACTTGCGTGTGCGTTTGCCTATCATAGTGCTCTTAAGCAGTGATGTAGCATGGCTTTAAGTGGAGGACAACCTTGAGCTGGCTGTGAGTGTGAAGTTGTGTGATGGTTTTTATTTTTCGCTCTCCTCTCCCTCTTTTTGTTTAAGCACGGGCATGCCAGGCTGGATTTTTTGTTGTCTGAAATGAGGAAGTCAAAAGTGTGGGGCTGAGGTGAGGGTTGGGTGGTTAAAGCAAGAGCTGCATGCTTACTCCATATGGAGCATGGAAATCAGAAGAAATTTTGGGATGAGGATGCAGTGGCATGTGAGAAAAAGGGTAAGGCAGGAGGATACTGTAGTGTATGTACCATTAAGGGGAGAATACTTTTTACAGCTCCTGTATACTGTAGTACCGGCAGTGACCACACCTGTATATAAAACCTGAGTAGGGATCTGTACTGTTAGTTTTAGAGTAACCCTCATCCAGTAAACACCTGTTTGTTATCTGCAGTCTCTGTCTATTTATTGAAGGACACCATACATCAAGATACACGGATTTAACATTGGCGACGAGTGGATTCAAACCTACCTGCAACTCTGCATCACCTCCCAGGGATTCGATCCTGGAGAACAGTGAATGAAGAAGGCCGAGTCCAGAAATACGGGCGTCGACCATCCAGAGAAGGCTTGAGCATCGCAGAGGAGGCTGTTGAGAGCTGGGCTTGGTTCTCCAGTCACAACGATCCAGCGCAATGGGCTGGCAACAGGTATGGCGCAGACCCTTCCCAGACAGCGGCAGCTGGAGCCGACCGATGGCACAGAAAAAGGCCGAGCAGCTTCGTCGGGGTAAGAGAGAGGGAAAAGTGCACAGGGCACAGCCGGGGTTGAAGACCGAGCAGCGTCGACGAAAATAAAATATGAGAGAGAGGGTAAAGCGCATAGGGCTCAGCTGGGCTTCAGGACCGAGTGGCGTCAATGAGAGAGGTGTGCAGGAAAATGCGCAGAGTGCAGCCAGTGTTCAAGGGCCGAGCAGCGTCCACGGAGAAGAAAGGAAAGCGCGGGAGATGCCATTTTGTTTGAGCCGCAGTGGAGAAGAAGGGAGAGCACGGGAGACGCCATTTTGTTTGAGCCGCATTGGAGAAGAAGGGAGAACGCGGGAGATGCCATTTTGAGCCAGTCTAACCGCACAGAGGGATGCCGAAGATTGGCAGTGTCACTGCGTTCGACAATGTAGTCGAAGATTGGACGACATATGTCGAACGCATAGAAGTGTACTGCAAGTGGAATGAAGTGCCAAATGACAGGACGCGCTGGTATTGTTGAATTGAACGGGTGCAAAAACGTATGGCTTGCAGCGAAACCTATTAACCTCAGAGAAGCCAGCGGAAAAGGATTTTGAAAACATAGTGTCAATACTACAGGACCAATTAGACCCCACACCGCTGCTGATAGCGGAAAGATTTAAGTTTCACAAAAGGAACCAGCATAAAGATGACAGTAATGCTGAGTTTTTAACGGAACTGCACAAGCTATCGAAACACTGCCAGTTTGGAACGGGACTAGCAGATGCTTTAAGTGACAAGTTTGTGTGTGGGCTTCAAAGTGAAGGAACCCAGAAACGGCTTCTATCAGAAAACGATCTTACGCTGGACAAGGCTTTCAGCATGGCAGTATCACACAAAGCAGCAGCACGGGGCACGGCAGAGATACAATGGAGACCGCAAGAATATGGCACAAATGAAATGTCATACAGAACAGTGAAGTGCTATTGCTGCGGCAGAACAACACACGACCATAAGGATTGCTGGTTCAAGGACCAAGTATGCAGGCAGTGTGGAAAAGTAGGACACATAGCAAGAGTCTGCAGGTCGGAAAAGAAAACCAGCAGCAAGAAATCCCCACAGGAGAAGTACAAGAAGATACATAAGGTGACGGAGAGTAGTTCAGACGAACTGTAGAGTGATACAGACTCCGGAAGCAAGGAGCTGGGTTGTCTGAAACTACATAATGTGATCAAAATGGAGGATCACCAAACTATCTGGGTCACGCTCAAGATAGCCGGAGTCCAAGTGAAAATGTAATTGGACAGAGGGTCAGCCCTAACAGTCATAAACCGAAGGGACTACAAGCAGCTATTCACACATATACCCTTGAGAGATACGGAGATTGTCTTGAAGACGTACACGGGGCAAAAAGTCTACCCCAAAGGAAAAATAAGGGTGAACGTTATATATAAAAGCAAAGAAACACCAAAAATGGAGCTATATGTATTGCCAGATGGAGGGCCACCACTACTAGGGCGTGAATGGATCCGGAAGATACAGCTAGCTTGGCATTCCATACAAGCACTGATTGTAGATGCCAAAAAGGATGATGGCGTCACACCTGGACGACTGTCAAAAATGCTAACTGACGCACAAGAAGTGTTCCAGGAGGGACTCGGAACACTAAAAGGCATAACAGCGAAGTTCTAAATAGAGGAAAATGCAAGCCCAAAGTTTTTAAGGCCAGACCGGTACCTTATGCGATCCGCCCTACCGTCGAAGCAGAGCTGGAAGGTTTGGAACGTTCAGGAGTACTATCCAAAGTGGACTGGAGCGAGTGGGCTACAACCATCGTTCCTGTATTGAAGAGGTCGTTGAGTAATACGCTGGGGGAACCAAAGAATGTTCGCATCTGTGGGGACTTTAAGGTGACCGTGAACCCCGTCCTTCACACTGTACAATATCCGCTTCCGCGGATTGAATATATTTTCGCCTCGCTGTCTGGAGGGAAACGCTTCACTAAGATTGATCTGGCCCAGGTGTACCTGCAAATGGAGGTAGAAGAATTCTAGTATCAGTACCTCACGATCAACACTCATAAAGGTCTTTACCAACACAACCGGCTGGTGTTCGGGGAAGCATCAGCTCCGGCTATTTGGCAAGGGGCAATGGATCAAGTCCTGCAAGGGATTCCAGAGACCCAGTGTTATTTGGAAGACATCCTGGTCACGGGAGAAAATGACAGTGATCACCTCGCCAACCTGGAGCAGGTGCTCACTAGATTGAAGGATTATGGGCTCCGAGCTAATCGCCACAAATGCGAGTTTTTCCAGAAGCAGATCTCGTATGGTGGCCACCGTATTGATGAAGAGGGGTTACATAAGTCGCCTGAAAAGATTGAGGCAGTAGTTAAGGCTCCAGCACCGGAAAATGTTTCACAACTTAGGTCGTTTCTCATGTTGGTGAACTACTACAATAAGTTCTTGCCGAATTTGTCTACAGTATTACACCCACTGAACACCCTACTGCAAACGGGGGTACGATGGAAGTGGAATGACGAATGTAAACAAGCTTTCCAGAAGTGCAAAGAATTGATCACATCAAAAGAGGTGTCGGCTAATTTCAACCCAGCACTATCAATTCGGTTGGCATGTGATGCATCACCCTATGGCATTGGAGCGGTGCTGTCGCACAAATTCCCAGACGGCTCGGAGAGGCCAGTAGCCTTTGCGTCTCGGTCACTAACCTCAGCCGAGCATAACTATGCCCAGATTGACAGGGAGGCCCTCAGCCTAGTGTGGGGAGTGAAAAAGTTCAACCACTATCTGCACGGACGGATGTTCACCTTGCTGACTGACCACCAACCACTTTTCTCCATCTTTAATCCAAAGAATCGCGTTCTGGTGATGACTGCGCAACGGCTACAAAGATGGTCCCTTTTTCTAGGGGTGAACCAATATGAAATCGAGTATAAGGGCACGAAACAGCATGGAAACGCTGATGGGCTATCACGCCTGCCACTGCCTACTGGGGAGGAAGCACCTGCAGTGGACCCTGTCGAAATATGTTATTCGACTATAATTGAACGCTTGCCAGTAACTAGCGTTGATATAGAGAAGGAGACCCGAAAGGACCCGACACTGTCTCGGGTATATGACTTGACGGTGAAGGGATGGTCAACACATGCCGAATCACTGTTGCCAGCATTCTCATCCAGAAGAGAACAGCTGTCAGTATGCCAGGGGACCTTGATGTGTGGATCCCGAGTGGTTAATCCACCCAAGTTAAGGAAGAGAGTGCTTAATGAGCTTCACGAAGGCCATCTGGGAGGGGTGCAAATGAAAAGCCTTGCTAGGGCTTATGTGTGGTGGCCGGGGATCGATCAGCAAATCGAGGACCTGACAAAGAGATGCTCTGGATGCCAGCAGGTCCAAAATGCACCAGCACATGCCCCTCTACACACATGGGAGTGGCCCTCATCTCCATGGCAACGGGTGCATATTGATTTTGCTGGTCCATTCATGGACTCAATGTTTTTAATAGCCGTGGATGCGTACTCGAAATGGCCTGAGGTGATCAAAATGTCCTCCACCACCACGGAGAAAACTATTGCAGTTCTACAGACCATATTTGCCAGGAACGGCTTGCCAGAGCAGATTTGCTCTGATAATGGACCACAGTTGTTTCCGAAGAGTTTCGAAGATTTATGAAAAGGAATGGGGTAAGGCATTTCACATCTGTCCCGTATCATCGAGCCACTAATGGATTGGCTGAGAGGTTAGTACAAACCTTTAAAAAAGCAGTAAGGGCCATGTGCGATGACGACCTTCCACTGCAGAATAATGTTGGCAATTTCCTGTTAACCTACAGAAATGCGACACATACAGTCAGCAACCACACCACGGCCATGATGTTCTTTAACCGAAGGTTGAGATCTCGTCTGGATTTGCTCAGACCAAATGTACGAAGAGATGTTGAGAATAAGCAATTCCAGCACATCAATGAGACGCCTACAAGGAGCTTCAATGTACGGCAACCGGTCCTGGCCCGCGACTACCGAACAGAGAAATGGCAACCAGCTACCATTATTCAAGAAGGGTAGCAGGGATAAACCAGGGAATTACAGGCCAGTGAGCCTAACATCTGTGGTAAGGAAATTATTGGAAAAAATTCTGAGGGACAAAATTAGTCTCCACTTGGAGAGGCAAGGATTAATCGGGGATAGTCAGCATGGCTTTGTCAAGGGTAAATCATGTCTGACCAATCTGATTGAATTTTTCGAGGGGGTGACTAGGTGTGTGGATGAGGGAAATGCTGTGGATGTGGTTTACATGGACTTCAGTAAAGCTTTTGACAAGGTCCCGCATAGGAGACTGGTCAAGAAGGTAAGAGCCCATGGGATCCAGGGGGCCTTGGCGCGTTGGATCCTAAACTGGCTGAGTGGCAGGAGGCAGAGGGTGATGGTCGAAGGTTGCTTTTGTGACTGGAAGCCTGTGTCCAGTGGGGTAACTCAGGGATCGGTGCTGGGTCCCTTGCTGTTTGTGATCTACATTAATGATTTGGATGAGAATGTAAAGGGTATGATCAGTAAGTTCGCGGATGACACGAAAATTGGTGGGGTGGTAAATTGCGAGGAGGAAAGCCTCAGGCTACAGGACAATATTAACGGGTTGGTCAGATGGGCGGAAAAGTGGCAAATGGAATTTAACCCGGAAAAGTGCGAGGTGATGCATTTTGGACGGACAAATAAGGCAAGGGAATACACAATGAGTGGTAGGACCCTAGGAAGTACAGAGGGTCAGAGGGACCTTGGTGTACATGTACATAGATCCCTGAAGGCAGCGGAACAGGTAGATAAGGTGGTTAAAAAGGCTTATGGGATACTTGCCTTCATTAGCAGAGGCATAGAATATAAGAGCAGGGAGGTTATGATGGAGCTGTACAAAACGCTGGTGAGGCCACAGCTGGAGTACTGTGTGCAGTTCTGGTCGCCTCACTATAGGAAGGATGTGATTGCTTTGGAGAGGGTGCAGAGAAGATTCACCAGGATGTCACCTGGGATGGAGCGCCTCAGCTATGAAGAGAGACTGGACAGGCTGGGGTTGTTTTCCTTGAAGCAAAGAAGGCTGAGGGGGGACCTGATTGAGGTGTACAAAATGATGAGGGGCATAGATAGGGTAGATAAAGAGGAACATTTCCCCTTAGTAGGGGGGTCAATAACAAGGGGGCACAGATTCAGGGTAAGGGGCAGGAGATTTAGGGGGGATTTGAGGAGGAACTTTTTCACCCAGAGGGTGGTTGGAAGCTGGAACTCACTGCCTGAAAGGGTGGTAGAGGCAGGAACCCTCACAACATTCAAGAAGCATTTGGATGAGCACTTGAAATGCCATTGCATACAAGGCTATGGACCAAATGCTGGAAAATGGGATTAGACTGGACAGGGAGGGATGGGCGGTGCAGACACGATGGGCCGAAGGGCCTCTTTCTGTGCTGTAAAACTCTATGACTCTATGACTATTACTAAAACAGAACAGAATAATCATTATACAGGCTCTACGTGAAGACACGCTCAAAAGGATGCATGAGGGACATGAAAAATGCAAAAGGAGAGCAAGAGGCACTGTTTATTGGCCTGGCATAAATAAGGACATTGAGAACATGATAGGCAAATGTGAGACATGTCAGAAACACCAAAACAAACAAGCAAAGGAACCAATGATAGCAGCTGACATACCAACAGCACCATGGCAAAAGTTTGGTATGGACCTTTTTCATTTAAATGGTAAAGACTATCTAATAGTGATTGACTACTATTCTAACTATCCTGAGATGGCGCTGCTCTCAAGCACCACAGCAAGCTGTGTCATAATGCATGTGAAATCCATCTTCGCCAGTCATGGAATTCCCAGGATTGCCGTTAGCGACAATGGTCCGTGCTTCAACTGTATGGAGTGGCAACAGTTTGCAGCACATTTTGACTTTCAACAAATCACATCCAGTCCTTTGTATGCTCAGTCGAATGTTAAGGCAGAGAAAGGTGTTCAAGTTCGCAAGCAGCTACTGAAGAAAGTGACAGAAAGCTACCGAGCCTCACCTTTAGACTCTGGTTCTTCACCTGCTGAACTCCTAATGGGTCGCAAGTTGCATACCATGCTACCCTGCTGTGCAAAAGAAAAGCAGAGTAAGGAACTGAGACAGAGACTTCAACTGTTAAAGCTGAAACAGAAATTAAACTATGACAAGTCATCCAAAACTCTGAAACCATTGACAAGGGATGATGTCAGGATTGAGGATGCATGGAACAGGAAAGCTACAGTTCTTGAGGAAGTAAGACCAAGGTCATACA
Source organism: Somniosus microcephalus (assembly GCF_052327205.1). Taxonomy (NCBI): domain Eukaryota; kingdom Metazoa; phylum Chordata; class Chondrichthyes; order Squaliformes; family Somniosidae; genus Somniosus; species Somniosus microcephalus. The sequence goes on from NW_028225181.1 coordinate 17,839,243, forward strand.
CTGTTAGAGCTGAGGAAGGACAGATTCTCAGGAGGAACCACCGTTCCCTCCTAAAAACACAAGAGACTATCGAAGAGCAAATCGATGACAATGCCGCAACTGAATCTTGTCACTCACCACCAGAACAATCTAACACAAATACACATACAGGCTCTTATGAAAACACATCAGACTTAACTGTGCTGAGAAGATAACACGTGAAGTAAAAAAGCCTGATAGACTTAATCTTTGAGTACAAAGAAAACTACATTGAAAATGTATTGACTGTTGAAGATGTTTATGTTGTTATTGATTGGTATTGATTGATACTGATTTTGTTTAACCTCAAATAAAGGGGGATGTAATCACAGAATCTACAGTGCAGATAGAGGCCATTTCGGCCCATCGAGCACATATCCCACCCTATTCCTGTAACCCCATGTATTTAATCCCCTAACACTAAGGGTCAATTTATCATAGCCAAATCAACCTAACCTGCACATCTTTGGACTGCAATGTTCTATTGCATTGCTAATGACTAGTATATTGCAAGGTGCTATTCCATTGCAAAGTCCTATTGCATTGCGAATGACGATCATATTGCAAAGCGATATTCCACAGTAATATGTTATTGCATTGGAAACGAATTTCATGTTGCAAAGCAATATTCCATTGAAATGTTCTATTGCATTGCAAATGACTAGTATATTGCAAAGTGGTATTCCATTGCAAAGTCCTATTGCATTGCGAATGACGATCATATAGCAAAGTGATATTCCAGTGCAATATGTTATTGCATTGCAAACGAATTTCATTTTGAAAAGCGATATTCCATTGCAAAGTTCTATTGCATTGTAAATGACTATTTTATGGCAAACTGATATTCCATTGCAATGTTGCATTGCCTTGCAATAACTGTTATATTGCAACGTGAAATTCCATTGTAATGTGCTTTGGATTGCAAATGACTTTTATATTATAGGGAAATAGTCTATTGCAAAGTCATATTGCATTGCAAATGAATATAAAATTGCAAGTTAATATTCCATTGCAATGTTCTACTGCATTGCAAATGATGGTCACATTGCAAGGCAATATTGCATTGCAAGCTGTTCTATAGCACTGCAAAAGACGAATATATTGCAGTGATATTCCATTGCAATGTTCTGCTGCACTGCAAATGCCGATTATACTGCAGTGATATTCCATTTATATGCCATATTGCATTGCAAATGACGATCATATTGCAAAGCGATATTCCGTTGCAATGTGCTACTGTATTGCAAATTAATTTTGAATTGGGAGGTAATCGTCCATTACAATGTCATATTGCATTGCTATTGCATTGCAAATGCATATCACATTGCAAGTTAATAATCCATTGCACTGTTCTATTGCATTGCAAATGACTATTATATTGCAAAGTGATATTCCATTTAAATGTGCTATCGCATTGCAAATCAGTATTATAGTGGAAACTGATATTTCATTGCAATGTTCTATTGCATTGCAAATGGCAATTTATTGCAAACTGCTATTCCACTGCTTGTTTTATTCCATTGCAATGAATGTTAGTATTCCATTAGTGTTTCATTGCATTGTAATGACTATTATATTGCAACGTGATACTCCATTACATTTTTCTATTGCATTGCAAATGACCATCATATTGCAAAGCGATATTCCATTGCAATGTTCCAATCGATTACAATGACAATTATATTGCAAAGTGATATTCCATTCCAATGCTCTATTGCATTACAAATGCCGATTATATTGCAGTGCTATTCCATTGCAACGTTCTGTTGCATTGCCAATGACTCCACTGCTGCAAAGTGATATCCCATTGCAATGTCCTATTCCATTGCAAATTACTATTTATTGCAAACTGACATTCCATTGCTTGGTTTGTTCCATTGCAATGACTGCTCATGTTCAATTAGAGTGTTCCATTGCATTAACATTACTATTATATTGCAACATGAAACTCCATTACAATGTTCTATTGCATTGCAAATGGCTATTTATTGCAAACTGCTATTCCATTGCTTGTTTTATTCCATTGCAATGACTGTTATTATTCCATTAGTGTTCCATTGCATTGTAATGACTATTATATTGCAACGAGATACTGCATTTCATTGTTCTATTGCACTGTAAACGACCATCATCTTGCAAAGCGATATTCCATTGCAATGTTCCAATGGATTACAATGAGAATTATATTGCAAAGTGATATTCCATTCCAAAGCTCTATTGCATTGCAAATGACGATTATATTGCAGTGCTATTCCATTGCAATGTTCTGTTGCATTGCCAATGACTACTCTGTTAAAAAGTGATATTCCATTGCAATGTTTTTTCCATTGCAATGTTCTATTGCATTGCAAATTAATATTTCATTGCAAACTGCTATTCCATTGCAATGTGTCATTGCATTGCAATGACTGTTATGTTGCAAAGTAATATTCCATTGAAATGCTCTATTGCATTGCAAATGACGATTATTTTGCAAACTGATATTACATTGCAAAATTCAATTGCATTGCAAATGACAGTTATATTGCAGATATATTCCATTGCAGTGTTCTATTGCACTGCAAATGATTATTTATTGCAAACTGATATTCCAATGCTTGGTTTATTCCATTGCAATGACTGCTAATATTCCATTAGAGTGTTCCATTGCATTGACATTACTATTATATTGCAACGTGATAATCCATTACAATATTCTATTGCATTGCAAATGAAGATTATTTTGCAAACTGATAATACAATGCAATATTTTATTGCATTGCAATGAATATTTTATTGCAAATTGATATTCCATTGCAATAATCTATTGCATTGCAAATGATGATCATATTGCAAAGTGATATTCCATTGCAATGTTCCAAAGCATTACAATGACAAATATATTGCAAATTGATATTCCATACCAATGCTCTATTGCATTGCAAATTACGATTATATTGCAGTACTATTCCATTGCAATATTCTGTTGCAGTGCCAATGACGACTCTGTTGCAAAGTGATATTCCATTGTATTGCCCTATATCATTGCAATGTTAGGTTGCTTTGCAAATGACGATTAAATTGCATACTGATTTTACATGGAAAAATTCCATTGCATTGCAAATGGCGATTATATTGCAGTGATAATCCATTGCAATGTTCTGTTCCATTGCAAATGACAACTATGTTGCAATGAGCTATTCCATTGGAATGTTCGATTGCATTGCAAATGTATATAATATTGCAAGTTAAAATTCCATTGCAATGTTCTATTCATTTCAAATTACAATTATATTGTAAAGTGATTCTCCGTTGCAATGTGCTATTCTATTGCAAATTACAATTAGTTTGCAACACCCTAATCAATTGCAATATTATACTGCATTTCAAATGATGATCATATTGCAAAGCGATATTTCATTGCAATATGATATTGTTTTGCAAATGACTATTATACTGCAAGGTAATAGTCCATTGCAATGTCTTGTCGCATTGCGAATGATGTTATATTGCAAAGTGATATTCCATTGCAATGTACTATTGCATTGCCAATGACAGTTATATTGCAAAGTGACATTCCATTGCAATGTTCCACTGCATTGCAAATCGCGATCATATTGCAAAGTGATATTCCTCTGCAATGTTCTATTGCATTGCAGATGATGATCATATTACAAAGTGATATTCCATTCAAATGTTCTATTGCATTGCAAATTACTATTATAATGCAAACTGATATTCAAGGGCAATTTTCCATTGCATTGCAATGACTAATATATTGCAAAGTGATATTCCATTGCAATGTGCTATTGCATTGCAAATGACTATCATATTGCAACGTGATATTCCATTGCACTGTGCTATTGCTTTGCAAATTACGATGATATTGCAAAGTGATATTCCACTGCAATGTTCTAATGCATTACAAATGACGATTATATTGCAGTGGTATTCCATTGCAATGTGCAATTGCATTGCAAATGACTGGTACAATGCAAAGTGAGGTTCATTTGTAAAGTCCTATTGCATTGCAAATGATGATCAGAAGGCAAAGTGATATTCCATTGCAATGTGCTATTATATTGCAAATGATTATTATATTGCAAAGTTATATTCCATTGCAATGTTTGTTTGCATTGCAAATGACGATTATATTGCAAAGCGATATTCCATAGCAAAGTTCTATTGCATTGCTAATGAAGATTATATTGCAGTTATAATCCATTACAACATTCTGTTGCATTGCAAATGAATATGATATTGCAATTTAAAATTCCTTTGCAATGTTCTATTGCATTTCAAATGACACTTATATTGTAAAGTGATATTCCATTGCAATGTTCTATTGCATTGAAAATGACTATTATTTTGCAAAGCAATATTCCATTGCAATGTTCTATTGCATTGCAATTGTTGATCATATTGCAAACTGATATTCCGTTGAAATGTGCTACTCTATTGCAAATGACTATTATATTGCTAGGTTATAGTCCATTGCAATGTCATATTGCATTGCAAATGACTATTATATTGCAAAGTGATATTCCATTTCAATGCCCTGTTGCATTACAAATGCACATGCTATTGCAAGTTAAACTTCCATTGCAAAGTTCTATTTCAGAATTGGGGATACTCACTGATGTTCGGAACGTGCTCAGTGCCATTCGCAACTCCTCAGATAATGAAGCAGTCCATGCCCGCATGCATCAACACTTCCCAGCTTGGCTTGATAAGTGGCAAGTTACATTCTCACCACATAAGTGCCAGGCAATGACTATCTCCAAGAAGTGATTATAAACAGCGCCCTTTATTTTCAATGGTATTACCACCGCCTAAGCCCCAGCGTTATCATCCAAAAGGTTACCATTGACTAGACGCATTATTGGAGTAGCCTCATAAGTTTGAAGCCACAAGAGCATTTCAGATGCTGGGTGTTATGCGGCGAGTGTCTCACCTCCTGAATCGCCAAAGCCTTTCCATGATCTACAAGGCACAAGTAAGGAGTGTGATGGAATAGTTTTCACTTGCCTGGATGACTGCAACACCAACAAAACTCAAGAATTACTTCACCATCCAGGACAAAGCAGCTCGCTTGACCAGCACCCATCCACCACATTAAATATTCACTCCCTCCACCACTGGCGTACCGTAGCTGCAGTGTGCACCATCTACAACATGCACTGCAGCAAATCGCCAAATCTTTTTCGACAGCACCGCCCAATCCCGCGACCTCTACCACCAGGAAGGAGAAGCACAGCATTTGCATGGGAACATCATCACCCACAAGTTCCCATCCAAGATACACACCACCATGACAGGGAAGTATATCACCATTCCTTCATCATTGCTGGGTCAAAATCTTGGAAATCCCTTCCTAACAGCACAGTGGGAGTAAATTCACCACACCAACTGCAGCTCACCACCACCTTCTCAAGGGTAATTAGGGATGGTCAATAAATGCTGGCCTTTCCAGTGACGCGCACAGCACATCAACGAATAAATAATGTCGCTGAACTTCGAATCGCTGCCCAGATAAGCTGAGCAATGAAAGTTGAATTTTCCACAGATCCCCAACTGGCTGGGGCATCAAAGCATTTAGATCGCAGGCACCAAGATTGCAGCCAAAAGCAGCAGCCATCTGAGGTGAGCAGTAAGGCGATGAATCAGAAATCGCTAATGGAGTTTCGAATCCCACCGACTACAGGTGAGTTTTACTGGCCTGAAACAGCTCGATTTTTGCACCATTCCAATTGTTCCAATTCTGTTTCTGTTCCGAGACACTTGCCAAATGGCTGCATTCATGTGATGTCCCTAGCAAGCACATCACTGCAATATGAGAGCAGGGCATCCCGAAATTCCTCGGCCATAACAAATAGCTTAAATTACTTAGAACCTCACAACCTGGACCTGCAACATAGTGGGTCTGATTGTAATGGAGGAGCACAATTTTAGGGCAATGAATGGGCAATGTGGAGAATTAAACACAAAACCTCGAATAAATAGGTCACGGGGACAAGACACTGCACAGAAGTCACAGAAGAAGTCACTTCACTCAAGCCAACAATATTGACAGTCTGAGAACTCGTATTAGAGAATATAAAATCATACCAGTCGGGATTTTGACAATAAGGGCAGAGTTCTAATCAGCAAAGAAGCAGATATTGATATGGTTCAGTGCAGCACGGTGGCATAGTGGTTAGCACTGTTGCCTCACAGCGCCAGGGACCCGGGTTCGAATCCGGCCTCGGGTGACTGTCTGTGTGGAGTTTGTACATTCTCCCCGTGTTTGCGTGGGTTTCCTCCGGGTGCTCCAGTTTCCTCCCACAGTCCAAAGATGTGCGGGTTAGGTTGATTGGCTATGATAAAATTGACCCTTAGTGTTAGGGGGATTAAATACAGGGATAGGGTGGGATATGTGTTGGTGTAGAGGTTACGGGGATTGGGTGGGATATGTGTGTCGGTGCAGGCTCGATGGGCCAAAATGGCCTCTATCTGCACTGTGAGGTTTCTGTGATTCTTTAATAGACACAGCTGCAGAAGTAACTTGAATTACAAGGAACATCGATAAGTTGATTTGGACTATTGATCAAAAGTGGAATGTGGCTGGGGCTAAGATGAGGCCTTTAGTCTTGCCAATGTTTGATTGGAGACAATTGTGGCTCATCCAAATAGAATGTGGGACACGTAGTTTGACAACACAGGGAGCGGGCTCTAGAGAGGGAAAGGAGTGTTAAAAGTTGTACTGACAACTTACATATAAAAGCTGATCCCATATCGACAGAAGAAAGTTTCAACAGGACGCATGTAGTTGAGGAACAAGAGACAAGGACGATCGATACCTGGGTGGCTTCATAGGGAACAGTGCTGTGGGGCGCAGAAGATGGAGAGAGAAACCATTGCTGGAGATATGGTATCTTATATGGGATGTTGGGCTTCATAAATAGAGACATTGAGTACAAAAGTAGAGACGTTATGCTGAACCTTTATAAAGTGATAGTTAGGCCATAACATGAATATTGCATCGAGTCCTGGTCACCACACTTAGGAAGGATGTGAAGGCAATTGAGCGGGCGCTGAGGAGATTTACCAAAATGGTTCTGGCGATGGGGCATCTTAGCTACAAGAACAGGTTGTAGCAGTTGGATTTGTTTTCATTTGTGCAAAGGAGGTGGAGGGGTGATTTGGTAGAATATACAATAATATGACGGGTTTGGATAGGCTAGTCGGACATAGGCTGTTCCCACTAGTTAATGGTACAAGGACTAGGGGACACAGATTTAAGGTTTTGGGCAAGAGATACAGGGGGGATGTGAGGAAAAAACTTTTTTCGCAGCAAGTCCTGAGGTCCTGGAACTCGCTGCCGATGGAAGTGGTGGAAGCGGAGATATTCAATATTTTCAAGGGGAGACTGCATCGGCATTTGAGAGAAATAAAGTAGCAGGGCTACGGGGATAGAGCGGGGCAATGGGATTGACTGGATTGCTGTGCAGGGGGCCGGTATGGACTCGATGGGCCAAAGGACCCCCTTCTGTGCCGTTACTTCTCTCTATTCCCTGTTTCCGATCAGATAGGTAATCATGGAAACCAGCAAGTCAAGCCCTACCAAAGAGAGGCCAGAGTCCGAGGAATGAAAAGGAGACAGATTGGAGGAGAGGACGGAGAGTCTGGAGCTGATAAACTCCTGATTGATGGTTTTAATGCCGATGGGCTGAGGCAGGGGCAGAGGCCGGTGATATTATGGGGGCGGAATTATGTGTCTCTTGTGATGGAGAGGATACGAGCTTGGTAGCATAGCACAGGACAAATAGGGATCAGAGGTTACATATTCAGCCTGAGACAACAGCCAGGAGGGGGAATGGAATCGTTGATAAGGGTACGGAGTTTGTGGTGGGGCCAATGGTGGAGGGGCAGTCTTCACCGTGTAGGAGCAAATCGCAGCTCATGCAAAACAGACTGTTGCAGTCTGATAACACAGAGGTACTGGAGTGTAGACAGAGATGGTGGAGAGCTGGAGCTGGGTCTTGTCAGCAGACATGTGGACGCTGACCCCATGTCTGTAGCTTATGTCACAAAAGGCAGCATGTAGAGTGGAAAGTTCAGAGACTCGAGAGTTAACGGTGCTGGTATGGAAAGTTAAGCCGTTGCTGGAGATGCTCTGGCTACGGTCAGTTTGGTAAGACTGGAACCGAGAGAGGCAGTCCCACCAAAAGAAGCCAGAGGCAGAGGTATTCAGAGACCACGGGTGGGTTAACTGCAGGGTAGGATGAGAGGGTGGAATTGGCGAGGGGTGAGGCCATGGAGGATTTAAACTCCAAGATCAGGATTTTAATTGTAAGACCTTCGAGGTGGTGTTTCTGGGAGACACTGGAGCTCAGTGAGACCGAGAGCAATGGGCGAGCGGGAATTGGGCAGTGCTGGACACTGACAGCAGAGTTTAGGACTGGTTGGCATTGATAAAAGGCAGAAGTTGAATGGCTGGCCAGGAGTGAACTGGAGGAATGTAGTCAGGAGGTGGCACTGTTCTAACTTTATGGGATCTGTTAACCCATGTAGAATAAATTGTAAACATCTGCAGTAAAATAGCGGAGATAGGAATGTCAATGAGGCACGTTCAGTGTCCGTCCCCTAATATCACGCATAGTAATTTCTAGGCTCCAATAGTGAACATCGTCTTTAACTGTCCTTGTGCTAGGGACTGAAATATCAAACTTTTAATTGTAAATCTACAGGGACAGCGTGAAAGGGGTCTGCTTGTGCATCTGGATTATTTATACACTGCGGAGAAATGAATAACATTTATGAATGAATCAGTAGGAGTCAACATGGTCAATTCAATTACATGAAAACTGTAAATGAAGCCGCTCATTTTGTGAGATATGTCCTGAATGAGCACAACTTTCAGCCTCATTCCCCAGAGAGGTCTGATTAGGATAATGCCCTTGACTTTGAGTTGTTTGTGTTTTATCCACCACATTATTTACTTCACACTCATAGGACTTGATGTAATGTATTTGTTCAAGTGACTGTAACCAATAGCAATGATCAGGGACATAACAGTGTTAGTGGAGACTTATCTCCTGTATAAATCAGGGCCCATTGCAAAGTATTAGCTCGTTATGGTTAGGTCGGTGGCAACTGTGCTGCTGGACTTGGCCAATGATTTCTAGAAGCATGTTTTACATCTCCAACTGTTCTGCTCTATCAGTTGAATGAGGGACTGTACAATTTTTCCAAAGTCTTGTAATAGCTGCGTTATATCCATAATGATATTTGTTTACCCAACCCTGGTAGTGTTTATGGTTTATTTTCTGCACTGCCTGTATTGGAGACAGAGCTAAAAGCAGGAATCAGACCATCAGAAGTTGTTCACAGTTTCACGTTGTGGAAGTAATCTGTCCTGAAATATTTTTTTCATGAATGTGTTTCCAGTGATTGATAATGAGGCAGCTCACGGTCTCAGTGTTCCAAGGAGGCGGTGTAATGTCCTCCCCACAATAACATGGTTCTGCTTAACTGGGATTTCAATGTGTATAAGGGCTTTCACTGTTATGTAATATTATTTCACTGTGTGTGTATCTGACGCCGTTTCAGAGGTCTGGCGACTGAACTGAGTTTGCTCCTCACTCTTTAACATTTCCTTCTCTGCTTCAATGTGGATGGATTCACTGACTGTCGTTGGACTTCATTGTAAAATTAAATGTTTTGAAGTTATGATGTGTCAGTTTGCAATGTATCTGTTGGAAGCAGGAGCCCTTCTATTGATCTGGAGATTATAAGGAGCAGTGGTGATGTTGGCGTTTTGTTAATTCAACAATCGCGCCATCTAACGTTGTACTTTATAATTACAGGAGAAGGGGCATCAATTATTGCCGGGTCTATCTGAAAGAGACATTAGATTCTGTTTATTGCAGGCATTGCAGATGAGGTGAAGGCGAACAAGTGGAGACTTCGGTGATCTGCAGAAATATTAAACTATTCACAAAGTCTACAACATTGAACAAACTGACGCAAAGAATAGGATCATTGAACATGGGAATGTTGAACAGAATTCAGGCGCAAGATGCAGGATTGAATCGGATTTGAAAAGGGGCATTGAGAGAGACAGCAGAGATATTGCAGGGAGATAGAGTGGAGCAATCGACAAACAGACTTAGATAGAAAACGACGGGTAGAATGAATGGAGAGAGACAGCGACAGCAGTGTGAATGATTAATCGGAATGAACAGCTGAAAATTATTCTGGAAACACACAGCAGTTCAGGCAGCATCGTAGAGAGAGATGCAGAGTTAATATTTCAGATCGATAACAGGTCATCAGAACTGAGTGTTTCCAGCATTTCTGTTGCTGTTTCAGATTTCCCGCATCCGCAGTGTTTTGCTATTGTGCTGAAGCTTATTAACTGTATAAATGAAAATATAATTGAATGATATTGATAAATAGATTCAGGCATTTATTGATCGTCATGAGGATACTCCATTTTAAAAACTCGGCTTGATCATAATTCACTAAAAGCGAGGCTGTTTAAATTATTACATTTTTAATGTCATTTTAATTGAATCTGCTAAGTAAATTTATAGAACACATTATGTCTCCAACGAGCTAGTACGTGACATCATTAATCACATATATTGATGGGAGAATGTATGAATTGAGTTGTGTTACTTCGATCTATGTATTAGATTTCCTCTAACACTCTGCTGCACTCTCCCTGCGAATCCCATCCTCTCCTCCCCTGGCAGTGAATCTTCTGTCTCCTCTGCCATTGTTTCAGATTATCCGCTTTCCTGAACCTTCAGCCCCTGACTCCCCTCCAACTCCCACATGTGCTTTTCCTTGTCTCCCTCCCACTCTCACTCACTGGCTCGCCCTCCAGCTGTCTCTTTCAATCCGATCCGAAGCCTCAAACTCAGCGGCTCTCGGCCTTTACCGCAATGTGCCAGCCCCTGTCGGCTCTCTTAATCAAGAGCAACAAATCGGCAGCACCTCCCTCTGTCCCCGCACCTTCCCGGCTTTCAATCAGGAGCCTAAAAACCGGATATAACACTTTTGATTCCGGATCTGTAAAATCCCTTCTCCCTTCCCCACCAGCACTGCACCCTTGACTCGACCCTTCCAGTGGATCCAGTGCTCAATTTATTCACTTTCTGCATCGATTTCCCAATGTAATATCGAAAATCATGTTTAAAAACATTTCTCTGCCCGAAAGCGCTGCCCAGGTCAATGAACCGGTATCCACCGCTCGATGCAGCAATAAAGCTGGAATGTTCACCCAGAGCCCGTCAAACTGCTGCCTTGGCTCCAGATCTGATCAGTAATTTATCTGCTTCCCTTTTCTCTCTCTTACAGTTAACCTGGTGGCGATTGTGATCCTGTCCCGAGGAAAGTGCGGTCTCACCAAATGTATCACTCACTACCTGGTGGGAATGGCTGCGGCCGATCTCCTGGTCGTCATCTCTGATCCCATATTGAGTTGGATTGGTCAGATCTATTTCCCAGATTTATTCCTGCACATTACTTCCGTGTGTAGTCTCATTTACATCCTGATTTCTGCGTCCACGGTGGTTTCTGTCTGGCTCACAGTCGCTTTCACCTTTGATCGATTTGTGGCGATTTGTTGTGAGAAGGTGAAAACTAAATATTGCACCGAGAAAACGGTGGCTGTGGTTATCGGAACAGTGAGTGTGCTGGGCTGTTTAGAGTCTGTCCCCTGGTTCTTCATATATGAACCTAAGCATATAATTGATGATGTGCCCTGGGGTTGTGTCGCTAAACCAGGCTTCTTTACTTCCCCATTATGGGGAGTCTTTGAGTTGTTTCACTTCATTTTAACCCCTTGTGTCCCGTTCTTTCTGATTTTGCTGCTCAATGCTCTGACGGTCAGACGTATTTTAGCGGCCAGTAGAGTCCGCAGGGGACTGCGGGGCCGCAGCGATGGAGAGAATCACAAGGACCCAGAGATGGAGAATCGAAGGAAATCCATTGTTTTACTCTTCAGTATATCTGGCAGTTTTATATTGTTATGGGTGAGCCAGGTTTTCTATAACATTTATGCGCGAATTGCAGAAGTTCAGTTTTATTACTCGCACACTGACCCTCGTTATATCACAGAACACACAGCAACAATGCTGCAGCTTCTCAGTTCCTGCACCAACACGTGTATTTACGCTGTGACCCAGACTAAATTCAGAGAGGAGCTGAGGAACGCAGTGAAATACCCACTCAATCTAATTATTAAATTATTTAAATCATAGAAAGAGCTGAAGGCTTTCAAGGACTAGAACACAATCCGATTTCATCCCCCATTTACCCCATTTCACACTGGGCAGAAACATAATTTTACATTAGCAGCAGAGAGCCCAGACATTATCTTAAACGTGATATTATATTGTATTGATGAACTGACCTATTGAGGCGACAATAGGTCAGGTGACCTGCAGACGTCACATGAATTGTTGCTCTAAAATGCGGCACTAAAGAGCTCAGCGGGACTTCCGGTAAATGGCCCGCCCTGCACCGGCAGCACAATGGGCAAACCCACCAATCACAGTCGGTGCTGTGGGCCTGATCAGACTGGGAGCACTCCACAAAAACGGAGAGACAGAAATACATAGATAGATAGAGAGATAGATAGAGGAAGGCAAAGACAGTGAGAGAGAGAAAGTTACTTAGAGAGATGAACATACAGCTAGAGGCAGGTAGCAACTGGAAATGAGAGATAGTGAGAGCCGCAAGCAGAGAGAAAAACAGAGATCAGGACTATGAATCGAAGAGAGAGACAGAAGGAAATTTAGAGAAACAGAAAGTGAAAGTCATTACAGAGCGTAGAGTGGCAGAGAAAACAAGTGCAACAAAGAGACCAATCGAAATATGTAAAGAAGCAAAGAGTATGAGCTGCTGATGGTGAAATGGATAGAGAGAAAAGAGAGAAAATGGAATAGACCAAAAGAGGGAGAGAGGGAGAAATGAATCGGTAGAAACACTGAGAAGGCAGAGAGAGAAACTGGCAAAAGATGAGCTGCAGAAAAATAGAAAGAGAAAAATAGAATGAGGAAAAAATGCACGGGGGAAACCATCAACAGGAAACGGTAGCAGGATACATAAGGTGAACCAGTGGATGTAAACAATTTGGATTTTCAGAAGGTATTCGTTAAGGGGCCACATAATAGTTTGTTAAACAAGGTTAGGGCTCATGGGATTGGAGTTAATATATTAGCCCGCATTGAAGATTGGTTAACGAACAGAAAACAAAGAGTAGGAATAAACTGATAATTTTCAGCATAGCAGGATGTAACTAATGCAAGGTTCAGTGCTTGGATATCAGCTGCCTACACTCTATATCAATGACTTAGAAGAGGGGACCGAGTGCAATATATTCATGTTTGCCGATAATACAGAGATGGGAGGAAAGTAAGCTTTGAGGAGGACATAAAGAGGCTGAAAATGGATATAAAAATATAGAAATATAGAAGATAGGAGCAGGAGTAGGCCATTCGGCCCCTCGAGCCTGCTCCACCATTCAATGAGATCATGGCTGATCCTCCAAATTCAGTACCCTGTTCCTGCCTTCTCCCCACATCCCTTGATCCCTTTAGCCTTAAAAAATATATCCAAATCCTTCTTGAATTTATTTAATGAATTGGCCTCTACTGCCTTGTTTGGTAGAGAATTCCACAGGTTCACCACTCTCTGGGTGTAGAAGTTGCTCCTCATCTCTGTCCTAAATGGCTTACCCCTTCTTCCAAGACTGTGACACCTGGTTCTGCACTCCCCGACCATCGGGAAAATCCTTCCAGCATCTAGTCTGTCTAGTACTGTTAGAATTTTATAAGTTTCGATGAGATCCCCTCTCATTCTTCTAAATTCCAGCGAGTACAAGCCAAATGGATCCAATCTCTCCTCGTATGTCATTCTTACCATCCCAGGTATCAGCCTGGTGAATCTCCGCTGTACTCCTTCCATGGCAAGAATATCCTTCCTCAGATAAGGCGACCAAAACTGCACACAATACTCAAGATGTGGTCTCACCAAAGCACTGTCTAACTGCAGCAAGACATCCTTGTTCCTGTACTCAAACCCTCTCGCTACGAAGGCCAACATACCATTTGACTTCTTAACCGCCTGCTGCACCTGCATGCATACCTTCAGCGACTGTTGCACAAGGACGCCCAGGTCACATTGCACTTCCCTTTCTCCCAATCTATTGCCATTCAGATAATACACTGCCTTCCTGTTTTGACACAAAAGTCGATAACCTCGCTATTATCCACGTTATACTGCATCTGCCATGCTTCTGCCCAATCACCAACCTGTCCAAATCATACTGGAGTTTCTCGGTATCCTCCTCACAGCACACACACACACCAGCTTTGTGTTGTCTGCAAACTTGGAAATATTACATCTAGTTCCCTCGTCCAGATCGTTAATATATATTGTGAATAGCTGGGGTCCAAGGACCGATCCCTCCGGTACCCCACTAGTCACTGCCTGCCACTTGGAAAAAGAGCCGTTTATTCCAAATCTTTGCTTTCTTTCAGCCAACCAGTTCTCTATCCAAATCAATACCTTGCACCCAATCCCATGTGCCTTAATTTTACACGCCACTCTCTTATTCGGGACCTTATCAAACGCCTTTATAAAATCCAAATACACCACATCTAGCGGTTTTCCCTTATCTAATTTAACAGTTACTTCCTCAAATAATTCAATCGATCGGTTAAGTGACTGGTCAAGATGGTGGCAGCTGGAGTATCATTTGAAGAACCTTTTTAAAAGGTGAGAGACTATTAGGTGTCGGGATGGAGAGGGATTTGTGTGTCGTGGTACACGATTCACAGAAAGTTTACATTCATGCACAGCAAGCAAATAGGCAGGCAAATTGCATGTCAGCCTTTATTGCAAGGGGCTGGCTATACAAGAGTAAGGAAGTCTTGCTGCAATTATATAGGGATTTGGTGAGACCACACCTAGAGTATTGTGTACAGTTTTAGTTTCATAACCTAAGGAAGGATAAACCTGTATTAGAGGGGTGCAACGAATGTTCCCGATATTCATTCCTTGGATGAGAGGGTTGTCCTATGAGGAGAGATAGTGTAGAATGGACCTATAATCTCTGGAGTTTCAGGAGAATAAGAGGTGATAGCACTGCAATGTATTAAATAGTTAGAGGGTGTGACAGCGAAATGCTGAGAGGTTGTTCCCCTGGCTAGGGACTGTAGAACTAGGGGTCATGGTCTCAGGATAAGGAGTTGGACATTTAGGAATGAGTTAAGGGAAAATTTCTTCAGTCAGATGGTTATGAATCTTTGGAAATCTCTGTCCCCGAGGGCTGTGAATGCTCAGTGTTGAGTATGTTCAAGACTGAGATCGATAGATTTTGGATATTTTGGGAATCAAGGGATATATTTATAGGGCGGGAAAGTTGATTTGATGTAGACATTCAGCCATGATCCTATTGAATGGCGGACCAGGCTCAAAGGGCCATATGGCCTACTCCTGATCCTGGAACTTATTTATTATAATAACTCTGTTATTATAGGCAAAAGATGGCCATCAAAGAGAACTAGAGACACAGAAAGTAACAGCACAGAAGTGCGACAGGCAGAAAAGGAGACAAAATGAGACAAAAATAAAGATGCGGCTATTTGCTAGTCTGCAAATATACAATTTAATAAATGAAAATTTATTTTAAAGTGCCTTTTGTATTTATGTATTTCAAAACACCTTACATAATAAATTACTACTGAAGTTTAGTGATGTTGATGTAGGTAAATGTTTTAATGAATAGAACTATTTGACATGTGTCTGAACAGATGGCAATAGTGTCATTACATTGATTCACAAATTTCGCATTATAATGTTGAATTTTTATTGGTGTGAATGATAAATATGGAGAAATGTGCAATAATTGTAAAGCAGTTACGTAGTCTGTGAAGAGATAATTAAAGTTCATTGTAAATTCACAAAATAAAAAGTGAAGAAGACGATGGAAAAATAAAGACATTGAGATAGAACAGAGAGAGAGAAATGGAGATAAGGAGAGACAAAAGAGAAAAGTGAATGCACAAAGGGAGAAATGGAGAGATAGCTCAAAAAAGAAAGATCAATTGAGATAAAAGAGAATCGAGAGAGAGAACGATACCGAGGTTAAATGGAGAGATGGGACATTGACAGAAAGACCCACAAGAGATGGTGCTCAGGAGAGAGAAAAGATAGAAAGATGAATATAATCTAAGCCAGCGAGAGATGGAAAGAAGATGAGATATAGAGAGATAAAACTAGTAATAGAAAGAAAGATACTGACAAAGAAAAGGAAACAGAATGCTAGACGAACAGGATGCTGCAGAAACAATGAGATGTAAAAACAAACGGAAAGAAGGAGTAAAGAAGCACAAATACACACAGAGGCTCTGGGATTGTCAGAGGCAGAAAGAAAGAAAGAGAAAGAGTTGTACACGTGCTGGGAATGTAAACAAAAGCAGGGACAGACAGAGAGGAGAGAACATTCCAGAATGAGAGTGAGGTAAAGGATAGAGGATACAAAGAAGGCAGAGAAAGAGAGGAAACAATTAAAGTAATTGGCAAAAGAACCAGAGGTGAGATGAGAATAGATTTTTATATGCAGTGAGGCGTTATGATTTGGAATGCACTGCCTGAAATGATTCTGGAAGCAGATTAAATAGTAACTTTCAAAAGGAAGTTGGATTAATACTTGACGGGTAAAAGATTGCTGGAATATGGGGAAAGAGCAGTGGAGTGAGACAGTTGGAGAGCACTTTCACAGGGCCGGCAAAGGGGGGATGGACCGAACGGCCTAATTCTATGCAATAAGATTCTAGGAAGACATGCAGCAACATAGAGATACAGAGTGAGATAGAGAGAGAGAAAGAAAAAGCAAATGGTGACATAAAAACAGAAATGAAACAGCGATAGACAGAAATTAAAAGAGAATTGAAATAATGAGAGTGAAACAGACTGAGATTAACAGTTACACTACAGAGAGACAGAGACAATGAAAGACAGACAGACATAAATACAATCAGGGCGGCAGAGACAGGAGTGAGATTAAAACACATAAAACACCAGATAATACTTTTCAAACTCTCCTTGTAATCAGCCTGGAGTGTTGGAGTGTAGACTAGCAGAACAGCAGCAGGTGAAGCAGGCAGGCCAGTTACTGTATGTTCTGGGATAACACACTGTTGGGTTTAATTTGAACAGCTACAAAGTGTTAAGTCTGTGAATTATTTAGTTAATTAAAACACAGACTAATGAGTAACAATAAAAACAGGTCTTTACTGGTTGGAGGTAGGGACTATACTGAATACAAGATTACTGCACAGTGCTTATATACCGGTGTGTTCACCCCCGGTATTACGTCTACAGCAGCCTGAGAAAGTAGTACATCTCTTAAGGTGGAACAGGCTTAAGCTCTCTTAAGGTGGAACAGGTTACATACACAACACTCCTCCCTTCTTAGCTTTATAGTCATCCCCCCCATTTAACATAACGTAATAACATATATACATATATAACTTCATGTTTAACGTAACATATCACAGATTCAGTCTCTGCGGAAAACAGTTCACAGATTCAATCTCTGTGGTGTAGTCGGTTCACGTTACTCATTCAATAGTCCTTTCATGGATTTAACAGCTTGAACATCCGAACTGATTTGGCTCCGTTCGGAGGGACCACGTGTGTGATCTGGTAGAGGTGATAATGGTTCAGATGGGTCATCTTCTGTTTTTACTTTTCCTTTTCTGCTTCTTGGAGACTCTCTGGGCTCCATTGTCAGCTGCCACAGCTGCCAGCTGCATGCGCAGTTCCTCCTTCTCTTCCTCCTTTTTTCGTAGTAGAGCCACCTTCTCCCGATGTTCCGTAGACTTTCGGTGCTCCTCCATGATTTCTGTATGGTGGGAGTCGAAGTTACAAGTTGGGCAGGACAGGACATAGTAATATTCGGAGTCGTCCGACAGGTCAGCGAGAGGGTCGTCTATTTCCTCCATACCCAGCTGGACGTTAGACAGCTCTTGTTCCAAATCCAGACATCTTTCCTGAAGAGACTTCTTCATGTGTACCTCTGCATCCAGCTTTTTCTGGGCTTTCAGCAAGTCGTTTACTAGTGACCTCATTTGTGATTTTAATACTTCAACTTCCTTTGGAGATTGATTGATCGGACTATGCAATCCCTCTACCGGAGCAGCTGTTTCAGCGGTCTGTCATTCTACATTGACGTGAGTCAGCGTACGTTTGGCATCCAATGGCTGCTCTGTTGCAGTCGTTTCAGTCTGTGTCGTCACATCAGCCATCTCAATGACTTTTGAGAGCTCCGAACCCTTTTCCTTTGAAGATCGCAGCTCGTGTTCAAGTTTTTCCCATTTCAGAGTCTTGTCCCTCAGCATATGAAGGAGTTGGCTGACCGTTAACTCTTCTGACACCAGATTATGGCACGCACCTTCCGAACCTGAATCAGCTTTGATTCGTTCGGCCTCCTCGCGCAGATGGTTGGTGTGCTCCTGCTCCATTTTCTCCATCAGTTGCTTCTGTTGCCTTTCCAGATTCTCCCACTCTGTAACAAAGAACTTTTTTATTTCATTCATCTCTTGCTCAAAACGGCGAATCATTTGTTCTAATTGCTGTTGTAGTTTGAAATGGAGTTGAGTTCGAGCCCAGTGTCCCTCAAAAATGTGCATATCAGTAGACTTGACAGACTCAGAATTCTCTGTTAAACTATGTTGTTGTTGCTCAGTGGAATTCTGTGCTGAAACTTTGTCTTTTGCACATGGATTGGTCTTACCATCATCAGTTCTAGAGTCTGGGCTGATTATCTGCACCGAGTTCTCCCTCTTTATGGCTTTTAGCGAATGCCAGTCCATATTTATGTTTCTAAACCACTCCCGGCCTAGTAGTGGTGGACCTCCCTCCGGTAGCACATATAAGTCCATTATTTGACTTCCTTCGCCCTTGTTGGCCACTGCAACCTTTATTGTCCCGATGGGGTACACTCTCTGCCCCGTGTAGGTTGTCAATATAATCTCCGTATCCTGTAGGGGAATATGTTGGAATAACCTTCTGTAATCTTTCTTATTCATGACCAACAATGCCGATCCAGTGTCCAATTCCATTTTTACTTGGACTCCTTCTATCTGAAGAGTAACCCAAATTGTCTGGAGGTCTGCACCCTTACCAACGTTGAGTACCCTTAAGCTAGCCAGTTCAATACTGCTTAAGCCAGCCAGTTTATTACTGCTAGCGTCTGAATCGGACTCCTGTTCGGCCACCTTGTGTACTTTTGCATATTTTCCTTGCGGTGACTTCTTGTTGCTGGTCTTCTTCGCTGACCTGCACACTCTAGCTATATGTCCAAGCCTACCACAAGTTCTACATTCTTGGTTTTTAAACCAACACTGGTTCTGATCATGCGTTGTCTTTCCACAACGATAACATTTGCCAGAACTCACACCGAATTTGTGTGCACTGAGCTCCGGTGACCGTAGCTGCATTACTGCCGTGCCTCTCGCTGCGGCTTCGTGTGCTGCTGCCATAGTGACCGCCTTCTCAAGCGTCAGCTCATTCTCCTCGAGCAGTCGCTTTTGTGTATCCTGTTTAAATAAACCACACACAAATTTGTCTCGAAGTGCCTCTGTCAGTCCCGTTCCAAACTGGCAATATTTCGCTAATTTACGCAATTCCAGCAAATATTCGGCATTGCTTTCATGCTGTAGCTGCCTTCTGTCGTAAAATTTAAATCGTTCCGCTAGCATCAGCGGCGTGGGGTTTAGATGATCTTTCAGGACAGTAACAATCTCATCGAACGTCTTATCCGCCGGTTCATCTGGTGATAACAGGTGTTTCAATTGCCCGTATGTCTTCGCACCTATTAAATTTAATAATGTTAGAGCTTTATCTTGGTCACGAATTTTATTGGCCTTACAATAATTTTTTACTCTTTCAACATATATGGCCCAATCTTCGAGGTCACTATCAAAGTTGTTAATATTCCCGTGTTTAGGCATTGTAGATTTGCAATTTCTCAGATTTTCTTTTCTTTACTTGTTATCAAAGATGGCGGCTTCCCGCTCTTGCCGTCGTCCTCCGCCCACAAAATGGCGGTTTTCCCGCGCTTGGCGGTCTTCACCCGTCCCCCGACGCCGTCTCCCTTCAGCCCCCGAGTGCGGCCCTTATCAGCGGATGCGATCGATGGCCCGGCTGCGCCTCGCACTTGAAAGCGGCCCGGCCCTTATCTGCCGATCGCTATCGCCCTGTACATCTCCCTTCCCCAGTCCTGTCTTCTACTCCGGTTCACAAGCTGATGGAGGCTTCAGGGTCCTAATGCCTGTCGCTTCCAGTGGGGTGGTGAGTGGTGAGGTTTGAAACCTCTCTTCAACCACCGTGGAATAACTGCCACAGGGTAAGAACCTGACTCGTCGCCAGTGTTAAATCTGTGAATTATTTAGTTAATTAAAACACAGACTAATGAGTAACAATAAAAACAGGTCTTTACTGGTTGGAGGTAGGGACTATACTGAATACAAGATTACTGCACAGTGCTTATATACCGGTGTGTTCACCCCCGGTATTACGTCTACAGCAGCCTGAGAAAGTAGTACATCTCTTAAGGTGGAACAGGTTACATACACAACACAAAGGTGATGGCTGGAGGCTGCATAATGAAAGCACTCAGTCTTTTTAACAAGCCCTGCCCATCACTTAATGCAGGAGGTTTACCAGCTGATCTGTACAAAGTGTAACATTCCCAGTGACATGCTATATGCTGTAATAAATCATAATGTACTCTTTCCCTTCCGGTGTTTTAATAAACTGGACTATAACAACAAACAAAACAAAGTCAACGTGAAATAAAACCCAAAAACTGCTGGATATACACATCTTTCAAGGTAAATATATTCCACTGAGGAAAAAGGGGAGTAAAAGAAAAGACAGCCATCCGTAGCTTAGTAAAGTAATAAAGGATAGTTTACGACTGAAAACAAGGGCATGTAAATTAGCCAAATCTAGTGGGAGAATAGAAGATTGGGAAGCATTTAAAAGCCAGCAAACAATAACTAAAAGATTATTTAAGGAAGGGAAGATCGATTATGAAAGTAAACTAGCAAAAAATATAAAAACAGATAGCAAGAGTTTCCACAGCTATATAAAAAGGAAAAGGGTGGCTAAAGTGAAGGTTGGTCCCTTAGAGGAGGGGACCGGGAAACTAGTGGTGGAGATCATGGAGATGGCAAAAACGCTGAACAAATATTTTTATCAGTCTTTACAGTAGATGACACTAAAACTATCCCAACACTGGACAAACAGGGGACAATGGGGGGGGAGGAGCTAAACACGATTAAAATCACTGAGGAGATGGTACTCAGTAAAATAATGGGACTTAAGGTGGATAAATCCCCCGGACCTGATGGCCTACATCCTAGGGTCTTGAGAGAAGTGGCGGCAGGGATTGTGGATGCATTGGTGATTAATTTCCAGAACTTCCTGGACTCAGGAAAGGTCACGAAATATTGGAAAACTGCTAATGTACACTGTTATTTAAGAAGGGAAGTAGACAAAAAGCTGGAAACTATAGACCAGTTAGCCTAACATCTGTAGTTGGCAAAATGGTGGAGTCCATTATTTAGGAAACAGTAACAGAGCATTTGGATAAACATAATTTAATAGGACAGAGTCGGCATAGTTGGAGGGAAAGCAGTGAGTGGGGAGGACATAAAAAATCTGCAAAAGGACATAGACAGGCTAAGTGAGTGGGCAGAGATTTGGCAGATGCAATATTATGTTGGAAAGTGTGAGGTTATGTACTTTGGCAGAAAAAATCAAAGAGCAAGTTATTGTCTAAATGGAGAGAAACTGCAAAGTGCTACAGTACAAAGGGATCTGGGGGTCCTGGTGCATGAAACACAAAAAGTTAGTATGCAGGTGCAGCAGGTGATCAGGAATGCCAATGGAATCTTGGCTTTTATTGCAAGGGGGATGGAGTATAAAACAGGGAACTCTTGCTGCAGTTATACAGGGTATTGTTGAGGCAACACCTGGAATACTGCATGCAGTTTTGGCTTCCATATTATAGAAAATAATACTTGCTCTCGAGGCGGTCCAGAGAAGTTTCACTCGGTTGATTCCAGAGATGAGGAGGTTGCCGTATGAGGAAAGGTTGAGTAGATTGGGCCTCTACTGATTGGAGTTCAGAAGAATGAGAGGCGATCTTATCGAAACTTATAAGATTGAGAGGGGGCTTGATCGGGTGGATGCAGTGAGGATGTTTCCACTGATGGGTGAGATTAGAACTAGGGGGCATAATCTTAGAATAAGGGGCTGCCCTTTCAAAACTGAGATGAGGAGAAACTTCTTCACTCAGAGGGTAGTTAATCTATGGAATTTGCTTCCCCAGAGAGCTGTGGAAGCTGCAACATTAAATACGTTTAAAATGGAGATAGACAGTTTCCTAGCAGATAAGGGAATTAGGGGTTACAGGGAGCGGGCAGGGAAGTGGACGTGAGTCTAGATTCGGTTCAGCCATGTTCCTATAGAATGGCGGAGCAGGCCCGAGGGGCCATATGGCCTATTCCTGCTCCTACTTCTTATGTTCTTATGTCCTTAACGTTAGTGGTGGGTAAGATTTAGAGACATTAATAAGGGACAAAATTTTTTGGCATTTGGAAAAATATGGGACAATAAATGAAAGACCAGGGATTTGTTAAAGCCAAGCCGTGTTTGACTAATTTCATTGAGGTATTTGATGAAGACACGGTAAATGTTTAAGAGTGTAGTGCGGTTGATGTTGTGTATATGGACACCCCTGAAGCGATGGATAAAATACCAAATAATAGACAGTTTAGAATAATTGAACCCATGGGTTTTACTTGGGAACAGTCTGCATGGATACAGAATTGATTAAGGAACAGAAAGCAAAATCTACTGGTGAAAGATTGTTCTTCAATGTGGAGGGTAGTTCGCATTGGAAGAAATAGGCAGACTAGTGAAATGTGCAGACACTTGTCAAATGAAATTTAAATGGGCCACCCCTTCTACTGAAACGATGCCACTAAGTTCGAGATTCCCCCACGAGGGGAAAGATCCTCCCTATATCTACCCTGTCAAGCCCCCTCAGAATATTATATGTTTCAATAAGATCATCTCTCATTCTTTTAAACTGCAAAGTGTATATGCAAACCTGTTCAACCTTTCTTCATAAGACAACATTTCTTCTCTGGAATTTATCGAGTGAAGATTCCCTGAACTGCCTTCAATTCAAGTATATCACTCCCTATATAAGGAGACCAAAACTGAACGCAGTACTCCAGCTGTATTCTTACCAGCGCCCTGTAGATTTGTAGCAAGTCTTCCCTAATGTTATACTCCATCCCCTTGGGAAAAAGGCCAACATTCCAATTGCCTTCCTAATTACTTGCTTTACCTGCATGTTAGCTTTTTGTGTTACATCTACGATGCCCAACAGGTCCCTCTATACCGCAGCATTATGAAGTCTCTCTCCATTTAAATAATAATTTGTATTTTTATTTTTCCTACCAAAGTGGGTACCTCACATTTTCCCACATTATACTCCATCTGCCAAATGTTTGCCCACTTAACCTATCTATATCCCTTGGCAGCCATTTTGTATCCTCCTCACAACTATCTTTGTATTATCAGCAAATTTGGTTACAGTACACACGGTCCCTTCATCCAAGTCATTAATATGTATTGTAAAAATGTGATGCCCCAGAACTGATCCCTGGTACCCCACTAGTTACAGTTTGCCAACCAGAAAATGACCCTTTTATCCCGACTCTTTGTTTTCTGCTAACTAGCCAATCAGCTATCCATCAAATCAAAAAATCAACTCAACTTTTATTGTCATTGTTACTGCACAAGTGCAGTACAACGAAATGTAGGCTTGCGGCTCCCGAGAGTGTACATTTGGATTAAG
Organism: Somniosus microcephalus; assembly: GCF_052327205.1. Taxonomy (NCBI): domain Eukaryota; kingdom Metazoa; phylum Chordata; class Chondrichthyes; order Squaliformes; family Somniosidae; genus Somniosus; species Somniosus microcephalus. Next base: position 17,863,181 of record NW_028225181.1, read on the forward strand.
ACATTTAAACATTCAACATACATTTGGCTTGTAGTATATTAACATAAACATAACCATAATAAAGTGCATTGGCAGATGTGCAGGCTTTAGAGTTTATTTGTGGAGTTCAGTAGGATGACAGTCCTGGGAAAGAAGCTGTTCCTAAATCTGGTCATATAGGTGCGAATGCATCTGCAGCGTCTCCCAGATGGCAGGAGGGCGCACAGAATGTGGCTGGGGTGGGTAGGGTCTTTGATGATGGACCGTGGCCTCCGTAGACAGTGTTTCTGGTATATGTGCTGTATGGTCGGTAGCCGGGTGCCGGTAATGCGTTGGGCAGTTTTGACTACCCGCTGCAGGGCTTTCCAGTCATAGTAGCTACAGCTGCCATACCATACTGTGATACAGTTTGTCTGGATGCTCTCTATAGTGCAGCTGTACAAGTTAGAGAGGATCAGGGGTGACAGGTTACATCCCTTCAGCCTCCGTAGGAAATATAGGCACTGCTGGGCCTTCTTCACCAGAGAGGAGGTATTGAGGGAACAGGAGAGGTCTTCCATGATGTGGACTACGAGGAACTTAAAGCTGTCCACCCTTTCCACCACAGCCCCATTGATGTGTATGGGGGTGTGACTTCCGCCTTTGGACTTCCTGAAGTGCACAATGATTTCTTTGGTTTTCTTGATGTTAAAGGTCAGGTTGTTATCGGCGCACCATTTCACGAGATGCTGGACCTCCTCCCTCTAGGCTGACTCATCGTTGTTGGTGATCTGGCCTACTACCGTGGTGTCATGCGCAAACTTGATGATGGTGTTGGAACCATTAACAACCACACAGTCGTGGGTGAAGAGGGAGTAGAGGAGGGGGCTCAGCACACATCCTTGTGGGGCCCCCTTGTTCAGGGTCAGGGGGGTGAGGTGTCATTACCTAATTTGACAGACTGGGGTCTGTTTGTTAGGAAGTCCAGTGTCCAGTTGCAGAGGGAAATGTTCAGGCCAAGAGTTTGGACTTTGGTGGCCAGCTTGTTGGGGACGATAGTGTTGAATGCTGAGCTGTAGTCTATGAACAGCATTCTGATGTAGGTCTCCTTACCATCTAGGTGATTCAGTGCCGAGTGTAGAGCAGTTGTGATTGCATCCTCCGTTGATCTGTTTGCACGATAGGCAAACTGGTGTTGGTCAACAGAGGCAGGAACACTGGCTTTGATGTGGGCTAAGACCAGTCTCTCGAAACACTTCATTATGATGGGTGTGAGTGCAACAGGTCGAAATTCGTTCAGGCACGTCACAGCCGTTTGCTTTGGCACAGGAATAATGGTAGCGGTCTTGAAGCATGTAAGGACTACTGCCTGGGCCAATGACAGATTGAAGATGGCGGTGAAGACATCAGCCAGCTGATCGGCACATTCCTTGAGTACCCATCCAGGGATGCTATCCGGTTCAGCAGCCTTTCTTGTGTTCACTCCGCGTAGAACACCCCTTACATCAGAGGTCGACAGAGTGAGCACCTGATCTTCCGGGGGTGGCAAGGCTTTGGTAGCCGGCTCCCTGTTGTCCCTGTCGAAGCGAGCATAGAAGTTGTTAAGCTTCTCCGGGAGGGAGGCATCGCTAACCGTGGGGCTGGTGTTTTTGCCCTTGTAGTCAGTGATGGACTGGTTGCCTTGCCACATGCGCCGGGGGTCCGAGTTATTGCGGAAGTGATCCTCTATCCGCAGTGTCTGTTTCCTTTTGGCAGTCCTGATACCCTTTTTTAGGTTGGTCCTAGCTGCACTGTAAGCCGCCGCGTCACCAGATTTAAATGCTGCGTCGCGTGCTTTCAACAGTGAGCGGACCTCTCCGTTCATCCAGGGTTTCTGGTTGGGGTATGTCCTGTTATTTTTATGGGCCGTGACGACCGCGATGCAGCTGTTGATGTAGAATAGCACTGTGGATGCGTATTCCTCGATGTCATTGTGGGCAAACATGCCCCAATCAGTGCATTCGAAGCAATCCAGTAGCTCCGATACTGCCCCCTCTGGCCGTAATTTCACTGCTCTCACTGATGTTCTCCCTCTTTTGATAAGCGGTTTGTATGCTGGGTCTAGAAACAGGGAGAGGTGGTCAGACTTCCCAAGGTGGGGGCAGGGAATGGCCTTATAAGCGTCTACAATGCTCCTGTAGACTTGATCCAGTGTGTTCTCCCCTCTTGTGGGGCAGGAGACATTCTGGTGGAATTTCGGTAGTGCAGTTTTTAGGTTCATGTGATTGAAGTTCCCCGCGATGATAAAAGCTCCGTCTGGGTGCGCAGTTTGTTGTTCGCTGATGGCCCTGTAGAGGTCATTCAGTGCTAGTTTGACATTAGCGTGTGGTGGGATGTAGACCGCAGTGATGATAACAGCTGTGAATTCCCGAGGCAGGTAGAAGGGTCTGCACCTTACCATGAGGAATTCCAAATCAGCCGAGCAGGATCTATCGATTATGTCAGTGTTAGTGCACCAGGCATTGTTAGTGTAAATGCACAAACCACCTCCCTTGCTCTTACTGGAGTCTGCAGTTCTGTCGGCGTGGAAGACCGTGCGTCCTTCTAGTTGGATGGTGCTGTCAGGGATGCCGTTGTTCAGCCAGGTCTCTGTGAAGATCATGGCGCAGCATTCCTTTTTCCTTTTCTGTGTGGAGAGATCCAGTTTGATCTCATCCATTTTGTTTTCCAGTGACCTGACGTTGGGCAGGAAAATACTTGGGACGGAGGTTTTGTGTGGGGCCCTCTTCAGCCTGTTTTGGATACCGGCCCTCTTTCTCCGCTTCTGCTTGCGTTCTCTGTGCAGTCTGCGTCGACTTCCGGCTGGGGAAGGACGCCACGCTGGTCGCGGGGGTCGGGCGATGTCGGGAGGCAGATCGATGCCACCGAGTGTGAGCCGCACGCAGTTCGCCCCGATGTCTAGGAGCGTCTGCCGGCTGTATGGTAGGTCAGCCTTTAATTCCCGAATCAGCAGAGTCCAGAAGAGACTCAGAAGGAGGGTGAAAACGCTCAGTCTCGGGAGAGACAAAGCTGCTGCGTCCGTGCACGCTTCCATCTTGTCCATATCCATGTTAATATATTACCCCAACCCCGTGAGCTCTTATCCTGTACAGTAACCTGTTATGTGGTACCTTATCGAATGCCATCTGGAAATCCAAATACACTACATCTACTGGTTACCCTTTATTTACCCTGCTGATTACCTCCTCAATGAACTCTAGTAAATTTGCCAAACACGATATCCCTTTCGTAAAACCATGTTGACCCTACTTGTTTGTATTATGATTTTTTAAATGTCCTCATAATTCTTCTTTAATAATGGATTCCAGTATTTTCGAACTGTGGGATGTTAGGCTAACTGGCCTATAGTTTTCTGCTTTTTGACTTCCTCCTTTCTTGAATAGGTGTATTACAGTTGTGGGTTTCCACTCTGCTTAGTCATCTGCAGAATCCAGGGAATTTTAGATAGGTTACAACCAATGCATCCACTACATCTGCAGCCACTTCTTATAAGACCCTAGAATTTAGGCCATGAGTTCCAGGGATTGTCAGCCTTTAGTTCCATTAGCTGGCCTAGTACTTTCGCTATAGTGATAGTCATTGTTTTATGTTCCTCCGTCCTTTTAGCCCCTTGACTAACAATTATTATTGGGATCCTTTTAGTGTTTTCTAACGTGAAGACCGATACAAAATATTTGTTCAAAGTCGCTGCCGATTCCTTGTTTCCCATTATTAATTCCCCAGTTCCATCCTCTAAATGACCAACGTTTACTTTAGCCAATCTCTTCCTTTTATATACCTGTAGAAGCTCTTACTGTCTCTTTTTATATTTTTTGCTGGTGTACTTTCATAACCCAACTTCTCCATCTTTATTATTTATTTTGTCATCCTTTGCATTTTTTCTAAACTAATTCCCAATCCTCTAAACCACTAAACGTCGCATCCTTTTATGAATTTTCTTTCAATTTGTTACCATCTTTAACTTTCTTAGTTAGCCACGGATGGTTCATCCTTCTCGTAACTTTTTTCTTTCTCACTGGAATAAACATTTGTTGAGAGTTATTAAATATCTCCTTAAATTTCTGCCACTGCTTATCTATCATCAAACACTTTAATCTCTTTTCCCAGTCTACTTTAGCCAACTCTGTCTTCATACCTCTGTAATTGCCGTTAATAAGTTTAAGACACTAGTTTCGGATGCAAGTTGCTCACCCTCAAATTGAATCCAATCTTCCCTAGAGGATCCTTTAATATAAGATCATTAATTAATCCTTTCGCATTACACATAAACCTTAAAAAAGCCTTCTCCCTGGTGGTTTTCACAACGTATTGTTCTAAGCAACCATCCCAAATACTCTATATGAACTATTTCCCGAGGCTACCCTTGCCAATTTGATTTGACAAACCTATATGAAGATTGAAATCGACCATGATTATCGCAGTACCTTTCTTACAAGCCCCTATTATTTCTTGATGTGTACTCTGTCCTGCAGTGTAGCTGCTGTTATGCGACATATAGACTATTCCCACCCATGTCATATTTCCCTTACTATTTCTTAACTCTACCCAAACTGTTTCTACATCCTGATCTTCTGAGCCACTAGCAATTCTCACCAAAGCACTCATCTCTTCCTTTATTAACAGAGCTACCCCATCTCCTTTTCCTTTCTGCCTATCTTTATGAAATGTTAAATACACCTGAATATTCAGTTCCCAGCCTTGGTCGTCATGCAGCCACGTCTCTGTAAAGGCTATCAGATCATACCCATTTGTTTCTATTTGTGCTATCAATTCATCCATCTTGATATGAATGCTGCGTGCATTCAGATAAGAATATTTTTTTTTTTCCTTAGACCATTTTTACCTTCTCTGAAATTATTTGCTGGTGCACGCTTATGTTGATACGTTCTGTTTCCTCCTGTCACACTCTGGTTATCATTACCCCTATCGCTATCTTGCACTATTGCCTTCTCTTTCTCATTGGATGGTCTAAATTCGCCTTCACGTGAACCCTCCCTTAAACCACTATAATAAACTACAAGGTACAATTTAAAGCTGTTATGGTTACAGAGGAAGTTGGCGGTGTCTGTACACAATTTTATGAAGGTGGCAGGGGTAGTTGAGAAAGCTGTTAAAAAGGCATATGCTTTTATTGGCTACATAAATAGAGGCAGAAAGTGCAACAGTAAGGAAATAATGTAAAATATTTATAAAACACTGATTACACCCAATCCCTGGTAACCTTCTAGTAAATCTCCTCTGACCCCTCTCCAAGGCCTTCATAACCGTCCTAACGTGTGGTGCCCAGGATTGGTACAATATTCCAGCTGGGGCTTAACCAGTGAATTAGAAAGGTTTAGTGTAACTTCTTTGATTTTATACTCCATAACTCTGTTTATAAGTCCCGTAAGCTTTTAGGTTGCCTTGCCACCTTCAAAGTTGTGCGTACCCACACCCACAGCTCTCTCTCTTCATGCACCCCTTTTTAAATTGTACTACAAAATAACATAATTATTAGTTTATAATTATATTTTGCCGTTAAAATGAACTACAGAATAAACATAATTCTTATTTGTTATTAGAAGTGTTGAGCTGCTGGAAGCTGTAATTGTGTAAGGAGAGGGCAGTGGGTGGATAATTTTGCAGATTGATTTTGGGATATGGAGTAGGGGGCAAGTGCGGATTCAGGCAATGTATGGAGGTGGTCTTTGATACCGTCCTGGCTCTGTTGTAAGATCTCTCTCTGTGTGCCTTGTTCCAGATGTTCCCATTTGTACCTGTGAACTGACTTGAGGATTCTGCGATCTCGTCTGCTGCTCTGACCCTCACTGTTCCTCTGCGGACATCAATGCCTTCTCTTCCTGTCTGCCGGGCAGCGAACCAGGAGTGTCTGTTAGTGTGTTAGGACATTGGATTGCGGTCCGGCTACCACTCAATATTAATCAATGTCTTCTCTTCCTGTCTGCCGGGCAGCGAACCAGAAGTGTCTGTTAGTGTGTTACTACATTGGATTGCGGTCAGACTCCCACTCGATATTAACATTCTCATCTGCCTGCTCCAATCCCTCCATGGCACTCGCCCCTCCCTATCCCTGTAAGCTCCTCCAGACCTACAACACTCCGAGATCTCTGTGTTCCTACAGTTCTGGCCTCTTGCGCTTCCCCCACACCCTTCTCCCCACAATTGGCGGCCGCACCTTCAGCGACCGAGGCCCTAAGATGTAATATTACTTCCCTAAATCGCTCCAGCTCTCTACTTCTAACCGATCCTTTAAGCTGCTCCATAAAATCTACCTCCTGACCAAGCTATTGGTCACCTGTCATAATATCTCCTTTTTAGGTTCTGTGTCAAATTCTGTTTGGTACTCGCTTCTCTGAAAGGTCTTAGGATATGTTACTACAGTACAGGTGCGCTGTAAATACAAGTTGTTGTATCAATTGTGGGGGGGGGGGAGGATGGTCCGTGGAGGGAGAGGTTATTAGACACCACTCATGCTGCTTGACATAACTCGCCTCGAACTTTAATCTCTTATGAGATTAGGAACAGGAGGAGGACATGGAGATCTTCGAGCCTGTTCCCCCATTCTATTAGATCGTGGCTGACATGTACCTCAACTCCATATCCCTGCAATTGTTCCATATCCCTTGATACAATTACCAATAAATAACCTTATCAATCTCAGTATTTAAAGCTCCAATTGTCCCCCAGCATCCACATCCTTATACGGAGAGAGTTCCAGATTTCCACTATCCTTTGTGAGATGAAGTGCCTCCTGATTTCACTATCGAATGATCTGCCTCTAATTGTAAGTTCTTCCCGCCATGTTCTGGCCTCTCCCACCTGCGGAAATAGTTTCTCCGTATCTACCCTTTCAACTCCCCTCATCATTTTAACCACCTCATTGAGACACCCTTCAATCTTCTCAATCCAACGGGAAAGAAACACATTTTTGCAAACTGCCCCCATAATTTAACTCTTTAAGCCCAGTTCTGGTGATTCTGCACTGAACCTCCACCACGACCATTATATCCATCTTGAAGTGCTGGGCTCAGAAATAAAGCAGCTCCCTAATTGGCGTCTGACCAGAGCTCTGTCCAGCTGCAAAATAAATTCCACCCTTTTGTATTGCAGCGCTCGAGAGAAACGCCAATATTCCATTAGCTTTTTGGATATTTTCTTCATGTTTCGACTAGATTTGTTTTGTGTAAATGGACACACAAATCTCTCTGCTCCGCCACAGTTCCTAGTCTGTCCCCATGAAGACATTTCTCTGATCTATCTTTCTCAGTTCGAAAGTGGGTGAACTCACACCAAAGTGGATGACCACACATTAAACTCCATCTGCCACTCTATTGCCCAATTACTCAGTTTGTATATGTCGCTGGTTTCCAGTGACCGAATAGAGGCAGATTCTGATTTTATTACAAGAGAGTAGGTAAAATAAACCTACCGTTTTGTTGGGTATCATGGGATATAGGGCTATAGTGATAGGGGATTCAATTGTAAGGGGGATAGATAGGAGTTTCTGTGGCCGAGACCGAGACTCCAAGATGGTATGTTGCCTCCCTGGTGCAAGGGTCAAGGATGTCTCGGAGCGGGTGCAGAGCATTCTGAAGGGGGAGGGGGATCAGCCAGTTGTCGTGGTACATGTAGGTACCAACGATGTAGGTAAAAAGAGGGAGGAGGTCCTACAAGCTGAATTTAGGGAGTTAGGAGCTAAATTGAAAAGTAGGACCTCAAAGGTAGTAGTCTCTGGATTGCTACCAGTGCCACGAGCTAATAAGTTTAGAGAGAGTAAGATAGATAAGCTAAATACGTGGCTTGAGCAGTGGTGCAAGGGAGAGGGATTTAAATTCTTGAGGCATTGGAACCAGTTCTTGGGGAGGAGTGACCTGTACCAAGGGGACGGTCTACACCTGAACTGTGAGGGAGCCGATGTCCTCGGGGTAATATTTTCTAGGGCGGTTCGGGAGGATTTAAATTAATTTGGCAGGGGGATGGGAACCTAGGTAGTGGAAAAGAGGGAAGTCATATGAAGTTAGAAATAGATGGTAGAAAGGTGAGAAGCAATAAGCAAAGGAGAGAAACACAAAGGGCCAAACTAATTCATAATGAGAGTGTGAAAAAAGCAAGCCTGAAGGCTTTGTATCTTAATGCTAGAAGCATTAGGAACAAGGTGGATGAATTAGTTGTGGAAATAGAGGTAAACAAGTATGATTTGATTGGGATTACAGAAACGTGGCTGCAGGGTGGGCAAGGCTGGGAACTTAACATCCAGGGATATACAATATTTAGGAAGGATCGGCAAAAAGGTAGGGGAGGTGGGGTAGCATTGCTGGTAAAGGAGGGGATTAATGCAATGGAAAGGAAGGATATTAACTCGGATGAAACGGAATCTGTACGGGTAGAAATGAGAAATAGCAAGGGGAGGAAAACGTTAGTGGGTGTGATATATAGGCCTCCAAATAGTAATATGGAGGTGAGGGAAGGCATAAAAAGGGAAATTAGAGAAGCGTGCGATAAAAGCACAGCTGTCATCATGGGTGACTTTAATTTACATATTGATTGGACTACCCAAATTAGTAAAAATTCTGAGGAGGAGGAATTCCTGGAATGTTTTCGGGACGGTTATCTGGACCAATATGTCGAGGAGCCGACTCGAGATCAGGCCATTTTAGACTGGGTATTGTGCAATGAGAAGGGACTTATCAGCAATCTTCTTGTACGAGGCCCCTTGGGTCAGAGCGATCATAATATGATCGAGCTCTCAGTCGAGATGGAGAGTGAGGAAATTGAATCAGAGACTAAGGTCCAGAACTTAAATAAAGGGAATTACGAGGGTATGAGACGGGAATTGGGTAAGATTGATTGGGTGGTGTTTCTGGGGGGATTGACAGTGGATAGACAATGGCAAGCATTCAAAGATAGAATGGAAGAATTCCAGAACATGTTTATACCGGTTTGGCATAAAAATAAACCTAAAAAGGTGACTCAACCGTGGATAACGAGGGAAATTAGGGACAGCATAAAATCAAAAAAAAGGGCATATCAACTGGCAAAAAAAAGCACCAGACCGGAAGATTGGGGGCAGTACAGGATACAGCAAAAGAGGACAAAGGGATTAATCAGGAAGGGGAAAATAGAATACGAAAGTAAACTTGCAGCAAACATAAAGACAGACTGCAAAAGCTTTTATCGGTATATCAGGAGGAAAAGACTGGTAAAATCCCAAGTCGGTCCCTTGCAGTCCGATTCGGGAGAATATATAATGGAGAATAAGGAAATGGCAGACCAATTAAACTCATACTTTGGTTCTGTATTCACAAAGGAGGACACAAATAACCTCCCAGGAATATCGGCAAACATAGGGACTAATGAGAGGGAGGAGCTGACAGAAATTAGTATCTCTAGGGATATGGTGTTGGGTAAGTTGAGGGGACTCAAGGCCGACAAATCCCCGGGGCCTGATAAACTACATCCTAGGGTACTTAAGGAGGTGGCCCTGGAGATAGCAGATGCTCTAAGGATCATCTTCCAGAACTGCATTGACTCGGGAACAGTACCCGTGGATTGGAGGGTAGCTAATGTTACCCCAATATTTAAAAAGGGGGGTAGAGAGAAAGCAGGGAATTATAGACCAGTAAGCCTTACATCGGTTGTGGGCAAAATGCTAGAGTCCATTATTAAGGATAAAATAGCGGAGCACTTGACAAATGGGGAAAGGATCGGACAGAGTCAACATGGATTTACAAAGGGTAAATCGTGTTTGACTAATCTGCTGGAATTTTTTGAGGAAGTAACTGGTAAAATAGATGGGGGAGAGCCAGTGGATGTGGTGTACCTTGACTTCCAGAAAGCCTTCGATAAAGTTCCACACAAAAGATTATCATGCAAAATTAAGGCTCATGGGGATTGGGGGCAAAGTATTAACGTGGATAGAGAACTGGCTGGCGGATAGAAAACAGAGAGTTGGAATAAACGGCTCGTTTTCGGAGTGGCAGGCAGTGACCAGCGGGGTGCCGCAAGGATCTGTCCTGGGACCCCAGCTGTTCACAATATATATAAATGATCTGGATCAGGGAATTGGATGCAATATTTCCAAATTCGCTGACGACACTAAACTAGGAGGAGGGGTGGGCTCTGATGAGGATGTCAGGAGGCTACAGTGCGATTTGGACAGGTTGGGGGAATGGGCGGATACGTGGCAGATCCACTATAATGTGGATAAATGCGAGGTTATCCACTTTGGGGGTAAAAACAGGAGGGTGGATTATTATCTAAATGGCAATAGATTGGGAGATGGGGAAGTGCAGAGGGACCTGGGTGTTCTTGTGCACCAGTCACTGAAGGAGAGCATGCAGGTGCAACAGGCGATTAAGAAGGCAAATGGTATGTTGGCCTTCATATCAAGGGGGTTCGAGTATAGGAATAGGGATACCTTACTACAGCTGTACAAGGTGCTGGTGAGACCACATCTGGAGTATTGTGTACAGTTTTGGTCGCCCCATCTGCGGAAGGATGTCCTTGCCATGGAAAGAGTGCAGCGGCGATTCACCAGGCTGATACCTGGAATGGCGGGAATGACCTACGAGGAGAGATTGAATAGTTTGGGCTTGTACTCACTGGAGTTTAGAAGATTGAGAGGGGATCTCATCGAAACATATAAAATTATGGCAGGCCTGGACAGGCTGAATTCAGAGAGAATGTTTCCAATGGCAGGGGAGCACAGAACCAGGGGCCACAGTCTAAAAATAGCGGGCAAATCATTTAAAACAGAGATGAGGAAGAATTTCTTCACTCAAAGAGTGGTGAGCCTGTGGAATTCCCTGCCACAGAGGGCTGTGAAGGCTAATTCAATAAATATTTTCAAGAGAGAATTGGATATATTTCTGAAGGCTAAGGGGATTAAGGGTTACGGAGAAAAGGCGGGGACGGGGTACTGAACTGGTAAGATCAGCTATGATCTCAGACGAAGATCAGCCATGATCTCATTGAATGGCGGAGCAGGCTCGAAGGGCCGAATGGCCTACTCCTGTTCCTATCTCTATGTTTCTCTATGATATGGGGCAAATCGGATACAAGGAGCTGAAGTGCAGATCAGCCATAATCAAATTGAATGGTGGATCAGGCTCGAGGGCTGAAATGTGAACACCTCATCCTGTGACACAGGCTCGAGTGGCTGAATGGCCTCTTTCTCTTCCCGTATTGTGGGGCGATGAAAATCGGTGATGTGCAAGAGGCCAGATTTGGAGAAAGGCAGAGGGTTGTCGGGCTAGAAGCGGTTACAGAGATAGGGAGGGGCGAGGGCCATGGACGGCATTGACCTCGAGAAAGATAATGTTAAAATGAGATGTTGCCGGACCAGGAGACAATGTAGCTCAGCGAGCACGTGGTGAGGTGTGAACACGACATTCTGCGAGTTATGAGGTCGGCAGCAGAGGTTTAGATGAGCTGAAGTTTAAGGAGGTTGGAAGGATCATGGATCACATTTCAGAAACATCCCAGAGCAGTTTGCACCAACTAAATTATATATGATTACAGAGGATGTACAGCACAGAAACAGGTCATTCGTCTCAACCAGTCCATGCCGGGGTTTATGCTCAATTCGACCCTCCTCCCGTCTTTCCTCATCTAACTTTATCAGCATAAGCATCTATTCCATTCTCTCTCTTATGATTATCTAACCACCCCTTAAATGCATCTATACTATTCGCTTCAACCACTCACTGTGTTAGCGTATGCATATTTTCAGCACTCTCTGGGTGACGAAGTTTTTTTCTGAAATCCATATTTGATTTCTTGGTGCCTACCTTTTATTGATGGCCTCTCGTTATGCTCTTCCCCACATGTGGAAACATTCTCGCTGTATCCACTCTATCAAAACCGTTCATAATTTTAAAGACCTCTATTTCATCCACGCTCAGCCTTACCAGTTCAAAGGAAAAGACACCCAGCCTGTTCATCCTTTCCTGATAGGTGTACCCCGCATTTACAGAAACATCCTTGTTAGGGAACGGTACATAGTGGTAATGTTACTGATACTAGCTTAATATTGATTATTACCCCTCAACCTTTGGTGGCCATGCCTTTTGTTGCCTAGGCCCTAAACACTGGAATTCCCTGCCTATAGCTGTCCACCTCGCTAGCTCTCTTTCCTCCTTTAAGACGCTCCTTAAAACCTACCTCGTTGATCAAGCTTTTGGTCACCTGCCCTAATTCATCCTTATGTGCGTTGGTATCCGTTCTTTTGTGTTAAAATACTCCTGTGCAACGCCTTGCACATTGTTGTAGTAATACAGGCACCTCTGGAATAACAATCCAGGGATCCAATAGTTCAAAATCCCAACGTGGCAGCTGCGGAATTGAAATTCAGTTAAAATAAAAGTGGATAAAATGGTGACTATGAAACCGCCAGGTTGATGTTTAACAAAGCACATCTGTTTCAAAATGTCCTTCAGGGAAGATAATTTGCGTAGTTAGCCGAACTGGCCAATAATGATTTTAACAATGTGGCGGTCAGAGTTGTACACAATACTCCACGTGTGGTCTCACAAAGTTTCCATACCAGCTTACCATAACTTCTCTCCATTTCATTTCTGTCCCTCTAGAAAGAAACCCCAGCGTTTGCTTTGCTTTACTTATGGCATTATTATACTGCATAGCTACTTTTAGTGATTTGTGTATTTGTACTCCCTTTGCTCTTCTACTCCATTTAAATTCTTCTTTGCCAGGTAATGTGTGAACTCCCTATTTTTCCTGTCCAAATGTTCATATCATCTGTGTTCAAATGTATTGGCCAAATTGTAATTAATTTACCAGTTAATGTATTGTAAACAGTGTCCCGTGAAATCAGACAAAATATTGCTTAATGTACAGAAAATGATAAAGGGACAAACTATCAAGTATCGAAATTACAACTAGGAGAGCACTGACAATGTCCAGGCTTATATCACACAATGACAACAGGAGGAATCTTTGGATGTGACACAAGTTGTTATATTACAGTTCTATGTCTCTGAGAAATGCGTAGTTCCCAGTTGCAAAGGGAAGGAGAAATATGTGGAGACACTGGGAGGTGGCAAACATTGACTAGTGGGACCACACATTAGGAGGTTGCGACGCAAGACTCATAAAACCTAATATTGCTGTCAATCCTCTCTCCCAGTGACGTCATTAGCCAGGAGCACATGTCACAGACATCCCAACATACTGATCGGCAGATCCAGCAGCCTGTGCTCCAGTCCATTGAGAATGCACCAGGAGCAGAGCCTGCCCTTGTGACCCTGTCATACCGCCAGTGAGCGGGGTCTGCACTGGTGGAAAGGTGATTGGCTCCTGGCGACATTTGTGATGTCACCTGGAGACAGGTTTCAGCCCCTGGTTTCAAGTCATCAGTTGAAGTTACGGTGGGCAGGAGCTCCACCAGGCAGCTTACAAAGCAAATATGGACAGGAGGAGGAATCATTGGACATGATACAGACCGCTATATTTCTCTTCTATACGTCTAGAGAATGCTTAGTATACAGGTGAAAAAAGGTATTGAGCCTTGTGATCCTTTCCCTCCATCCTTCGGAGTCCCAAGGCTTCCCCTGCGGAAGTGGGTGGATCATCTGTACCCACAGCATTGTGATGGCAGGCAGATGAGGCTAAGGGATCTAACGGTTTTTAATAGGAACAAACGAAATAGGAGCAGGAGCAGCCTATACGGCCCCTCGAACCCGCTCAGTCATTTAATAAGTTCATCGAACTCACCTGCACTTTCCCACCCGATCTCCTTATCTCTCGGTTCCACTAGAGTCTAAACACCTATTTATCTCAGCCTTGAATATATTCAGCGATTCGGCATCCACAGCCTTTTGGGATAGTGAATTTCAAACGGCTCACAACTCACTGAATAATGACATTCCGCCTCATCTCGGTCGTAAATTGCCTACCCCTTGTCCTGAGGCTATGGTCCCTAGTTCTAGACTCTTCAACCAGAGGAAACAACAAATCAGCATCTACCCTGTCAATCACCCTGAGAATCCAGTCGCCCAGAAATTCGGGTCGGGGGCTTCCCGCGGGTGTAAGCCCCCAACCTGCACTTACTTTCTGCACCGGCTGTTATGATGTGGGCCCCCGTGGAGTTCTGATCCTGGACCTGCTCCAGCTGCCGGCGCACAGTGCTTATGTATCCCAGGGGCGCAGTTCGTTCGATGCATCCCCTGTGGTCACGTGGGCCATGGGGAGCCAATCGGAGCAGGGAATGCTCCATTCATAAGTTTGACAGGAAGTACTGAAAAAACTTTGAAATACTACGGGCCCCAAATCATCACTAAATCTACAAATAAATGTTTAAAAATCACATTTTTTAAATTAGCTATAAATTACATGAAATAATTATTTTAAGCAATAATTTACCTTGTAAAAAGCAGACCCGAATTTGTCGGCCTATATGTTTCAATTATTTCACCTCGCATTCTTCTAAACTATAGAGTGTAAAGGCACAATCTATTCGATCTTTTCTCATTGGGCAAACTTATCCTTCCAGGAATCAATCTAACAAACCTTCTTTCCACCACCTCGAAGGCAAATATAACCTTCCTCAGATAAGGAGACCAAAACTGTGCAGCGTAATCCAGGTATGGTCTCACCAAAGCCCTGTACAATTGTAGCCAAACTTTCTTACTCTCCAACCCTTTTGCAATAAAGGCCAACATGCTGTTTGCATTGCTAATTGCTTGCTTTAGCTGCATGCTAACGCTCTGCGTTTTCTGTTTGAGGACACTGTTAGGGTGAAAATTATATAGCTTAAATCAGCAACATTAAGAGTTAAAGAATTAACTTGTCAATAAGAAACAATGGCACAAGACAAAACAAACTCAGCTTAAGACGGGGCAGGAATTAACTCTTTGTGTCTGCTCCCATTAAAACCGTTGTGCGTGACATTATTGTTGAAGTTATTGAATATGGGAAGCACTAAATATTTCACAATTATTTAATGGTGCAGCCTTCTGCAAACTATTTGCTGGAAGCCCTTTGGATGTATTGATGAGTTACAGTAATTGGTAGCTGCAAAACCACCCATTTTGTAATTAACCGCCCAAAGTTCTAGAAGGTTCCATATCATTCCTATGAGGACAGGGGATTTGTTGCTGAGGGAGCGTCATTGGTTGAAGACACCTGTGTGTAATACTTTGCTATAATGCATAAAAGAAGTTTTAATACCTTGTTGCTGGGGGCACGTGATTGGATGAGTACAAGGGAATTGTTGCTGGGGGAGCATAATTGGGTGAACACATTTGTGTGTAGTGTTTTGCCTGTATAAAAGAAGTTTGATATCACTGTAACTGTGAGAAGGTGATCAATACACCGCGGGGTCTATGGCTCTTCTCCCAGAACGTTCTGTTAATAAACTGTGTACTTTTGCTTTAAGACAGACTCGAGTGAATCTATTTTTCACCAACAACACCAGAACTATTTGAACATCAAAATGTAATATTTTTACACAATGTTAAAAAAGTCCTATTCTTCTATTTTTCCTACAAAGTGAATAACCTTACATTTACCCACATTATACTTCATCTGTCGCCTTATTGCCCACTCACTTAATCAGTCTCTATCCCGTTACAGGCTCTTTGCATCCTCGTCTCCTCTTACTTTCTTCCCAGCTGGCTTTTATCATCATCACACTTAGACGCTTTGCACTCGGTCCCTTCATCTAAATCATTAATGTCGACTGTAAATAGCTGAGGCACAAGCACTGATCCTTGCAGCACCCTACTAGTTAAAGCTTGCCAACCCGAAAATGACCAGTTTGTCCCTCCTCTCTGTTTCCTGTCTGTTACCCAATTATCTGTACATGCTAATATATTACCAGCAATCCCATGACCCTTATCTTTCATAACAACCTTTTATGTGGCACCTTTTCTAACGCCTTTTGGAAATGGAAAGATTGTACTTTATCTACCCTGCTAGTTACATCTTCAATAAACTCTAAGAACTTTTTAAACACGATTTCCCTTTCCTAAATCCATATTGACTCTGCATAATCATTTTATGATTTTCTAAATTCCCTTTGAACATTTCCTTAATAATCGATTCCAGCATTTTCCCGACGACTGATGTGAGGCTAATTGGCCTGCAAGTCCCTGTTTTCTCTCTCCCTCCTTTCTTCAATAGTGAGGGTAGCTTTGCTGCCTTAAAATCCACTGGGACCATTTTGAATCTGGGGAACTTTGTAAGAAAAAAACCCGTGCATTCACTATCTCTGCAGCCGCTCCTTTTAGAACCCTAAGGTCCAGTGTATTTGGCAGATTTAATCCCATTATTTTCTGATGTACTTTTTCTCTGCTGGTCATAATTATTTTAGTTCCTCACTCTCCTTAACCGCTTGTTTCTCCTATATTTTTGACATGTGTTGTTTTGTGCTTTCTACTATGAAGACAGATACAACATATGTGTTTCAATTCTCAGCCATTTCCTTATTCCCCATTATAATTTCACCTGTCTCAGCCTCTAAGGGGCCAGTTTTTACATTTTCTTCTTTCTTAATTTTTACACACTTGCAGAAGCTCTTGCAATTTGATTTTTTAAATATTTATTGCTAGTTTGCCCTCATTTTCTATTTTGTCCCTTTGTTGCAATTCTTTGGTCATCCTTTGCTGGTTCATAAAGTTCTCCTAATCATTAGGCATGCTATTATTCTTCACAACATCAAAAACCTCTTAGGTTATGATTATACTATCCCTAATTTCAACGGATGATCATTCGTCCCGTGGAGTTTACATTTTAACAATGTAACATATATTCGTTGCGAATTTTGGAATATTTGTTTAAATGATTGCCACTGCTTATCTACCATCATACCCTTTAATCTAATTTCCCAGTCTACATTATCAAAATTGCACACCATACCTATGTAATTGGCTTTACTAAACTCCAATGCTCTAGATTAGGACTTAATTATTTCCTTCTGAAACTCAATGTGACATTCTATCATATTATGATCACTCTTCCCCGAGGATCATTTAAAATGAGGTTACTGTTAGACACAGCCTCATTACACAATGCAAGATCTATAATAGACTGTTTACTGGTTCGTTCCATGACTTAAAGTTCTCGTAAACTGTCAGCAATACATTACCTGAACCCTTTCTCCAGACAACCCGTGCCAATTAGATTTGCCCACTCTCTAAGAAGGTTAAACTCCACCATAGTTATTGCATTAACGTTTAGAGATCAGCCCCTTGTGCGTCCATATACATTCTCATTTTCCTATGGTTGCTTTTGAAAAATTGTGGGTGCGTGACATCACAATTAAGATATGTTCCACCTTTTTCCTTCTCAATTCTTTTATTTCAGCTCATCTTTGATGACAAGGACTCTCCTTCAGATGTCATTTCCTGACAGCACATTTACAGGACTGTACAAAAGACAAGAGATGATGCCAAAGAGGTAGTGCAAACTTCATCATCAATCTTGCTCATCTATCTAAAGACAACAACACTGCCATTGGGGCATTTTCCTCCATCAGCAGTAGAACATCTCTTTACCGCATCCTGCTTCAGAAATCAGCTTTGGTTCGATGCAGCATGAGGTGGACAAGTGATGGGAACGGAATTGAATATTGAGACTTCCCTTTACCAGGTCGGGAGACTGGATTAATTAAGGCCGATTTTACGAGGCTATGCTCCCTGCATGGGGCATCGTTAGATGGTAGTTGGGTCAGCGATAGGGTCATATCACTATTGGGCAGATTTTGCAACCTGGCCTCCAGTCCAGTGAGACTGCACCAGGAGCAGACCCTGGCCATAATGCAAGTGACATTTGCTCGTGGTTTTTTTTGTGAAGCAACCTGATGGCAGATTTTTGGCCCTCGTTACAAGTCTTCTGTTGCAGTTTCTGTGGAAAGGAGCTAGAGTTGGCAGATGATGCAGGAGTTGGCAGCTCAACTCCACGTTCCTGCCTGATCGCCATAAATTAATCGATCTCAGCCTTGAATATATTCAACGACTGATCATCCTCAGCCCTCTGGGGTAGCGAATTCCACAGAATTACATCCCTCTGAGTGAAGACATTTCTCCTCAACTGAGTCCTAAATGGCCGACACCCTATCTTGATTCCATTCCCCCGAGTTCTTGAGTCTCCAGCGGGGGAAGCAGCCTCTGAGCATTTCCCCTGTCAAGCCCTCTCAGAATTTATTATTGCAATGAAATCACCTGTCACTCTTCAAAACTCCAGAGAGTAGAAACTCAATCTGCTCAATCTCTATTCATAGGAAAAGCTTCTCATTTAATGAATCAACCTAGTGATCCTTCTTTGCACACCACTAAGGAACATTTATCCTTCCTCAGGTAATGGTGATCAAAACTGCACACAGTAATCCAAGTGTGACCACAACCAAGCCCTCTCCATTTACAAACAGACAGAGTGCGAGCATCGGCGGGAATCGTGGGCTGAGTCGCTGTATAAAGGCTTCAGAGACCCAGGTAAGGCCTCAGTGCGAGAATCAGCGGGAATCGCGGGCTGAGTGGCTGTATAAAGGATCCAGAGCTCAGGTAAGGCCTCAGTGCGAGAGTCGGCGGGAATCGCGGGCTGAGCGGCTGTATAAAGGCTTCAGAGACCCTGGTAAGGCCTCAGTGTGAGAATCGGCGGGCTGAGCGGCTGTATAAAAGCTTCGGAGACCCTGGTAAGACCTCAGTGTGAGAATCGGCGGGCTGAGCGGCTGTATAAAGGATCCAGAGCTCAGGTAAGGCCTCAGTGCGAGAGTCGGCGGGAATCGCGGGCTGAGCGGCTGTATAAAGGCTTCAGAGACCCTGGTAAGGCCTCAGTGTGAGAATCGGCGGGCTGAGCGGCTGTATAAAAGCTTCAGAGACCCTGGTAAGGCCTCAGTGTGAGAATCGGCGGGCTGAGCGGCTGTATAAAGGATCCATAGCTCAGGTAAGGCCTCAGTGCGAGAGTCGGCGGGAATCGCGGGCTGAGCGGCTGTATAAAGGCTTCAGAGACACTGGTAAGGCCTCAGTGTGAGAATCGGCGGGCTGAGCGGCTGTATAAAAGCTTCGGAGACCCTGGTAAGGCCTCAGTGTGAGAATCGGCGGGCTGAGCGGCTGTATAAAGGATCCAGAGCTCAGGTAAGGCCTCAGTGCGAGAGTCGGCGGGAATCGCGGGCTGAGCGGCTGTATAAAGGCTTCAGAGACCCTGGTAAGGCCTCAGTGTGAGAATCGGCGGGCTGAGCGGCTGTATAAAAGCTTCGGAGACACTGGTAATGCCTCAGTGTGAGAATCGGCGGGCTGAGCGGCTGTATAAAGGCTTCAGAGACCCTGGTAAGGCGTCAGTGTGAGAATCGGCGGGCTGAGCGGCTGTATAAAGGATCCAGAGCTCAGGTAAGGCCTCAGTGCGAGAGTCGGCGGGAATCGCGGGCTGAGCGGCTGTATAAAGGCTTCAGAGACCCTGGTAAGGCCTCAGTGTGAGAATCGGCGGGCTGAGCGGCTGTATAAAAGCTTCGGAGACCCTGGTAAGGCCTCAGTGTGAGAATCGGCGGGCTGAGCGGCTGTATAAAGGATCCAGAGCTCAGGTAAGGCCTCAGTGCGAGAGTCGGTGGGAATCGCGGGCTGAGCGGCTGTATAAAGGCTTCAGAGACCCTGGTAAGGCCTCAGTGTGAGAATCGGCGGGCTGAGCGGCTGTATAAAGGATCCAGAGCTCAGGTAAGGCCTCAGTGCGAAAGTCGGCGGGAATCGCGGGCTGAGCGGCTGTATAAAGGCTTCAGAGACCCTGGTAAGGCCTCAGTGTGAGAATCGGTGGGCTGAGCGGCTGTATAAAGGCTTCAGAGACCCTGGTAAGGCCTCAGTGTGAGAATCGGCGGGCTGAGCGGCTGTATAACAGCTTCAGAGACCCTGGTAAGGCCTCAGTGTGAGAATCGGCGGGCTGAGCGGCTGTATAAAAGCTTCAGAGACCCTGGTAAGGCCTCAGTGTGAGAATCGGCGGGCTGAGCGGCTGTATAAAAGCTTCAGAGACCCTGGTAAGGCCTCAGTGTGAGAATCGGCGGGCTGAGCGGCTGTATAAAGGATCCAGAGCTCAGGTAAGGCCTCAGTGCGAGAGTCGGCGGGAATCGCGGGCTGAGCGGCTGTATAAAGGCTTCAGAGACCCTGGTAAGGCCTCAGTGTGAGAATCGGCGGGCTGAGCGGCTGTATAAAAGCTTCAGAGACCCTGGTAAGGCCTCAGTGTGAGAATCGGCGGGCTGAGCGGCTGTATAAAGGATCCAGAGCTCAGGTAAGGCCTCAGTGCGAGAGTCGGCGGGAATCGCGGGCTGAGCGGCTGTATAAAAGCTTCAGAGACCCAGGTAAGGCCTCAGTGTGAGAATCGGCGGGCTGAGCGGCTGTATAAAAGCTTCAGAGACCCTGGTAAGGCCTCAGTGTGAGAATCGGCGGGCTGAGCGGCTGTATAAAGGATCCAGAGCTCAGGTAAGGCCTCAGTGTGAGAATCGGCGGGCTGAGCGGCTGTATAAAGGATCCAGAGCTCAGGTAAGGCCTCAGTGTGAGAATCGGCGGGAATCGCGGGCTGAGCGGCTGTATAAAGGATCCAGAGCTCAGGTAAGGCCTCAGTGCGAGAGTCGGCGGGAATCGCGGGCTGAGCGGCTGTATAAAGGCTTCAGAGACCCTGGTAAGGCCTCAGTGTGAGAATCGGCGGGCTGAGCGGCTGTATAAAAGCTTCAGAGACCCTGGTAAGGCCTCAGTGTGAGAATCGGCGGGCTGAGCGGCTGTATAAAGGATCCAGAGCTCAGGTAAGGCCTCAGTGCGAGAGTCGGCGGGAATCGCGGGCTGAGCGGCTGTATAAAGGCTTCAGAGACCCTGGTAAGGCCTCAGTGTGAGAATCGGCGGGCTGAGCGGCTGTATAAAAGCTTCAGAGACCCTGGTAAGGCCTCAGTGTGAGAATCGGCGGGCTGAGCGGCTGTATAAAGGATCCAGAGCTCAGGTAAGGCCTCAGTGCGAGAGTCGGCGGGAATCGCGGGCTGAGCAGCTGTATAAAGGCTTCAGAGACCCTGGTAAGGCCTCAGTGTGAGAATCGGCGGGCTGAGCGGCTGTATAAAAGCTTCAGAGACCCTGGTAAGGCCTCAGTGTGAGAATCGGCGGGCTGAGCCGCTGCATAAAAGCTTCAGAGACCCTGGTAAGGCCTCAATGTGAGAATCGCGGGCTGAGCGGCTGTATAAAGGATCCAGAGACCCTGGTAAGGCCTCAGTGTGAGAATCGCGGGCTGAGCGGCTGTATAAAAGCTTCAGAGACCCTGGTAAGGCCTCAGTGTGAGAATCGGCGGGCTGAGCGGCTGTATAAAAGCTTCAGAGACCCTGGTAAGGCCTCAGTGTGAGAATCGCGGGCTGAGCGGCTGTATAAAAGCTTCAGAGACCCTGGTAAGGCCTCAGTGTGAGAATCGCGGGCTGAGCGGCTGTATAAAGGATCCAGAGACCCTGGTAAGGCCTCAGTGTGAGAATCGCGGGCTGAGCGGCTGTATAAAAGCTTCAGAGACCCTGGTAAGGCCTCAGTGTGAGAATCGCGGGCTGAGCGGCTGTATAAAGGATCCAGAGACCCAGGTAAGGCTCTCAGTGGGGAAGGAGAGAGGTAAAAAGTAGTCCAAATGTGACGTCACCAGAAAGCGGGTAAGTGATTGGTTGGTAAGTTTCTCTCCTTTTTTAAGCTTAAATCTCTTTGGTTTATCGTTTCTAAGGTGAGATATTCATCATCTAGAATCGGGGCAGAGGGTATTTAAGAATAATATTAATAAAGTTAATTAATTACATAGAATGGGAGATCAGGTGATGTGTTGCTGCTGCAATATATGGGAGCTGGTGGACACCATTGATGCTCACGGTGATCACATTTGCAGTAAGTGTTGGTTGCTCGAGGAATTCCGGCTCCGTGTTGAAGAGCTGGAGTCCGAGCTTCAAACACTGAGACACATCAGGGAGGGGGAGAGTTACCTGGACTCTGTGTATCACGAGGTATTCACACCAACTAGATTAATTAATTCAGATATAGGCCGTGGCCAGGGTCAGGATGGTGTGACTAGAAGTGAGGCATGTACGGGGATCCAGGAGGTAGTGCTGGAGGAGCCGCAGCCCTTGCACTTGTCCAACAGGTTCGAGGCTCTTACACCCTGTGAGGATGGGAACAGGGACTGCGGGGAGGATGAGCAACCTGGTCGCAGCACCGTGGAGCGGGGGCCCATTCAAGTGGGGGGAGTTAAAAGAAATGTTGTAGTGGTAGGGGACAGTATCGTTAGGGGGATAGATAGAGTTCTTTGCAGCCGAGAGCGAGAGTCCCGAAGGCTGTGTTGCCAGCCTGGTGCCAGGGTTAAGGACATCTCCTCTGGACAGGAGAGAAACTTGGAGTGGGAGGGGGAGGATCCAGTTGTCGTAGTCCATGTTGGTACCAACGACATAGGTAGGACAAGGAAGGAGGTTCTGCTGAGGGAGTTTGACTAGCTAGGGGCCAAATTAAAAAGCAGAACCACAAGGGTAATAATCTCTGGATTATAACCTGAGCCACCAGCGAATTTGGCTGGGCCAAATAAAATTAGAGAGTTAGGGTTAGGGTTAGGGTTAGCGCCGCTTTTGAGGCGCCAGAGGGCCTAGCGCCGGAGTTATGGCCAGTTTGGAAATTGAGTGGGTCCCTAAATCGGCGTTAGGCCGTTAGCGCTGCGCCGGCACCGATGACGTCATCGGTGTGCGCAGCATCCCGGTTGCCATGGTAACCCGCCCGAACTCCGAAATTGACTTGCGGCCGCCTCGCCCGTGGAAGCCGCAAGCAACGTTCTGGCAGAGGTGCCTTACTGGACTTTGCGCCAGCGCATTAAAGGACCTGCGGCGGCCGGCCGCTTTCCCGCCGGCCGCCTGGCCGCAGCTCCCTCCCCGGACTTCTCCCCCCCCCCCACCGGGACAGATGCAAGCCCGGCACTTGTCCGAGGTGCCGGGCTCATTTTTACAATGAATTTCGCGGGCCGCGGCCGGGTGCAGGCAGCTCCTCCTTAAGGGAAGGAGGAGGCCTGCACTTCCCGAACCTGCCGCACCGCAGCGGGCGCCGCAGCGCCGGAATAGCGCCGCAATTCAGCGCGTAGCGCCAGTTTTCAGGCGCAAACAACTTTCAGCAGCGCCGGCAGCCGTTTGGGCGCAGAACTAGTGAATTTTTGGCCCGCCCAGCGCGACTTAGCTCCGGCACTAACTTCCGGCGCTAAAGCCGTCGCTGCACCAAAACCCAATTTCTAGGCCATAGAGTTTTACAGCACAGAAAGAGGCCCTTCGGCCCATTGTGTCTGCGCCGCCCATCCATCCCTGTCCAGTCTAATCCCATTTTCCAGCATTTGGTCCATAGCCTTGTATGCAATTGCATTTCAAGTGCTCATCCAAATGCTTCTTGAATGTTGTGAGGGTTCCTGCCTCCACCACCCTTTCAGGCATTGAGTTCCACATTCCAACCACCCTCTGGGTGAAAAAGTTCCTCCTCAAATCCCCTCTAAATCTCCTGCCCCTTACCCTGAATCTATGCCCCCTTGTTATTGACCCCCCCACTAAGGGGAAAAGTTCCTCTTTATCTACCCTATCTATGCCCCTCATTATTTTTTACACCTCAATCAGGTCCCCCCTCAGCCTTCTCTGCTCCAAGGAAAACAACTCCAGCCTGTCCAGCCTCTCTTCATAGCTGAGGCGCTCCATCCCAGGTAACATCCTGGTGAATCTTCTCTGCACCCTCTCCAAAGCAATCTCATCCTTCCTAGAGTGAGGCGACCAGAACTGCACACAGTACTCCAGCTGTGGCCTCACCAGCGTTTTGCACAGCTCCATCATAACCTCCCTGCTCTTATATTCTATGCCTCGGCTAATGAAGGCAAGTATCCCATATGCCTTTTTAACCACCTTATCTACCTGCTCCGCTGCCTTCAGGGATCTATGTACATGTACACCAAGGTCCCTCTGACCCTCTGTACTTCCTAGGGTCCTACCACTCATTGTGTATTCCCTTGCCTTATTTGTCCGTCCAAAATGCATCACCTCGCACTTTTCAGGGTTAAATTCCATTTGCCACTTTTCCGCCCATCTGACCAACCCGTTTATATCGTCCTGTAGCCGGAGGCTTTCCTCCTCGCAATTTACCACCCCACCAATTTTCGTGTCATCTGCGAACTTACTGATCATACCTTTTACATTCTCATCCAAATCATTTATGTAGATTACAAACAATAAGGGACCCAGCACCGATCCCTGAGGTACCCCACTGGACACAGGCTTCCAGTCACAAAAGCAACCTTCGACCATCACCCTCTGCCTCCTGCCACTCAGCCAGTTTAGGATCCAACGCGCCAAGGCACCCTGGATCCCATGGGCTCTTACCTTCCTGACCAGTCTCCTATGCGGGACTTTGTCAAAAGCTTTACTGAAGTCCATGTAAACCACATCCACAGCATTTCCCTCATCCACTCCACTAGTCACCCCCTCGAAAAATTCGATCAGATTTGTTAGACATGATTTACCCTTGACAAAGCCATGCTGACTATCCCCGATTAATCCTTGCCTCTCCAAGTGGAGATTAATTTTGTCCCTCAGAATTTTTTCCAATAATTTGCCCACCACAGATGTTAGACTCACTGGCCTGTAATTCCCTGGTTTATCCCTGCTACCCTTCTTGAATAATGGTACTACGTTTGCTGTTCTCCAGTCCTCTGGTACATCCCCTGTGGCCAGAGAGGTTCTGAAAATTAGTGTCAGAGCCCCTGCAATCTCCTCCCTTGCCTCCCACAGCAGCCTGGGATACATCTCGTCCGGGCCTGGGGATTTATCTACTTTTTGGCCCGCTAAAACCGCTAGCACCTCCTCCCTCTCGATGCTAATATGTTCAAGTATTTCACAGTCCCCTTGCCCGATTTCTATGTCTGCATCGTCTTTCTCCATAGTGAACACAGATGCAAAAAATTCATTTAAAACCCCGCCTACATCCTCTGGCTCTACACACAGATTGCCACTTTGGTCACTAATGGGCCCTACCCTTTCCCTGGTTCTCCTCTTGCCCTTAATATACTTATAAAACATCTTAGGATTTTCCTTTATTTTGCTCGCCAGTGTTATTTCCTGGCCCCTCCTCGCCCTCCTAATTTCTTTTTTAAGTGTGCCCCTGCACTTTTTATACTCCTCTAGGGCTTCTTCTCTCTTTAGTCTTTTGTAACTGCCAAAAGCCCCCCTTTTATTTCTAATGCATTTTTGTATATCCCTTGTCATCCAAGGTTCCCTTTGCTTGTTGGTCCCACCCTTGACCTTTACAGGAACATGTTGGCGTTGTACTCTCTCTATTTCCCTTCTGAAAGTCTCCCACTGTTTTGATGTGGATTTTCCTATAAGCAGCTGCTCCCAGTCCACTTTGGCAAGATCCTGCCTTATCATATTAAAATCGGCCTTCCCCCAATTTAGAACCCTTATTTCCTGGCCGTCTTTGTCTTTTTCCATGACCACCTTAAATCGCACCGAATTATGGTCACTGTCGCCAAAATGCTCTCCTACTGACACTTCCACCACTTGCCCGGCTACATTCCCCAGAATTAGGTCCAGTACCGCCCCCTCTCTTGTAGGACTTTCTACATGTTGGCTCAAAAAGCTCTCCTGGATGCACTTTAAGAATTCTGCACCCTCTAAGCGTTTCACACTCTGACTGTCCCAATTTATATTGGGGAAGTTGAAATCCCCCACTATTATTACCCTATTATTTTCGCACTTCTCTGAGATTTGCCTACATATCTGTTCCTCTATCTCCCCCTGACTGCTTGGGGGCCTATAGTACACTCCCAGCAAAGTGCTTGCCCCCTTTTTGTTTTTAAATTCTACCCATATGGCCTCATTAGAGGAACCCGCTAATATATCATCCCTCCTTACAGCAGTAATTGACTCCTTAATTAATATTGCAACACCCCCTCCCCTTTTACACCCCCCTCTGTCTCGCCTGAAGATTCTATGCCCCGGAATATTGAGCTGCCAGTCCTGACCCTCCCTCAACCATATCTCCGTGATAGCAACAATATCGTACTCCCATGTGTTCAACAACAACTTCAGTTCATCCACCTTATTTGCAAGACTCCTTGCATTAAAATAAATGCCTTCCAGCCCTGCCATATTCTCTTTTGCCTTCACATATTTGCTCTGCCTTCCCAGCTGACTTGTTTTTCCCTCTGTATTTGGCCGTAAATCACCCCCTACTATAGCTCCACTCTGTACCCCAACCCCCTGCCAAGTTAGTTTAAACCCTCCCCAGCAGTGCTAGCAAACCTCCCCGCAAGGATATTGGTTCCCCCCTGGTTCAGGTGTAAACCGTCCGACTTGTACAAGTCCCACCTTTCCCAGATGCAGACCCAGTGATCCAGGAAACTAAAGCCCTCCCCGCTGCACCATCCCTTTAGCCACGCATTCATCTGTTCTATCTTCCTATTCCTATACTTACTAGCACATGGCATCGGGAGTAATCCAGAGATTACAACCTTTGAGGTCCTGCTCCTTAATCCTTCACCTAGCTCCCTAAATTCTTGCTGCAGGACCTCATCCCTCTTTTTACCTATGTCGTTGGTACCAATGTGGACCACGACCACTGGCTGTTCTCCCTCCCCCTCCAGAATGCCCTGCAGCCGCTCAGTGACATCCTTGACCCTGGCACCAGGGAGGCAACAAACCATCCTGGATTCACGTCTACGGCCACAGAAACGCCTATCTGTTCCCCTTACTATAGAATCCCCTACCACTATTGCTCTCCCACTCTTTTTCCCCCCTTCCTGGGCAGCAGGAGCACCCCCAGTGCCAGGAAGTTGGCCGATGCTGCCTTCCCCTGGTGAGTCATCCCCCTCAACAGTATCCAAAGCGGTATACTTGTTTGGAAGGGGGATGTCCGCAGGGGTTCCCTGCACTACCTGCCTGCCTTTGTTGCTCCGCCTGATGGTCACCCCCTGTGCTGCCCTACCCTGAGGCGTGCACAACTCGCTAAACGTGTTATCCACGAGCCTTTCAGCATCGCGCACGCTCCAAAATTCATCCAGCCGCAGCTCGAGCGCCGCAATGCGGTCTACAAGTAGCTGCAGCTGGATGCATTTCCCGCACACATGGTCGTCAGGGACACTGGCAGCATCCCTGACCTCCCACATAGAGCAGGAGGAGCAGAGCACGGGTCTGAACTCTCCTGCCATGACTTACCCCTTTAATTACTTTAAAAAATTTATTCAATACCCCAGTTACAGGTATGCTCTAGGGCGCTTTATTTACCAACTATCCCCACTACACCACAGAAATTTAACACCACAGAATTCAAGCTTGTATTGAAAAAAGTGAAATACTCACCAACCAATCACCTACCTGCTCCCTGGTGACGTCACACACTGATTACTTTTTACCTCTCTCCCCGCTGCTGAGTTGGTCGGGCCTCGCCTCTCTCCGGTTTTTATACCGGTCTCACCACGCTGCTCCCGACTGGTCTCGGGCCTCGCCTCTCTCCGGTTTATATACCGGTCTCACCACACTGCTCCCAACTGGTCTCGGGCCTCGCTGGTCGCCGGGTTTTCTCCCGAGCTCCTCCTCGCTGCTCCCGCTGGTCCCGACTGGTCTCGGGCCTCGCCTCTCTCCGGTTTTTATACCGGTCTCACCACGCTGCTCCCGACTGGTCTCGGGCCTCCCTGGTCGTCGGGTTTTCTCCTGAGCTCCTCCTCGCTGCTCCCGCTGGTCCCGACTGGTCTCGGGCATCGCCTCTCTCCGGTTTTTATACCGGTCTCACCACGCTGCTCCCGACTGGTCTCGTGCCTCGCTGGTCGCCGGGTTTTCTCCCGAGCTCCTCCTCGCTGCTCCCGCTGTCCCCGATCACCAGCCCCGCGGCCCGGGGGAGAGCGGCACACCACAACATCAGACCCAGTGAGCCCAGTGTAGAAAGTGTGTGAGTGAGTGTGTGAATGTCCCGGATCACCGGCCCCACGGCCCGGGGGAGAGCGGCTCACCAAAATATCAGACCCAGGGAGCCCAGTGTAGACAGTGTGTGAGTGAGAGTGTGAATGTCCCCGATCACCAGCCCCATGGCCCGGGGGAGAGCGGCTCACCACAATATCAGACCCAGCGAGCCCAGTGTAGACAGTGTGTGAGTGAGTGTGTGAATGTCCCCGATCACCAGCCCCGCGGCCAGAGGCAGAGCGGCTCACCACAATATCAGTCCCAGGGAGCCCAGTGTAGACAGTGTGTGAGAGAGTGCGTGAATGTCCCCGATCACCAGCCCCACGGCCCGGGGGAGAGTGGCTCACTACAATATCAGTCCCAGGGAGGCCAGTGTAGACAGTGTGTGAGTGAGTGTGTGAATGTCCCCGATCACCGGCCCCGCGGCCCGGGGGGGAGTGGTTCACCACAATATCAGGCCCAGTGAGCCGAGTGTAGACAATGTGTGTGTGAGTGTGTGAATGTCCCCGATCACCGGCCCCATGGCCCGGGGGAGAGCGGCTCACCACAATATCAGACCCAGTGAGCCCAGTGTAGAGAGTGTGTGAGTGAGTGTGTGAATGTCCCCGATCACCAGCCCCATGGCCCGGGGGAGAGTGGCTCACCACAATATCAGACCCAGTGAGCCCAGTGTAGAAAGTGTGCGAGTGAGTGTGTTAATGTCCCCGATCACCAGCCCCGCGGCCCGAGGGAGAGCGGCTCACCACAATATCAGTCCCAGGGAGCAGAGTGTAGACAATGTGTGAGTGAGTGTGTGAATGTCCCCGATCACCGGCCCCGCGGCCCGGGGGAGAGCGGCTCACCACAATATCAGACCCAGTGAGCCCAGTGTAGACAGTATGTGAGTGAGTGTGTGAATGTCCCCGATCACCAGCCCCACGGCCCGGGGGAGAGCGGATCACCACAATATCAGGCCCATGGAGCCCAGTGTAGACAGTGTGTGAGTGAGTGTGTGAATGTCCCCAATCAACGGTCCCACAGCCAGGGGGAGAGCGGCTCACCACAATATCAGAACAAGTGAGCCCAGTGTAGACAGTGTGTGAGTGAGTGTGTGAATGTCCCCTATCACCTGCCCCGCGGCCCGGGGTAGAGCGGCGCACCACAATATCAGGCCCAGGTAGCCCAGTGTAGAGAGTGTGTGAGTGAGTGTGTAAACGTCCCCGATCACCGGCCCCACGGCCCGGGGGAGAGCGGCTCACCACAATATCAGAACCAGTGAGCCCAGTGTAGACAGTGTGTGAGTGAGTGTGTGAATGTCCCCGATCACCGGCCCCACGGCCCGGGGGAGAGCGGCTCACCACAATATCAGGCCCAGGGAGCCCAGTGTAGAGAGTGTGTGAGTGAGTGGGTGAATGTCCCCAATCACCGGCCGCCCGGCCCGGGGGAGAGCGGCTCACCACAATATCAGACCCAGTGAACCCAGTGTAGACAGTGTGTGAGTGAGTGTGTGAATGTCCCCGATCACCGGCCCCGCGGCCCGCGGGAGAGTGGCTCACCACAATATCAGACCCAGTGAGCCCAGTGTAGACTGTGTTTGAGTGAGTGTGTGAATGTCCCCGATCACCGGCCCCGCGGCCCGGGGGAGAGCGGCTCACCACAATACCAGGCCCAGGTAGCCCAGTGTAGACACAGTGTGTGAGTGAGTGTGTGAATGACCCCGATCACCAGCCCCGCGGCCTGGGGGAGAGCGGCTCACCACAATATGAGGCCCAGGGAGCCCAGTGTAGACAGTGTCTGAGTGAGTGTGTGAATGTCTCCGATCACCGGCCCCGCGACCAGGGGGAGAGTGGCTCACCACAATATCAGACCCAGGGAGCCCAATGCAGACAGTGTGTGAGTGAGTGTGCGAATGTCCCTGAACACCAGCCCCGCGACCCGGGGGAGAGCGGCTCACCACAATATCAGGCCCAGTGAGCCAAGTGTAAACAGTGTGTGAGTGAGTGTGTGAATGTCCCCAATCACCGGACCCGCGGCCCGGGGGAGAGCGGCTCACCACAATATCAGACCCAGTGAGACCAGTGTAGACAGTGTGTGAGTGAGTGTGTGAATGTCCCCGATCACCAGCCCCGCGGCCCGGGGGAGAGCGGCTCACCACAATATCAGACCCAGTGTGCCCAGTGTAGACAGTGTGTGAGTGAGTGTGTGAATGTCCCCGATCACCGGCCCCGCGGCCCGGGGGAGAGCGCCTCACCACAATATCAGACCAAGGGAGCCCATTGTAGACAGTATGTGAGTGAGTGTGTGAATGTCCCCGATCTCCGGCACCGCGTCGCGGGGGAAAGCGGCTCACCACAATATCAGACCCAGGGAGCCTAGATACATAGATACATAGAGATAGGAACAGGAGTAGGCCATTCGGCCCTTCGAGCCTGCTCCGCCATTCAATGAGATCATGGCTGATCTTCGTCTGAGATCATAGCTGATCTTACCAGTTCAGTACCCCGTCCCCGCCTTTTCTCCGTAACCCTTAATCCCCTTAGCCTTCAGAAATATATCCAATTCTCTCTTGAAAATATTTATTGAATTAGCCTTCACAGCCCTCTGTGGCAGGGAATTCCACAGGCTCACCACTCTTTGAGTGAAGAAATTCTTCCTCATCTCTGTTTTAAATGATTTGCCCGCTATTTTTAGACTGTGGCCCCTGGTTCTGTGCTCCCCGGCCATTGGAAACATTCTCTCTGAATTCAGCCTGTCCAGGCCTGCCATAATTTTATATGTTTCGATGAGATCCCCTCTCAATCTTCTAAACTCCAGTGAGTACAAGCCCAAACTATTTAATCTCTCTTCGTAGGTCATTCCCACCATTCCAGGTATCAGCCTGGTGAATCGCCGTTGCACTCTTTCCATGGCAAGAACATCCTTCCGCAGATGGGGCGACCAAAACTGTACACAATACTCCAGATGCGGTCTCACCAGCACCTTGTACAGCTGTAGTAAGGTATCCCTATTCCTATACTCGAACCCCCTTGATATGAAGGCCAACATACCATTTGCCTTCTTAATCGCCTGTTGCACCTGCATGCTCTCCTTCAGTGACTGGTGCACAAGAACACCCAGGTCCCTCTGCACTTCCCCATCTCCCAATCTATTGCCATTTAGATAATAATCTACCCTCCTGTTTTTACCCCCAAAGTGGATAACCTCGCATTTATCCACATTATAGTGCATCTGCCACGTATCCGCCCATTCCCCCAACCTGTCCAAATCGCGCTGTAGCCTCCTGACATCCTCATCAGAGCCCACCCCTCCTCCTAGTTTAGTGTCGTCAGCGAATTTGGAAATATTGCATCCAATTCCCTGATCCAGATCATTTATATATATTGTGAACAGCTGGGGTCCCAGGACAGATCCTTGCGGCACCCCGCTGGTCACTGCCTGCCACTCCGAAAACGAGCCGTTCATTCCAACTCTCTGTTTTCTATCCGCCAGCCAGTTCTCTATCCACGTTAATACTTTGCCCCCAATCCCATGAGCCATAATTTTGCATGATAATCTTTTGTGTGGAACCTTATCGAAGGCTTTCTGGAAGTCAAGGTACACCACATCCACTGGCTCTCCTCCATCTATTCTACCAGTTACCTCCTCAAAAAATTCCAGCAGATTAGTCAAACACGATTTACCCTTTGTAAATCCATGTTGACTCTGTCCGATCCTTTCCCCATTTGTCAAGTGCTCCGCTATTTTATCCTTAATAATGGACTCTAGCATTTTGCCCACAACCGATGTAAGGCTTACTGGTCTATAATTCCCTGCTTTCTCTCTACCCCCCTTTTTAAATATTGGGGTAACATTAGCTACCCTCCAATCCACGGGTACTGTTCCCGAGTCAATGGAGTTCCGGAAGATGATCCTTAGAGCATCTGCTATCTCCAGGGCCACCTCCTTAAGTACCCTAGGATGTAGTTTATCAGGCCCCGGGGATTTGTCGGCCTTCAGTCCCCTCAACTTACCCAACACCATATCCCTAGAGATACTAATTTCTGTCAGCTCCTCCCTCTCATTAGTCCCTATGTTTGCCGATATTCCTGGAAGGTTATTTGTGTCCTCCTTTGTGAATACAGAATCAAAGTATGAGTTTAATTGGTCTGCCTTTTCCTTATTCTCCATTATATATTCTCCCGAATCGGACTGCAAGGGACCGACTTGGGATTTTACCAGTCTTTTCCTCCTGATATACCGATAAAAGCTTTTGCAGTCTGTCTTTATGTTTGCTGCAAGTTTACTTTCGTATTCTATTTTCCCCTTCCTGATTAATCCCTTTGTCCTCTTTTGCTGTATCCTGTACTGCCCCCAATCTTCCGGTCTGGTGCTTTTTTTTGCCAGTTGATATGCCCTTTTTTTTGATTTTATGCTGTCCCTAATTTCCCTCGTTATCCACGGTTGAGTCGCCTTTTTTGGTTTATTTTTATGCCAAACCGGTATAAACATGTTCTGGAATTCTTCCATTCTATCTTTGAATGCTTGCCATTGTCTATCCACTGTCAATCCCCCCAGAAACACCACCCAATCAATCTTACCCAATTCCCGTCTCATACCCTCGTAATTCCCTTTATTTAAGTTCTGGACCTTAGTCTCTGATTCAATTTCCTCACTCTCCATCTCGACTGAGAGCTCGATCATATTATGATCGCTCTGACCCAAGGGGCCTCGTACAAGAAGATTGCTGATAAGTCCCTTCTCATTGCACAATACCCAATCTAAAATGGCCTGATCTCGGGTCGGCTCCTCGACATATTGGTCCAGATAACCGTCCTGAAAACATTCCAGGAATTCCTCCTCCTCAGTGTAGACAGTGTGTGAGTGAGTGTGTGAATGTCCCCGATCACCAGCCCCACGGCCCGGGGGAGAGCGGCTCACCACAATATCAGACCAAGTGAGCCCAGTGTAGACATTGTGTGAGTGAGTGTGTGAATGTCACCGATCACCAGCCCCGCGGCCCGGGGGAGAGCGGCTCACCACAATATTAGACCCAGTGAGCCCAGTGTAGACAGTGTGTGAGTGAGTGTATGAATGTCCCCGATCAGCAGCCCCACGGCCCGGGGGAGAGCAGCTCACCACAATATCAGACCCAGGAAGCCCAGTGTAGACAGTGTCTGAGTGAGTGTGTGAATGTCCCCGATCACCAGCCCCATGGCCCAGGGGAGAGCGGCTCACCACAATATTAGACCCAGTGAGCCCAGTGTAGACAGTGTGTGAGTGAGTGTGTGAATGTCACCGATCACCAGCCCCGCGGCCCGGGGGAGAGCGGCTCACCACAATATTAGACCCAGTGAGCCCAGTGTAGACAGTGTGTGAGTGAGTGTATGAATGTCCCCGATCAGCAGCCCCACGGCCCGGGGGAGAGCAGCTCACCACAATATCAGACCCAGGAAGCCCAGTGTAGACAGTGTCTGAGTGAGTGTGTGAATGTCCCCGATCACCGGCCCCATGGCCCAGGGGAGAGCGGCTCACCACAATATCAGACCCAGGGAGCCCAGTGTAGAGAGTATGTGAGTGAGTGTGTGAATGTCCCTGATCACCGGCCCCACGGCCCGGGGGAGAGTGGCTCACCACAATATTCGGCCCAGTGAGCCCAGTGTAGACAGTGTGTGAGTGAGTGTGTGAATGTCCCCGATCACCGGTCCCACGGCTCGGGGGAGAGCGGCTCACCACAATATCAGCCCCAGGGAGCCCAGTGTAGACATTGTGTGAGTGAGTGTGTGAATGTCCCCGATCACCGGCCCCACGGCCCGGGGGAGAGTGGCTCACCACAATATCAGGCCCAGGGAGCCCAGTGTAGACAGTCTGTGAGTGAGTGTGTGAGTGTCCCCGATCACCGGCCCCGTGGCCCGGGGTAGAGTGGCTCACCACAATATCAGACCCACGGAGCGCAGTGTAGACAGTGTGTGAGTGCATGTGTGAATGTCCCCGATCACCAGCCCCGTGGCCCGGGGTAGAGTGGCTCACCACAATATCAGACCAAGTGAGCCCAGTGTAGACAATGTGTGAGTGAGTGTGTGAATGTCCCCGATCACCAGCCCCGCGGCCCGGGGGAGAGCGCCTCACCACAATATCAGACCAAGGGAGCCCATTGTAGACAGTATGTGAGTGAGTGTGTGAATGTCCCCGATCACCGGCACCGCGTCGCGGGGGAAAGCAGCTCACCACAATATCAGACCCAGTGAGCCCAGTGTAGACAGTGTGTGAGTGAGTGTGTGAATGTCCCCGATCACCAGCCCCGCGGCCCGGGGGAGAGCGGCTCACCACAATATCAGACCCAGTGAGCCCAGTGTAGACAGTGTGTGAGTGAGTGTGTGAATGTCACCGCTCACCAGCCCCGCGGCCCGGGGGAGAGCGGCTCACCACAATATTAGACCCAGTGAGCCCAGTGTAGACAGTGTGTGAGTGAGTGTGTGAATGTCACCGATCACCAGCCCCGCGGCCCGGGGGAGAGCGGCTCACCACAATATTAGACCCAGTGTGCCCAGTGTAGACAGTGTGTGAGTGAGTGTGTGAATGTCCCCGATCACCGGCCCCGCGGCCCGGGGGAGAGCGGCTCACCACAATATCAGACCCAGTGTGCCCAGTGTAGACAGTGTGTGAGTGAGTGTGTGAATGTCCCCGATCACCGGCCCCGCGGCCCGGGGGAGAGCGCCTCACCACAATATCAGACCAAGGGAGCCCATTGTAGACAGTATGTGAGTGAGTGTGTGAATGTCCCCGATCTCCGGCACCGCGTCGCGGGGGAAAGCGGCTCACCACAATATCAGACCCAGGGAGCCTAGATACATAGATACATAGAGATAGGAACAGGAGTAGGCCATTCGGCCCTTCGAGCCTGCTCCGCCATTCAATGAGATCATGGCTGATCTTCGTCTGAGATCATAGCTGATCTTACCAGTTCAGTACCCCGTCCCCGCCTTTTCTCCGTAACCCTTAATCCCCTTAGCCTTCAGAAATATATCCAATTCTCTCTTGAAAATATTTATTGAATTAGCCTTCACAGCCCTCTGTGGCAGGGAATTCCACAGGCTCACCACTCTTTGAGTGAAGAAATTCTTCCTCATCTCTGTTTTAAATGATTTGCCCGCTATTTTTAGACTGTGGCCCCTGGTTCTGTGCTCCCCGACCATTGGAAACATTCTCTCTGAATTCAGCCTGTCCAGGCCTGCCATAATTTTATATGTTTCGATGAGATCCCCTCTCAATCTACTAAACTCCAGTGAGTACAAGCCCAAACTATTTAATCTCTCTTCGTAGGTCATTCCCACCATTCCAGGTATCAGCCTGGTGAATCGCCGTTGCACTCTTTCCATGGCAAGAACATCCTTCCACAGATGGGGCGACCAAAACTGTACACAATACTCCAGATGCGGTCTCACCAGCACCTTGTACAGCTGTAGTAAGGTATCCCTATTCCTATACTCGAACCCCCTTGATATGAAGGCCAACATACCATTTGCCTTCTTAATCGCCTGTTGCACCTGCATGCTCTCCTTCAGTGACTGGTGCACAAGAACACCCAGGTCCCTCTGCACTTCCCCATCTCCCAATCTATTGCCATTTAGATAATAATCTACCCTCCTGTTTTTACCCCCAAAGTGGATAACCTCGCATTTATCCACATTATAGTGCATCTGCCACGTATCCGCCCATTCCCCCAACCTGTCCAAATCGCGCTGTAGCCTCCTGACATCCTCATCAGAGCCCACCCCTCCTCCTAGTTTAGTGTCGTCAGCGAATTTGGAAATATTGCATCCAATTCCCTGATCCAGATCATTTATATATATTGTGAACAGCTGGGGTCCCAGGACAGATCCTTGCGGCACCCCGCTGGTCACTGCCTGCCACTCCGAAAACGAGCCGTTCATTCCAACTCTCTGTTTTCTATCCGCCAGCCAGTTCTCTATCCACGTTAATACTTTGCCCCCAATCCCATGAGCCTTAATTTTGCATGATAATCTTTTGTGTGGAACCTTATCGAAGGCTTTCTGGAAGTCAAGGTACACCACATCCACTGGCTCTCCCCCATCTATTCTACCAGTTACCTCCTCAAAAAATTCCAGCAGATTAGTCAAACACGATTTACCCTTTGTAAATCCATGTTGACTCTGTCCGATCCTTTCCCCATTTGTCAAGTGCTCCGCTATTTTATCCTTAATAATGGACTCTAGCATTTTGCCCACAACCGATGTAAGGCTTACTGGTCTATAATTCCCTGCTTTCTCTCTACCCCCCTTTTTAAATATTGGGGTAACATTAGCTACCCTCCAATCCACGGGTACTGTTCCCGAGTCAATGGAGTTCCGGAAGATGATCCTTAGAGCATCTGCTATCTCCAGGGCCACCTCCTTAAGTACCCTAGGATGTAGTTTATCAGGCCCCGGGGATTTGTCGGCCTTCAGTCCCCTCAACTTACCCAACATCATATCCCTAGAGATACTAATTTCTGTCAGCTCCTCCCTCTCATTAGTCCCTATGTTTGCCGATATTCCTGGAAGGTTATTTGTGTCCTCCTTTGTGAATACAGAACCAAAGTATGAGTTTAATTGGTCTGCCATTTCCTTATTCTCCATTATATATTCTCCCGAATCGGACTGCAAGGGACCGACTTGGGATTTTACCAGTCTTTTCCTCCTGATATACCGATAAAAGCTTTTGCAGTCTGTCTTTATGTTTGCTGCAAGTTTACTTTCGTATTCTACTTTCCCATTCCTGATTAATCCCTTTGTCCTCTTTTGCTGTATCCTGTACTGCCCCCAATCTTCCGGTCTGGTGCTTTTTTTTGCCAGTTGATATGCCCTTTTTTTTGATTTTATGCTGTCCCTAATTTCCCTCGTTATCCACGGTTGAGTCACCTTTTTAGGTTTATTTTTATGCCAAACCGGTATAAACATGTTCTGGAATTCTTCCATTCTATCTTTGAATGCTTGCCATTGTCTATCCACTGTCAATCCCCTCAGAAACACCACCCAATCAATCTTACCCAATTCCCGTCTCATACCCTCGTAATTCCCTTTATTTAAGTTCTGGACCTTAGTCTCTGATTCAATTTCCTCACTCTCCATCTCGACTGAGAGCTCGATCATATTATGATCGCTCTGACCCAAGGGGCCTCGTACAAGAAGATTGCTGATAAGTCCCTTCTCATTGCACAATACCCAATCTAAATTGGCCTGATCTCGAGTCGGCTCCTCGACATATTGGTCCAGATAACCGTTCTGAAAACATTCCAGGAATTCCTCCTCCTCAGTGTAGACAGTGTGTGAGTGAGTGTGTGAATGTCCCCGATCACCAGCCCCGCGGCCCGGGGGAGAGCGGCTCACCACAATATCAGACCCAGTGAGCCCAGTGTAGACAGTGTGTGAGTGAGTGTGTGAATGTCACCGATCACCAGCCCCGCGGCCCGGGGGAGAGCGGCTCACCACAATATTAGACCCAGTGAGCCCAGTGTAGACAGTGTGTGAGTGAGTGTATGAATGTCCCCGATCAGCAGCCCCACGGCCCGGGGGAGAGCAGCTCACCACAATATCAGACCCAGGAAGCCCAGTGTAGACAGTGTCTGAGTGAGTGTGTGAATGTCCCCGATCACCGGCCCCATGGCCCAGGGGAGAGCGGCTCACCACAATATCAGACCCAGGGAGCCCAGTGTAGAGAGTGTGTGAGTGAGTGTGTGAATGTCCCTGATCACCGGCCCCACGGCCCGGGGGAGAGTGGCTCACCACAATATTCGGCCCAGTGAGCCCAGTGTAGACAGTGTGTGAGTGAGTGTGTGAATGTCCCCGATCACCGGTCCCACGGCTCGGGGGAGAGCGGCTCACCACAATATCAGCCCCAGGGAGCCCAGTGTAGACATTGTGTGAGTGAGTGTGTGAATGTCCCCGATCACCGGACCCACGGCCCGGGGGAGAGTGGCTCACCACAATATCAGGCCCAGGGAGCCCAGTGTAGACAGTCTGTGAGTGAGTGTGTGAGTGTCCCCGATCACCGGCCCCGTGGCCCGGGGTAGAGTGGCTCACCACAATATCAGACCCACGGAGCGCAGTGTAGACAGTGTGTGAGTGCATGTGTGAATGTCCCCGATCACCAGCCCCGCGGCCCGGGGTAGAGTGGCTCACCACAATATCAGACCAAGTGAGCCCAGTGTAGACAATGTGTGAGTGAGTGTGTGAATGTCCCCGGTCACCAGCCCCGCGGCCCGGGGGAGAGCGCCTCACCACAATATCAGACCAAGGGAGCCCATTGTAGACAGTATGTGAGTGAGTGTGTGAATGTCCCCGATCACCGGCACCGCGTCGCGGGGGAAAGCGGCTCACCACAATATCAGACCCAGTGAGCCCAGTGTAGACAGTGTGTGAGTGAGTGTGTGAATGTCACCGCTCACCAGCCCTGCGGCCCGGGGGAGAGCGGCTCACCACAATATTAGACCCAGTGAGCCCAGTGTAGACAGTGTGTGAGTGAGTGTATGAATGTCCCCGATCAGCAGCCCCATGGCCCAGGGGAGAGCGGCTCACCACAATATCAGACCCAGGGAGCCCAGTGTAGAGAGTGTGTGAGTGAGTGTGTGAATGTCCCCGATCACCGGCCCCACGGCCCGGGGGAGAGTGGCTCACCACAATATTCGGCCCAGTGAGCCCAGTGTAGACAGTGTGTGAGTGAGTGTGTGAATGTCCCCGATCACCGGTCCCACGGCTCGGGGGAGAGCGGCTCACCACAATATCAGCCCCAGGGAGCCCAGTGTAGACAGTGTGTGAGTGAGTGTGTGAATGTCCCCGATCACCGGCCCCACGGCCCGGGGTAGTGTGGCTCACCACAATATCAGGCCCAGGGAGCCCAGTGTAGACAGTCTGTGAGTGAGTGTGTGACT
Organism: Somniosus microcephalus; assembly: GCF_052327205.1. NCBI lineage: Eukaryota > Metazoa > Chordata > Chondrichthyes > Squaliformes > Somniosidae > Somniosus > Somniosus microcephalus. The sequence continues at coordinate 17,901,973 of NW_028225181.1, forward strand.
GTCCCCGATCACCGGCCCCGCGGCCTGGGGGAGAGTGGCTCACCACAATATCAGACCCACGGAGCCCAGTGTCGACAGTGTGTGAGTGCATGTGTGAATGTCCCTGATCACCAGCCCCGCGGCCCGGGGTAGAGTGGCTCACCACAATATCAGACCCAGTGAGCCCAGTGTAGACAGTGTGTGAGTGAGTGTGTGAATGTCCCCGATCCCCGGCACCGCGGCCCGGGGAGAGCAGCTCACCACAATATCAGCCCAGGGAGCACAGTTTAAGCAGTGTGTGAGTGAGTGTGTGAATGTCCCCTATCACCGGCCCCACGTGCGGACTGGGGGAGAGCGGCTCACCACAATATCAGACCCAGTGATCCCAGTGTAGACAGTGTGTGAGGGAGTGTGTGAATGTCCCCGATCACGAGCCCCGTGGCCCGGGGGAGAGCGGCTCACCACAATATCAGGCCCAGGGAGCCCAGTGTATGCAGTGTCTGAGTGAGTATGTGAATGTCCCCGATCACCGGCCCCGCGGGCTGTCCTGTGGCGAGTGGCTCATTACACTATCAGACGCAGGAAGCACAGTGTAGACAATGTGTGAGTGAGTGTGTCAATGTCCCCGATCAACATAACCACGGGCGGCCCAGAGGAGAATGGCTCACCACAATATCAGACCAAGGGAGCACAGTGTCGACAGTGTTTGAGTGAGTGTGTGATGTCCTGGATCACCGCCCCGACCCGGGCGAGAGCTGCTCACCACAATATCAGGCCCAGGAAGCCCAGTGCAGAAAGTGTGTGAGTGAGTGTGTGAATGACCCTGATCAATGGCCCCGTGGCCTGGGGTAGAGCGGCTCACCTCAACATCAGGCCCAGTGAGCCCAGTGCAGAAAGTGTGTGAGTGAGTGTGTGAATGTCACCGATCGCCGGCCCCACGGCCCGGGGGAGAGCAGCTCACCACAATATCAGACCCAGGGAGCCCAGTGTAGAGAGTGTGTGAGTGAGTGTGTGAATGTCCCCGATCACCGGACCCTTGGCCCGTGGGAGAGCGGCTCACGACAATATCAGGCTCGGTGAGCCCAGTGTCGACAGTGTGTGAGTAATTGTGTGAATGTCAACGATCACCAGCTCTGTGCGCCACCCAGGGAGTGTGGCTCCCAACAACATCAGGCCCAGGGAGCCCAGTGCAGAGACTTTGTGAGTGAGTGTGTGAATGTCCCCGATCACCGGCCCTGCGGCCCAGGGGAGAGTGGCTCACCACAATATCAGGCCCAGGCTCCCAAGTACAATGTGTGTGCATGAGTGTGTGAATGTCCCCGATAACCAGCCCTGCCAGGAGAGAGCTGCTCACCAAAATATCAGGCCCAGGGAGCACAGTGTAGAGAGTGTTTGAGTGTGTGAATGTCCCCGATCACCGGCCCCACGCCTCCGGGTGTAGCGGCTCAAAACAATATCAAGCCCAGGGATCCCAGTGTAGAGAGTGTATGAGTGAGTGATTGAATGTCCCCGATCACCGGCCCCGCGGCCCGCGGGAGTGTGGCTCACACAATATTAGACCCATGGAGCCCAGTGTTGAAAGTGTGTGAGTGAGTGTGTGAATGTCCCCAATCACCGGCCCTGCGGCCCGGGGGAGAACCGCTCACCACAGTATCAGATGCAGTGAGCCCAGTGTAGAAAGTGTGTGACTGAGTGTGTGATGTCCCCGATCACCTTGCCCGGCGGCCCTGGGGAGAGAAGCTCATGATAATATCAGGCCCAGGGAGCCCAGTGTAGTCAGTGTGTGAGTGAGTGTGTCAATGTCCCCAATCACCGGACCTGCAACACGGTAAGAGCGGCTCACCACAATATCAGAGACAGTGAGCCCAGTGCAGACAGTGTGCGAGTGACTGTGTGAATGTGCCTAATCACCGGCCCCACGGCTCAGGGAGAGTGGCTCACCATAATATCAGGCCCAGGGAGCCCAGTGTAGACAGTGTGTGAGTGAGTGTGTCAATGTCCCCAATCACCGGCCCTGCAACATGGTAAGAGCGGCTCACCACAATATCAGACATAGTGAGCCCAGTGTAGACAGTGTGCGAGTGACTGTGTGAATGTGCCTAATCACCGGCCCCACGGCTCAGGGAGAGTGGCTCACCATAATATCAGGCACAGGGAGCCCAGTTTAGACAGTATGTGAGTGAGTGTGTGAATGTCCCCGATCACTGGCCCCGCGGCCCGTGGGAGAGTGGATCACCACAATATCAGGCCCAGGGAGACCAGTGCAGAGAGTGTGTCAGTGAGCAAGTGAATGTCCCCAATCACCGTCCCCACAGCCTGGGGGAGAGCGGCTCACCACAATATCAGGCCCAGGGAGCCCAGTGCAGACAGTGTGTGAGTGAATGGTTGAATGTCCCCGATCACCGGCCCCGCGGCTTGGGATTGAGCGGCTCACCACAATATCAGACCCAGGGAGCCATGTGTATAGAGTGTGTAAATGAGTGTGTGAATGGCCCCGATCACCAGTCCCGCGCACGGCCAGGATTAGAGCAGCTCACCACAATATCAGACCCAGGGAGACCAGTGTTGACACTGTGTGAGTGAGCATGTGAACGTTACCGATCACAGGCCCCGCATTCGACCCGGGGGAGAGCGGCTCCCACAACATGAGGCCCATGGAGCCCAGTGTAGACAGTGTGTTAGTGAGTGTGTGAATGACCCCGATCACCGGCACCGCGGGCTGCATGGGGGAGAGCGGATCACCACAATATCTTGCCCAGGGAGCCCAGTGCAGAGAGTGTGTAAGTGAGTGTATGAATGTCCCCGATCACCTGCCCCACGCGCGACACAGTGAGAGTGGCTCCCCTCAATATCAGGCCGAGGGAACCCACTGTAGAGAGTGTGTGAGTGACCGTGTGAATGTGCTGATCACCAGCCTGGAGGCTCACATGGCCCAGGGAGTGCAGTACAGTCACAATATCAGGCCCAGTGAAACTCGTGTACGCAATGTGTGAGTGACCGTGTGAAAGTCCCCGAAAACCTGCACCATGGGTGGCCCGGCCTGGGGTAGAGTGACTCCCCACAATATCAGGCCCAGGGAGCCCACTGTACAGTGTGTGAGGTATAGTGTAATGTCCCCGCTCACCGGCCCAGCGGGCAGCCCGGGCAGGGCGGCTTGCCATAATATTAGGCCCAGGGAGACCTATGTAGACAGAGTGTGAGTGAGTGTGTTAATGTCCCCGATCACCAGACCTGCGGCCCGGGGGAGGGCGTATCACCACAATATCAGGCCCAGGGAGCTCAGTGCGGACAGAGTGTGAGTGGGTCTGTAAATGGCCCCGACCACCGTCCCTGCGGCCCGGGGGAGAGCGGCTCACTGCAATATCAGGCCCAGTGAGATCATGGTAGAGAATGTAGGTGTGAGTGTGTGAATTACCCCAATCACCGGCCCCGCGGGCGGCCCAGGGGAGAGCGACTCGCCACAATATCAGACCCAGAGAGTCCAGTGTAAACAGTGTGTGAGTGCGCGTGTGGTTTCCCCGATCACAAGCCCCATGGGCGGTGTGGGTGTGAAGGCTGGTTAACAAAATTGAAGTTCATGCAATAGGTGGGTGAACGACAGCTTTTAAGAATTTAACTTAATGACATTATTCAGCGAGTTGTGGTAAATGGCTGTTTTTCAGAATCATGGTGGTAGACACTGGCCTTCCCCAAGGGTCAGTGCGGAGGCCACTGCTTTTTTGATAACAATAACTGACCTGGATATTGGAATACAGAGTAGAATTCCTATCTTTGCCGATGACACCAAAGCATAGAACGTCTAGCAGAATAGGCAGACAAGAGACAGATGGAATTTAATACAGAGAAGTGTGAGGTGATGCATTTAGGCAGAAGGAACAGGGAGAGGCAATATACACTTAATGGCACAGTATTGAGGTGTGTGCAGGGGCAGAGGGACCTGAGGGTTAATGTGCGTAGGTCCCTGAAGGTGGTGGGACATATTGAGAGAGTGGTTAGCAAAGCATTTGGGATCTTGTGTTTCATAAGTAGAGTTATTGAGTAAAAGTAGAGAACTTATGCTGATCTTTTATAAAGTGCTGGTTAGGCCACAACAGGAATATTGCGTCCAGTTCTGGTCACTACAATTTAGGAAGGATGTGAAGGCCCTTGAGAGGGTGCAGATGAGGTTTAACAAATGGTTCCTGGGATCGGGGAACTTAGCTATAAGGGAAGGTTGGAGAAGCTGGATTTGTTTTCTTTAGAGCAAAGGATGCTGAGGGTGATTTGATAGAGGTGCCCAAGAATATGACGGGTTTGGATACGCTGGACAGGGAAAGGCTTTTCACATTAGTTGATGGTACAAGGACTAGGGGACACAGATTGAAGGTTTTGGGCAAGAGATCCGGGTTGACGTGAGGAAAAGTGTTATTACACAGCGCGTGGTGAGGAGGTAGAACTCGCTGCCGACATAAGCGTTGGAAGCGGTGACACCCAATGTTTTCAAGGGGAGACTGCATAGGCACTTGAGGGAAATAAACTTGCAGGGCTACGGGGATAGAGCAGGGGAATGGGACTGACTGGATTGCTCCACAGAGAGCCAGCATGGACTCGATGAGCCGAATGTTCTCCTACTGTGCAGTTAAGATTCTATGATTCTTCTCATCCTTTAATGAATTTTACAATCAGAGTAAAGGGATATTTCCCCACATTCTACATCTGCACTCTGAACGTATTCTGTGTCACGCCATAAGTCCCAGTGTTCATGCAGCAACTCAGAACCTGCAGCATGAAACCCATTTCCTGTAGATAAGAAGGTGGAATTACATACACATTCCCGAAATACAGCATCCGGCTCCATATAGAATACACCATAAACACTGCCCATAAAAGGATGAAATTGCCCGAGATAGCATACAGTAAAATGATGGATTTCCTGCGGCTCTCCACCTCTGGGTCTCTGGGACGCTCCCCACTGCTGGGACCCCGGAGACTCCTGCGGGCTCTGCTGGCCACTAAAATGAGTCTGACGGTGACAGCATTGAGCAGCAGAATCACCACAAATGGGACCCCCGGGGTGAGAATATAATGAAGGAGCTCGATTGCTGCCCAGAATAGTGACTCCTGAACATCCAGTTTTACATCACAGAACCAAGGGACGTTCATAAGCCAATAATAAGCGGTGAACGTATAACACCAGGTGATATTCTTCAAACAGCTCAGCACAGTCACTGTTCCCAGAACCACAGCCGCCGTTTTCTCACTGCAATATTTAGTTTTCAGCTTCTGGCAACAAATGGCTGATGATGGGACAGGAGACACTGTCTGGAACTGAATGATTAGCGGATAATTCAGACATTTAAAGATGTGTTTGTGAACTCCCAGGATTTGTTCCTATGACTCTGCAAGTAATCATGCTGAGCATTAGATGAAACCAAAAGCTAAATACTGCGGATGCTGAACATTTTAACTAGAAACAGAAAATGTTGGAAATATGCAGCCAGTCAGGCAGCATCTGTGGAGAGAGAAACAGAGGTAACGCTTCATATGAACATAAGAACAGGAATCGGCCATGCAATAATTCTTGCATTACATAGGATTCCATTACATAGGATATGCAGCAAAGAAAAAGACCAGTCCTGCCAGCTATTATGCTCCACTCGAGCACCCGCCCCTTTTTCCTTATCCAGATCAATCAAAATAACTTTCTGTTCCTTTCTCCCTCATATGCTTCTCTAGCCTCTCCTTAAATACATCTGCACGATTTGCTTCAACCACTCGCTGAGGTAGAGAGGCCCACAGTTTCATCACTCTTGGGTAAAGAAGTTTCTTCTGAATTCCCTTTTGGATTTCTTGTTGACTATCTTATATTGATGGCCTCTCGTCATGCTCTTCCCCACAAGTGGAACGATTCTCTCTGTATTTCAACCATCAAAACCTTCCATGTTTAAAGACCTCTATTAAGAGAATAGAGACGCAGCCTGTTCATCGTTTCCTGATATGCAAATCCTCGTATTTCTGGTATCATCCTTGTAAATCTTCTCTGCCCCCTCTCCAGTGACTCTATATCCTTTTTTATAATATGGCGAATAAAATTGTATGCTTTATTCTAGGTGTCGTCCAACCAAGGTTCGATACAGGTTTAGCATATTCCTACTTTTCAATACTAACCCTCTAGCAATAAACCCTAGTGATTGCTTTGCTTTGTTGATGCCCTTGCTAACCTCTGTTCAACTTTTAGTGATTTCTGTATTTGTACTCCGAGATCCCTTTATTCCTGTACCCACCTGGACTCGCACCCTCCAAGTAATAAGTGACATCTCTATTCTTCCTACTAAAATGTAATATCTCACCTTTATCTGTGTTGAACTTCATTTACCAATTATGTGCCCATTCTGCAAGTTTATTAATGTCCTCCTGTAACTTGTTGCAGTCCTCCTAAGGATTGACCACCCCCCCCAATTTGGTGTCATCCCCCAATTTAGAAATTGTGTTTTTGATTCCAAAATCTAAATCGGTAATATAAATTATAATCAGAAGTGCTCCCAGCACTGATCCTTGTGGAACACCACTACCCACCTTCTGCCACTATGAATAAGTGCGCTTTACTCCTACTCTCTGCTTTCTGTCATGAAGCCAGCCCGCAATCCATTCTGCTACTTGCCCCTGATTCCCCATTCTCTGACATTGTTCTTTAGTCTATTACGGGGTAACTTATCGAAGGACTTTTGAAAATGTAGTGACAATGCATCTACTGCATTACCATTGTCTACTGCCCTATTATCCCTTCCAAAAATGCAATGATGTTGGTCAAGCGAGACTTCCCCTTTTGAAATCCAGTCTGACTATTCCTTATTATATTTTTCATTTCTACATTTTCTTCTATTTTCTCCATTAGTAAGGATTCCATTATCTTTCCTACCACCGATGTTAGCTGACTGGTCTATAATTGCCTGGATATGATCTATCCACCTTGTCAATTAAAGGTATTATATTAGCTAGCCGTCAGTCCTCTGGCACTACACCTTTTTCCAACGAATTATCAAATATGTGTAGTAATACCTCAGCTGTCCCTTCCCTCGATACTTTTAAAATACGTGGATGCAATCCATCCAGACCAGGGGTTTATCCTCTTTGAGTTTGATTAATTTATTTAACATATCCCCTTTGTTATTTTAAATACACTTCTCTCATTACTAATTTACATTTATACATAGATACATAGAGATAGGAACAGGAGTAGGCCATTCGGCCCTTCGAGCCTGCTCCGCCATTCAATGAGATCATGGCTGATCTTCGTCTGAGATCATAGCTGATCTTACCAGTTCAGTACCCCGTCCCCGCCTTTTCTCCGTAACCCTTAATCCCCTTAGCCTTCAGAAATATATCCAATTCTCTCTTGAAAATATTTATTGAATTAGCCTTCACAGCCCTCTGTGGCAGGGAATTCCACAGGCTCACCACTCTTTGAGTGAAGAAATTCTTCCTCATCTCTGTTTTAAATGATTTGCCCGCTATTTTTAGACTGTGGCCCCTGGTTCTGTGCTCCCCGGCCATTGGAAACATTCTCTCTGAATTCAGCCTGTCCAGGCCTGCCATAATTTTATATGTTTCGATGAGATCCCCTCTCAATCTTCTAAACTCCAGTGAGTACAAGCCCAAACTATTTAATCTCTCTTCGTAGGTCATTCCCGCCATTCCAGGTATCAGCCTGGTGAATCGCCGTTGCACTCTTTCCATGGCAAGAACATCCTTCCGCAGATGGGGCGACCAAAACTGTACACAATACTCCAGATGCGGTCTCACCAGCACCTTGTACAGCTGTAGTAAGGTATCCCTATTCCTATACTCGAACCCCCTTGATATGAAGGCCAACATACCATTTGCCTTCTTAATCGCCTGTTGCACTTGCATGCTCTCCTTCAGTGACTGGTGCACAAGAACACCCAGGTCCCTCTGCACTTCCCCATCTCCCAATCTATTGCCATTTAGATAATAATCTACCCTCCTGTTTTTACCCCCAAAGTGGATAACCTCGCATTTATCCACATTATAGTGCATCTGCCACGTATCCGCCCATTCCCCCAACCTGTCCAAATCACACTGTAGCCTCCTGACATCCTCATCAGAGCCCACCCCTCCTCCTAGTTTAGTGTCGTCAGCGAATTTGGAAATATTGCATCCAATTCCCTGATCCAGATCATTTATATATATTGTGAACAGCTGGGGTCCCAGGACAGATCCTTGCGGCACCCCGCTGGTCACTGCCTGCCACTCCGAAAACGAGCCGTTTATTCCAACTCTCTGTTTTCTATCCGCCAGCCAGTTCTCTATCCACGTTAATACTTTGCCCCCAATCCCATGAGCCTTAATTTTGCATGATAATCTTTTGTGTGGAACCTTATCGAAGGCTTTCTGGAAGTCAAGGTACACCACATCCACTGGCTCTCCCCCATCTATTCTACCAGTTACCTCCTCAAAAAATTCCAGCAGATTAGTCAAACACGATTTACCCTTTGTAAATCCATGTTGACTCTGTCCGATCCTTTCCCCATTTGTCAAGTGCTCCGCTATTTTATCCTTAATAATGGACTCTAGCATTTTGCCCACAACCGATGTAAGGCTTACTGGTCTATAATTCCCTGCTTTCTCTCTACCCCCCTTTTTAAATATTGGGGTAACATTAGCTACCCTCCAATCCACGGGTACTGTTCCCGAGTCAATGGAGTTCCGGAAGATGATCCTTAGAGCATCTGCTATCTCCAGGGCAACCTCCTTAAGTACCCTAGGATGTAGTTTATCAGGCCCTGGGGATTTGTCGGCCTTCAGTCCCCTCAACTTACCCAACACCATATCCCTAGAGATACTAATTTCTGTCAGCTCCTCCCTCTCATTAGTCCCTATGTTTGCCGATATTCCTGGGAGGTTATTTGTGTCCTCCTTTGTGAATACAGAACCAAAGTATGAGTTTAATTGGTCTGCCATTTCCTTATTCTCCATTATATATTCTCCCGAATCAGACTGCAAGGGACCGACTTGGGATTTTACCAGTCTTTTCCTCCTGATATACCGATAAAAGCTTTTGCAGTCTGTCTTTATGTTTGCTGCAAGTTTACTTTCGTATTCTATTTTCCCCTTCCTGATTAATCCCTTTGTCCTCTTTTGCTGTATCCTGTACTGCCCCCAATCTTCCGGTCTGGTGCTTTTTTTTGCCAGTTGATATGCCCTTTTTTTTGATTTTATGCTGTCCCTAATTTCCCTCGTTATCCACGGTTGAGTCACCTTTTTAAGTTTATTTTTATGCCAAACCGGTATAAACATGTTCTGGAATTCTTCCATTCTATCTTTGAATGCTTGCCATTGTCTATCCACTGTCAATCCCCCCAGAAACACCACCCAATCAATCTTACCCAATTCCCGTCTCATACCCTCGTAATTCCCTTTATTTAAGTTCTGGACCTTAGTCTCTGATTCAATTTCCTCACTCTCCATCTCGACTGAGAGCTCGATCATATTATGATCGCTCTGACCCAAGGGGCCTCGTACAAGAAGATTGCTGATAAGTCCCTTCTCATTGCACAATACCCAGTCTAAAATGGCCTGATCTCGAGTCGGCTCCTCGACATATTGGTCCAGATAACCGTCCCTAAAACATTCCAGGAATTCCTCCTCCTCAGAATTTTTACTAATTTGGGTAGTCCAATCAATATGTAAATTAAAGTCACCCATGATGACAGCTGTGCTCTTATCGCACGCTTCTCTAATTTCCCTTTTTATGCCTTCCCTCACCTCCATATTACTATTTGGAGGCCTATATATCACACCCACTAACGTTTTCCTCCCCTTGCTATTTCTCATTTCTACCCATACAGATTCCGTTTCATCCGAGTTAATATCCTTCCTTTCCATTGCATTAATCCCCTCCTTTACCAGCAATGCTACCCCACCTCCCCTACCTTTTTGCCGATCCTTCCTAAATATTGTATATCCCTGGATGTTAAGTTCCCTTGCTGTCTACGAACTTAATGAATGCTTCGTTCCTTATACTCAATTGTTCCCCTATGGCTTTTCTTCATCCAGGGTGTCTCATTAGTGTTTGGTTTGTTCTTGCCGTTTCACAGAATATATAGTTCCTACACCCCGTTGAACACTGTTTTAAATGTATCCCATTGTCGGTCTACATCGTTAAAGACAATATTGTTGCCCATTTCATTTTCCCAAGTTCTATTCTCTGCTGGTCAAATTCAGCTTTTCTGCAATCAATTAACCTGGTCTTCGTCACACATATGTCCTTCTCAATTATCATCTAAAAGCGTATTATATTATGGTCATTAATGCCTCGATGTTTCCCTAATTTTACTTCACTTATCTTTTCTGGTTGATTCCCCATTACTAGACTAATAGCGAATGTTAGGACAGTGAGTAGTGTGGATGAATTAAGGGACTTTAGATTGCATGGCCACAGATCCCTGAAGGTAGGAGGCCAATAGATAATGGGGCAGTAATTCCTCCCCAAACGCGTGAGTACGGAAGGGGTACTCACGCGTCTGGCCGGAGGAAATGCTGGTATTCAGCATGTACAGCGCATGCGCTGAAAACCGGCATTTCCTCTCCTCTAACCCAACAGGTGAAGAGGCTAGCACGTGCGCTGTAGGGGGCAGTGCGTGCATCTTGGAATTCCTCTGTTTTGGGGGATTTGCGCATGTGTAAAGGCCTCCGGTCTTTACTCTTGTAAAAAGCACATGTAATTATTTATTTTTACAGGTAAGTGGTGCTTTAGTGCAATTTAGAACTTTTTTTTCCACAGGTTTATTATTTTAAATAATCTACAATAATGTAAGTTTAGTTTTAGACCCTTTTTATTAAAAAAATATTTTTTTCCAAAAAAAGATTTAGGCCTAGAAATTCAGTATAGCCACTTTTGGGGCGGTAAAGTCGGGCGGCCGCTAAAGTTTGCGCCCGCCGGAAACTGCAGGCCACTTCGCCAATATTCAGTAGCTTTGGCCAAGGAGTTTGCTCGAGCGCTAAAACTGGCATTGCACGCCTATCTTTAGGCGCTAAGCCGGCGGTGCAGACTGATACCGCCGAGGCCGGGCACAGCACAGGTGTGGTCATGTTTTGATTGACAGCAGACACCCTGGCGCCGGCCAGCTCTTAAAGGGGGAAGGGTCGACTTGGTCTGCTGCCATGCCCTGGATACTGCAGCCCTCCAGCTAGGCCTAAACACTGCTGCTGGAGAGAAATAGTGCCAGCAAGGATGCAGAGGGCCCGTGAGCGAGCACAGCGCTTCTCTGCCCATGATTTAAAGGTGCTGGTTAGGGCTTTGGAGAGGAGAAGCCATATATTGTTCCTGGACAGTGGCAAGAAGCCTCCCAAGAGGGTGTAAAGGAGAGCCTGGAGGGAAATCGCCCAGAGGGTCACAGCCAACAGCGATGTCCCCAGGACTGGTGACCAATGCCGGAAAAAGTTTAACGACCTCACTCGGTTGATCAGGGTGAGTACCCTTTCCAGTGTCCTCCTCAACCTTGCATGTGCACCTCACATTATGGGCAAAGGGCCCTCAAAGGCCTAATGGCCAGCCCTCATCCAGCAGCTATGGCACTGGCATGAACATCAATTGCACTTTCTGCACATTACACACTGGCCAAGCTATTCCACCATGGGAGGCAGTGCACACAACAACAGGGCACCACACTGTACTTAGAGGCCGTCCTTTCTCTTGCAGGCCAAGCTGGCCCAGAATCTGAAGAGCCAGACTGTCACTGGGGGAGGCTGTGCCCAGTTCCAGCAGCTCAGTGACCTGGAGGAGCGCGTGGGTCGACTCATGGGTGCCCGGGTGATTGGCCCCGTTGCAATTGGAGATGCCGACCCTGTGCTGGGCCCCAATGGTAAGGATATGACAGTTTGGACCCCTCTCGTTCCCCTTGCGCTTCAGATCTACATCCTTTGCCACTGTCCGAACAATGCGCAGAATGCCACCACTCATGCCTCCCTCGCTGATGCCCTGTCCTCACTCTAAAGCTACTCTTGCGCCTTCCTGCTTTCAGCTGGTGAGGAGGAGGTCCCTGAAGCTGCGAGTGTCAGTCCCTCGGAAGAGGAGTACGAGGAGGAGCAAGAGGAAGGTGGCACATCGGGGGAACCCTGATCAGCGCCAGGGGATGGCAATGGAGGGGACACGTCTTGCCTGGAGGAGAGCCAGGGGGAAGTGTTGCAGGGGGGTGTAGCTACTGTGCCCAGTGGCGTCCAGCCACGCAGGAAGGGTCGGGCGGCACGGCTGCCTTCTCCCCAGAGGGGGGAAGTGTTGCAGGGGAGTTTAGCTACTGTGCCCAGTGGCGTCCAGCCACGCGGGAAGGGATGGCCAGCTCGTCGGCCTTCTCCCCAGAGGGGGGAAGTGTTGCAGGGGAGTGCAGTTGCTGGGCCCAGTGGCGTCCAGCCACGCAGGAAGGGTCGGGCAGCTCGGCGGCCTTCTCCCCAGAGGGAGAGTCCGGCCTCCAGTCCGGAGACGGTCCTCGCCCAGGAGGTGCGCCTCCTTGATCAAATGTCCGCGGACTCGGATCGTCGGCACACCGAGTTCATGGGGGTTGTGGCACGGTTGCCTGAGGCCATTGAGTCCCTGGCTCATAGTGTGTCCGATTTCTGGGCCTCACAGGCCAGGGGTTTCGAACAACTCACGGCAGCACAGGCCAGGGGTCTCGAACAATTCGGGGCATCACAGGACGCGAGTCGGGCACAATTCGGGGCATCACAGGACACGAGTCGGTCACAATTCGGGGCATCACAGGGCGCGAGTCGGGCCGAATTCAGGGCATCACAGGACGTGAGTCGGGCCGAATTCAGGGCTGCACAGGACGCGAGTCGGGACGACTTCAGGGCAGCACAGGCAGCGAGTGGAGAGTTGATCAGTGGTGCCGTGCAGTCACTGGCTGGTCTGATGCGGGCACAGACCAGGGCAGTAAGGGCACTCACTGCTGCCACACTCGCTGTGTCATGCACGCATCGCCAGGGCACCCACCGCGCTGCTGCAGCACAGCGGTCTGGCCTTCACCAGATTGCTGCGCTTGCTGCAGTGCCAGCCCGGCCGAGTGCCAGTGTCTCTGGCGACCAGCGAGCACCTGGCATCAGCCAGCTTGCTCCCATTGCTGCAGCCGCCACTGCCACTCCTCCAGCAAAGCTGCAACGAGCTGCTGGAGAGACTGATGCTGCCCAGCCACAGCTGCAGCAGTCAGCATCCGGCCCCTCGAGGGCCGGAGTTCGTCTAGGCCGACCCCCAAGGGCATCTGCCGACACGCAATGTGCCCCTCAGGAGCCTTCCCCCAGCCTTGCAACACCCACAGGGCCCAAGTTGAGGCGGAGCAGCAGGTCGGCCAGGGGCCGGAAAAGCCTGGACAAGGACTCGCCCTCTTGGCACACAAAGTAGAGAGTGTTGCCAAATGTTATTTTATATGGGGGTGTTTGTATTCTCTATGGGGGGGGTTTATCTTGATAAGGCCGAGGATGAAGGCCATTGTTTTTTTATATGGGGGTGGTTGTGTTCTCTATGGGGGTGGTTCTTTTGGTAAGGCCGAGGCTGAAGGCCATTTGGATGGACAAGTTTTGTTATTCCTCCCCAGGTTGTGGGAGTGAGATATGTTTTTGACTGTTTTTTGGGGGTGTTGTCTGTTTTTGGGTTTCATGTGGGAAGGGCCCTGAGTTTGTTCAATAAAGCTTTTTCTTTATTCAGCTTGTCCATGTGTGATGTTTCAAGTGGTTGTTGCGTTAACCGGCTGAGGGCTTGCGGAGCACCCGCATTCATGTGCCTTCATTGCCACAAGCCATTCCCTGACAGGGGGCCTAGAAGTGTCGTTCAATAAGCCGCCGACGGACGGCCCTTGGACCTTGTGGCTCCCTCCTGGGCTGGTACTCCTCCTCCTCCTCCTCCTCCTCCTCCCCATGGTCCTCCTGCTCGTCCTCCTGAGGTGGTGGTCCAACGTGAGGTGGCAGTGCCTGAGTCCTGCGGATAGCCAGGTTGTGCAGCATGCAGCAAACGACGACAAACTGGTAGACTCTATCCGGCGAATACTGGAGAGATCCCCCGGAGCGATCCAGGCAGCGGAACCATTGCTTGAGGACGCCAATCGTTTGCTCTATGATGTTCCTTGTGGCATGATGGCTTTCGTTGTATGCCTCCTCAGCAGGGGTCCTGGGCGCGCGGAGCGGGGTCATGAGCCATGTACACAAAGGATAGCCTTTGTCCCCGATAAGCCATCCTCTTGGGGGAGGCTGTGCCTGGAACATGTCAGCCACAGTAGTCTGGCGCAGGATAAATGCATCGTGGCTGCTGCCTGGAAAGCGGGCATTGACAGCTAGGATGCGCTGCCTGTGGTCACACACCAGCTGTACATTGAGGGAATGGTAGCCCTTTCGGTTGTGGTAATCTTCGGCATTGGCGATAGGTGCCCGCATAGCCACATGCGTGCAGTCAATGGCGACCTGCACCATGGGGAAGTCGGCAATCCTCGCAAATCCGTCTGCACGCTGCTCCTGCCTCTCTAGGGTCATGGGGAAGGAGATGAATTGGTGTCTCCTTGTGAAAAGGGCATCGGTGACCTGCCGGATGCAGTGATGCACGGCGAACTGGGAGATGTTCGCTATGTCCCCAGCAGCGGCTTGGAAGGAGCCGCTTGCATAAAAGTTCAGAGCCACCGTGACCTTCGCTTCCACCGACAGAGACGTCCTGCACTTCAGCTGTGGACGCAGATCTCTGTGAAGCAGCTGGCAGATCTCTGCAACCACCTCCCTTCTGAAGCGCAGCCTCTTAACACAATGCGCGGCAGTCATGGTGAGATAGGACACCTGCTGGCGGTATTCCGTGAGTGGGTAAGGCGTACGTTGCCGACGCCTGATGGCCCCTCTGCATCTCGGCATGGCTGCCCCTCTCACACAGCGTCTGTGAGCCCTTCGCACATAATGCTGGAACTGAGGGCTGGAACCCCATGCAGCCCCCATAATAAACCTGCAAACAGTGAAATCACAATGAGTCAAATTTCCAAGCTCTGGCCAGAAGCCAAAAATACCTCTCCTATGTTGGCCCAAATCAGTAAGGTCTCTTCCTTGGTCTCTGTCCAGAAATCCGTAGCACTAAAGTCATTGCAGCAAAATGGCTGGCCTTTATAGTTCAGTCTAAGTGCCCTTTAATTAGCGCTCCCCGAGGCCCGCAGGGCCTCTGCTGCGTTCCACTTCACAGTTCTTAACAGCGCCACGCCCACATTGGGCGGGTGCCACTGAAGTTCCGGTTTGGGGCGCACAAACGGCGTTGCATGACGAAATGACGTCATAGGTTGCGCGCGCAGCTGAGCGCGCGCAAACACTTTGCGCCGGTGCTAAATGTCAACTGAAGTTGGGCTGAAGTTGGGCGTAGGCGCAGATGGTTCTGCGCCCGGCCGCTAAGTGCCTAGCGCTCGAGATCTACTCCTCTTATGGCGCTAAAGGCTGGCGAACGCAACTGAATTTCTAGGCCTTATTGTTTAAATTATTTTTTTTAACTTATTTATACTTAATTTAAGGATTGGGATGTTTTTTAAAATTTAATTTAAAGTTTAAGTTGTGGTTTGGGGTACAGTACTTTTCATCAGTTTGACAGTTCTTACTCTCAAACTTATGAATGAAGTTTCCCCTCCCCTGATTGGCTGAACAGTGCTCAGCTGATCCCAGCCGGCACATCGCACTACCTACGGCATCAGAACCGGGCCAGGGACAGGAAATCCACTGAGGGCCAGGTTTCAGATGTCGGCGCACCGGGGAAGTACAGATCGGGGGCTTGCACGCGTGGCAAGCCCCCGACACCAAGTTCTGGGCCAATGTGTTTAAGAAGGCATACGGAATGCTTGATTTTATTAGCCTTGGCAAAGAACACAAGAGCAGGGGGGTTATGCTAAACGTGTATAAAACAATTGTTAGGCCTCAGCTAGACTACTGCGTGTAGTTCTGGTCACCACATTACAGGAAAGATGTGATTTCACTAGAGATGGTACAGAGGAGATTTACAAGGAACTTAGCTATGAGGAAAGACTGGATAGGCTGGGTCTGTTTTTTTGGAACAGAGGAGGATGAGTGGAGACCTTATTATGGTGTATAAAACTATAAGGGGCATAGATAACGTGGATAGAAAGGATCTATTTCCCTTAGCCGTGGGGTCAAAAACCAGAGTGCACAGATTTTAAGTAATTCGGGGAAAGTTTAGAGGGGATTTGATGGGAAATCTCTTCACCCAGAGGGTTGTGGTTGTCTGCAACTCACAAGTGTGGCAGAGGCAGAAACCCTAACCACATTTGAAATGTACCTGCATGTGCACTTGGGATGCTCTAACCGGCAGGGCTTCGGACGAAAAGATGGGAAGTGGGATTAGGCTCGATAGCTCTTTGTTGGCCAGCGCAGACACGATGGGCCGATATGGCCTCCTTCTGTGCTGTAACTTTCTAGGATTCTATGAATCTAGAAACCTCCCAGCTTGTCTTCTTGCAATGCAGTTACATAGAAACATAGAAGATAAGAGCAAGAGTAGGCCATTCGGCCCCTCGAGCCAGCTCTGCCATTCAATGCAATCATGGCTGATCATCCAAATTCAGAACCCTGTTCCTGCTTTCTCCCCATATCCCTTCATCGCTTTAGCCTCAAGAAATGTATCCAACTCCTTCTTGATTATATTCAATGAATTGGCCTCTACTGCCTTCTTTGTTAAAGAATTCCACAGGCTCACCACTCTCTGGGTGAAGAAATTCCTCCTCATCTCAGCCCTAAATGGCTTACCCCTTAACCTTAGACTGTGACCCCTGGTTCTGGACTACCCCGCCATCGCGAACATCCATCCTGCATCTAGACTGTCTAGTCCTGTTAGAATTCTATAAGTTTCAATGAGATGCCCTCTCATTCTCCTAAACTCCAGCGAGTGTAAGCCCAATCGACCCAATCTCTCCTCATAAGTCATTCCTGCCATCCCAGGTATCAGTCTGGTGAATATTCGCTGCACTCCTTCCATGGCAAGAACATCCTTCCTCAGATAAGGCGACCAAAACTGCACACAATACTCAAGGTGTGGTCTCACCAAGGCCCGGTGCAACAGCAGCAAGACTTCCTTGCTCCTGTATTAAAATCCTCCCTTTATGAAGGCCAACATACCATTTACCTTCTTAACCGCCTGCTGCACCTGGATGCTTAACTTCATCGACTGGTGCACAAGGGCACCCAGGTCTCGTTGCACTTCCCCTTTTTCCAATCTATTGCCATACAGATAATAATCTGTCTTCCTGTTTTTGCCACCTAAGTGGATAACCTCGCAATTATGCACATTATATTGTATTTGCCATGCATCTGCCCAATCAGCGAAACAGTCCAATTCGTACTTGAGTTTCTCTACATTCTCCTCACAGCACACACACCCACACAGCTTTGTGTCGACTGCAAGCTTGGAGATATTACATCTAGTTCCCTCGTCTACATCATTTATATATTTTTTGTGAATAGCTGGGGTCCTAGCACCGAACCCTGCAATACCCTACTAGTCACTGCCTCCCACTCGCAAAAAGATCTCTTTATTCCAAATCTTTGCTTCGTATCTGCCAAACAGTTCTCTATCCAAGACAGTACCTTACCCCCAATCCCATGTGCTATAAAGTTACATGCTAATCTCTTATGCGGGACCTTATCGAAAGCCTTCTGAAAGTCCAATTACACCACATCTACTGGTTCTCCCTTATCTATTCTATCAGTTACATCCTCAAAATATTCCGGTAGATTATTCAAGCAGGATTTACCTTTTGTAAATCCATGTTGACTTTGTCCAATCCTGTCACTGTTTTCCAATTGCTCTGCGATTACGTTTTATGATGGACGCTATTTGTTAGAGAGAAAATGGGGAATTATAGTATATAGAATTTTGGAAGATGTCCAGAAATTAATCTACTATTTCTAGTGCCACATCCTTAGATACCCTAGGATGTAGATTATCATGCCCTGGGGATATATCAGCCTTCAATCCCGTCGATTTTCCTAACACACTTTTCTCTACAAATACTGATTTAATTCAGTTCCACCCTCTCATTAGAACCTATGTTCCCCGACCTCTCTGGGAGGTTAATTGTGTCCTCCTTTTGAAGACAGAACCAAAGTATGTATTTAATTTGTCTGCCATTTCTTTGGTTCCCATTATAAGTTCCTCTGATTCTGACTGCAAGGGACCTACGCTTGACTTCACCATTCTTTTTCTCTTCACATAGCTATAGAAGCTTGTGCAGTCAGTTTTTATGTTCCCTGCAAGCTTACTCTCATACTGTATATTCCCCCTCTTAATTTATCCCTTTTTTCTCCTTTGCTGATTCCTAAACTGCTCCCAATTATCAGTTTTGTTGCTTTTTCTTAGCCATTTTATATGTCCTCTCCTGGATCTTATAGAAACATGGAAGATAGGAGCAGGAGTAGGCCATTCGGCCCCTCGAGCCTGCTCCACCTTTAAATGCGATCATTGTTGATCATCCAAATTCAGTACCCTGTCCCTGCTTTCTCCCCATACCCCTTGATCCTTTTAGCCTTAAGAAATATATCCAACTCCTTCTTTAATATATTTATTGAACTGGCCTCCACCGCCTTCTGTGGTCGAGAGTTCCAGAAGTTCACCACTCGCTGGGTGAAGACATTCCTCCTCATTTCTGCACTAAATGGCCTACCATTTATCCTTAGACTGTGTCCCCTGGTTCTGGAATCCCCGACCATTGGGAACATGCTTCCTGCATCAAGTGTGTCCAGTCCTGTAAGAATTGTATAAGTTTCAATGAGATCACATCTCATTCTTCTAAACTCCAGCGAGTGGAATCCCAATCGACCCAATCTCTCCTCATACGTCATTCCTGCCAGCCCAGGTCTCAGCCTGATGAATCTTCGAAGAACTACTTCCATGGCAAGAAAATCCTTCCTCAGATAAGGCGAACAAAACTGCACACAATACTCAAGATTTGGTCTCACCACGGCCCTGTACAAGTGCAGCAAGACATCCTTGCTCCTGTACTCAAACCCTCTAGCTACAAAGGCCAACACCAATAGCCTTCTTAACCGCCTGCTGCACCTGCATGCTTACCTTCAGCGACTTGTGAACAACGACACCCAGGTCTCGTTGCACTTCCCCTTCTCCCAATCTATTGTCATTTAGATAATAATCTGCCTTCCTGTTTTTGCCACCAAAATGCTTAACTTCACAATCATCCACGTTATATTGCATTTGCCATGTTTCTGCCCAATCACCCAACATGTCCAAATCACCCTGGAGTTTTTCCACATCCTCCTCACAGCATCAACGCCCACCCAGCTTTGTGTCATCTGCAAATTTGGAGATATTCCATCTAGTTCCCTTGTCTAGATCATTAATATATATTGTGAATAGCTGAGGTCCAAGCACCAATCCGTGCGGTAGCCCACTAGTCACTGCCTGCCACTCGGAAAAAGACCCGTTTATTCCAACGCTTTGCTTTCTGTCTGGCAACCAGTTCTCTAACCAAGACAATACCTTTACCCAATCCCAAGTAACTTAACTTTACATGCTAATCTCTTAGGCGGTACCTTATCGAAGGCCTTTTGAAGTCATGATACACCACATTCACTGGTTCTATTTTACCAGTTACATCCTCAAAAAATTCCAGTAGATTAGTCAAGCACGATTTACCTTTTGTGATTCCATGTTGACTTTGTCCAATCCGGACTCGAGCATTTTCCCCACTACCGATGTCAGGCTTACCGGCCTGTAATTCCCTGTTTACTCTCTACCACCTTTTTTGAATAGTGGGGTAACATTAGCTATCCTCCAATCCATGGGTACTGTTCCAGATTCCATCGAATGTAGATTATCAGGCCATGGGGATTTATCGGCCTTCAATCCTATCAATTTCCCAAACACCATTTCCCTACAAATACTGATTTCTTTCAGTTCCTTCCTTTCATCAGGCCCTATGTTCCCCGGCATCTCTGGGAGGTTATTTGTGTCCTCCTTTGTGAAGACAGGACCAAAATATATATTTAGTTGGTCAGCCATTTCTTTGTTCCCCATTCTGAATTCCCCTGATTCTGACTGCAAGGGACCTACGCTTGACTTCACCAATCTTTTTCTAGTCACATATCTAGAAAAGCTTTTACAGTCAGTTTTTATGTTCCCTGACCGCTTACTCTCATATTCTATTTTCCCCTTCTTAATTAATCTCTTTATCCTCCTTTGTTGAAACCTAATCTGCTCCCAATCATCAGGATTACTGTCTTTTCTGGCCAATTTATATGTCCTCTCCTTGGATTTAATGCTATCCCTAATTTACCTTGTTAGCCACGGTTGAGTCACCTTATTTGTTTTATTTTAATGCCAAACTGGGATGAACAAATTCTGTAGTTCATCCTTGCGGTCTTTGAATGTTTGCCATTGCCTATCAACCGTCAACACTTTGAGTGACATTCCCAAATCAATCCTACCCAAATCTCGCCTCAGACCAGCGTAGTTTCCTTTATTTATATTTAGGACCCTAGTATCTGGGTCAGCTACTTCATTCTGCATCTTAATGAAGAATTCGATTATATTATGATTGCTCCGACCCAAGGGGCCTCGTACAAAAAGTTTGCTAATTAATCCTTTCTCGTTACATAATAACCAGTCTAAGATGGCCTGATCTCTGGTTGGTTCCTCGACATATTGGTCCAGGAAACCATCCCATAAACATTCCAGGAATTCCTCCTCCACAGTATTGTTACTAATTTGGTTAGCCCAATCAATATGTATATTAAAGTCACCCATGATGACTGCTGTGCCTTTGTTGCACGTTTCTTTAATTTCCCTTTTAATGCCATCCCCAACCTCCACATTACTGCTTGGAGGTCTATATACCACTCCCACTAACGTTTTCTGACGCTTGGTATTTCTCATTTCTACCCATACAGATTCCACATCATCAGAGCTAATGTCCTTCCTTACAATTGTATTAATCCCTTATTTAACCATTAGTGCTACCCCACCTCCCGTTCATTTTTGCCTATCTTTCCTGAATATCGAATACCCCTGGATGTTGAGTTCCCAGCCTGGTCCATCCTTGAGACACGTTTCCGTAATCACAAACAAATTATATTCGTTTACCTCTATTTGCACGGCCAATTCATCCACCTTATTACGAATGCTCCTCGCATTATGATACAAAGCCTTCAGGCGTATTTTTTAACGATCGTAGACCTATTAGAATTAATTTATTATTGCTATAATATGCTGCCCCTAACTTCCCTTGTTAACACGGTTGAGTCACCTTTTTTGTTTTATTTCTTTGCCAAACAGGGATGAACAATTGCTGCAGATCTCCATGCGATCTTTAAATGTTTGCCATTGTCTATCCACCATCAACCCTTTAAGTAATGGTCCCCAATCATTCCTAGCCAACTCACGCCTCATACCATCATAGTTTCCTTTACTTAAATTCAGGACCCTAGTCTGTGTGTCAAATACTTCACTCTCCATCTTATTGAAGAATTATATCATATTATGAATTATCCGCCCCTATGTGACTATGACAAATGTAAACTATCTCACCTCATCCTTCTTGACTTTTCTCTAGCTTTTGAGACAGTTGAACACTCCATCCTGCTCCAACACCTCTCCACCGCTGGGTGGGACTGCACCCACCTAGTTCTATTCTAATCGGTGTAATCGAGCGAGAGAATCACCTGCAATGTCTTCTCTTCCCACTCCCGCATCGTCACCTCTGGTGTCCCCCAAGGATCTATCCTTGGCCCCCTCCTATTTCACATGTACTTTTGCCCCTTGGTGACATCATCCAAAAAGACAGCGTCAGTTTCCACAGGTATGCTGATTACACCCAGCTCTACCTCAACAACACATCTCTCGACCCCTCTACGGTGTCTAAATTGTCAGACTGCTTGTCCGACATCGAGTTCTGGATGAGCCAAAATGTTCTCCAATTAAATATTCGGAAGACCGAAGCCATTCGGCCCCCACCACAAATTCCATTCCCTATCCACTGATTCCATCCCTCTCCCTCACTTCTGTCTGAGGCTGAACCACACTGTTCGCAATGTTGGTG
Source organism: Somniosus microcephalus (assembly GCF_052327205.1). NCBI lineage: Eukaryota > Metazoa > Chordata > Chondrichthyes > Squaliformes > Somniosidae > Somniosus > Somniosus microcephalus. Next base: position 17,924,016 of record NW_028225181.1, read on the forward strand.
TCACAGTTGACCCTGAAATGAGCTTCTGACCATATATCCACAGCATAACAAAGACTGCCGTCTTTCACCTCCATAAAATCGCTCTTCTCCACCCTTGCCTCAGCTCATCCGCTACTGAAACCCTCATCCAACACTTTGCTACCTCCAGACTTGACTGTTGCAATGCACTCCTGGCTGGCCTCTCTCTTTCCACCCTATGGAAGCTTGCAATCATCCAAAACTCGGTTGCCCATGTCCTATCCTGCACCAAGTCCTGCTCACCCAACTCACCTGTGTTCGCTGACCAAACTGGCTCCTGGTTAAGCAGCGCCTCGGTCTCAAAATTCTCATCCTTGTTTTTAAATCCTTCCAAGTCTCGCCCCTTCCTATCCATGTAATATCCTTCAGCCCCACAACCCACCGAGTTGTCTGCGCGCCTCTAATTCTGTCCTCTTGAGCATGAAGGATTTTAATCGCTCAACCTTTGGTGTTCCTGGACTTCTGTTGCCTAGGACCTAAGCTGCGGAATTCCCAGCCTAAGCTTGTCCGCCTCGCTACCACTCTTTCCTCATTTAAGGCGCTGCTCTTTGACCAAGCTTTTGCTCATCTGCACTATTTTCTCCTTATGTGGCTTGCTGTCAAATGTCTTGTCCTAAAATACTTTTATGCAGCACCTTAGGACGTGTGTCTACGTTAAAAGCGCTATATAAATAGATGTTGTTGTTGATGTTAACTCAGAGACCCGATGAAGATCTGGTACTTGTACTTTACGCTGCATTTCTATTTTTCAACTGTTGACATAGATTAGTATATGAGCCCTCTGTCATGGGAGCAAAGCGATCCTCTACCACAGAGAAGCAGATGCAATCAGCACTGAGGAAGATTCTGGATCTGATCGGTGAGCGATAACTTGAAGAATTGAAGAAAATCTTTGCAAATGCAGTGAGGAAATCAAAAGGACTATTACTGAAAACTGATTACATCAAAAGTTGGCATGGATACATTTTAAATGTTTCTGTATTTCTCTTGGCAATTTTCTTTGCAAATTTTTCTTGCCATAGCTCCTGAAATTATTGGCTCTACAGTTTGACATTTCCAGTCACTGTCCGGAATTTCTCCCCATCCCACGTGGCTACTGCAGATGTGTAACTGTTGGGTGGCTATTCGGCAGAGGAGAGCATGACAGCTGAACCCAATCCTGCCGTCGTCCAACATCAGCGCACCTTTAAACATGCACAATTATGGATCTACTCAGACCATATACAGAGAAGAGCTGAAGACTTTGCGGATATTTCTCAGCCTGTTTTAAAGATAAAAACATAAATTATGTCAAAATAAAATTTGCTGTCAAACATTAGAGCTCAGTGTCAGTTCTTGATGCAGCTTAGATTAGTTCACTGTTCAGGAACACAGTAGGATGGTTCTTCTAGACAATACCAAGCGCACGAAAATATCCCCTTTATGTAGGATACGATTCACGTTGGCTTTGCCTCTGTGTACTGTAGAGAATGAAGCTTCAATCTACAGAGTGGAACAGGAAAGTGGAAATACATAACCGAAATTCCGATGTGGGTGAAGGTCATGGTCAGGAGACATGCCACCGACTTATTGTCACAGCCTCTTGGGCCTGTTACACAGGAACGTGACAAAGATAAATCAGCCCATCTAGTCAGTTACACAAAATCATAGAATGGTTGCAGCACGCAACAGGCCATTCTGCACATCAAGCACTTGCCGAATCTCCGCTAGTCCCACTCCCCTGCCCTTTTCCCAGAGCCCTGCAATTCCCCCCTCAGATACCCATCCAACTCCATTTTGAAGAATAAGAGTAAGTCTGCCCCCACCATCGTTTCAGTCGGTGTATTCCAGATGTTAAACACTCGCAGCGTAAAACATTATTTTCTCATGTTGCCTTTGTTTCTTTTGCCAATCACCTTGAATCTCTGTCCTCTGGTTCTCGACCATTCTGTCAATGGGAACAGTTTCTCTCTAACTAATCTGTCCAGACCCCTCATGATTTTGAACATCTCTATTAAATCTCCTCTCAATCTGCGCTGCACCATGGAGAATAACTACAGCTTCTCCAGTCTATTCACGTAACTGATGTCCCTCATTGCAAGAATCATTATCGTGTATCTCTTATGTACCTTCGCTAAGGCCTTCACATCCTTCCTAAGGTGTGGTGCCCAGAATTGGGCACAGGGCTCCAGTTGGTGTCGAACCAGTGTTTTATACCGGTTCATCATAACATCCTGGACGTTTAACTCTATACCTCTACTTATGAAGCCTAGGATCCCGTAATCCTTTTGTAACTGCTTTTTCAATCCGCCCTGCCACCTTCAAATATTGGGGCAAACATAGCCCCAGGTCCCTCTATACGTGCACTCACTTTGGCATGGTTCCCTTTAATTTATATGTTCATTCCACATTCTTTCTATCAAAATGCATTACTTCATAACTCTCTGCATTAATTTTCATCTGTCACGTGTCCAGCCATTTCACCAGCCTGTCTTCCTGAAGTATATCACTATCGTCCTCACTGTTCACTATATTTCCAAGTTTTGTGCCATCTACAAATGTTGAAATTGTGCCCTGTACACCCACATCCAATTCATTAATATATATCAAGAAAAGCAGTGGTCCGAGAACGGACCCCTGGGGAACACCACTGTATACCTTCCTCCAGTCTGAAAAACAAACGTTCACCACTACTCACTGTTTCCATTAACTTTTCCAATTTAGGATCCATGCTGCCACTGTCCATTTTATTCCATTTTGCAAAGCCTATTATGTGGCACTTTGACAATCGCCTTTTTGAAATCCATGTACACGACGTCAACCGCATTACCATCATGAACACTTTTTGATACCTCATCAAAAAACTACATTAAGCTGGTTAAACACGATTTGTCTTTAACAAATCCGTGCTTGCTTTCCTTAATTAATCGACACCTATCGAATTTACTGCTAATTTTGTCCCTGATTACTATTTCTAAAAGCTTCCCCACTGCCGAGGTTAAACGGACTGGCCTGTTGTTGCTGGGTTGATCCTTACACACCTTTTCAACAATAGTGTAACATTTGCAATTATCAAGTCCTCTGGCACCATCCCCCGTATCTATCGAGGTTAGGAATATTATGGAGAGTACCTGCACCATTTCTGCACTCAATTCCCTCAATATCATGGAATGCATCCCATCCGCACTTGGTGATTTATTTACTTTAATACAGCCAGCCATTCTAATTCCTCGTCTTTATCAATTGTTAGCCTATCAAATGTCTCCACTACCTTCTCCTTCACTTTGTCTATGGCAGCAACCTCTTCCTTGGTGAAGGCTTATAAAAAGTGGTCGCTTATTACCTCAGCCATACCATCCGTCTCCATGCCAAGTCTCCTTTTAGGTCCCTAATTGGCCCCTCCCCTCCTCTTATAAAACTTTTAGTATTTTTATGCCTGAAGAAGACTTTTGGATTACCTTTTATGTTGGCTGCCATTCAATTCTCATATTCTCTCTCTCCCCCTCTTATTTTCCTTTTCACTTCTCCTCCAACTTTTCTATATATAGCCAGATTCTCAGATGTCCTTGCAACCAGATATCTGTCATAGGCGCTCTTTCTCTGCTTCATCATATTCTCTATCTCTTTCCTCATCTAGGGAGCCCTGACATTAGTGGCACTGCCTAGTCCTAGACTCACCAAACATCCGAAATAATTTATCTTAATCTACACTATATGTTCCTCTTAATATCTTAAAAATGCTATCAAATCACCCATTATCCTTCTAAATTCCAGGGAACGGAACCATAGTTTGTGTAATCTCTACTAGTAATGTAAACCTTGGAGTCGATGTAACATTCGAGTAAATCTATGCTTCAGTCTAAAAGGCTAATACGTACTTCCGAAGGTGTGGTGGGGAGAACTGAGCACAGTCTAACCAGGGCTTTGTATGGCTGCAGCGTATCTTCTACCCCTTTATTGTAGTCCTCCAGATATAAATACCAGCATTACATTAGTCTTTGTGGATTGTTTGCTGCACCTGTCCACGATATTTTAATGATATATTTACAAGGACCTTCAGTTTATTTCCACCTCCACTGATTCCTGCCTTTCACCATTTGGACAGTATTCGGATCTCTCGATTTTAGGTCCTAACTTGATATCTCGCACTTGCCTATATTTAAAACCATTTGCCACCGTTTTGAAAAGTCACTTAGCCTATAAATATATGTTTGTAATTTTATACGTCAATCTAAACTGCCTATCTCTGTGTCATCGTCAAACTTGGATATGTCGCTCTCAATCACATCATCTAAGTCGTTACCAACTAGGATGAATAGTTCAGGCTCAATACAGATTCCCCAGGGGCACCACGCGTCATATCTTGGCAATCAAAGTACCTGCCCATTATCCGTACACTCCATAACTTATCGCACAATTTCCTAACCAAGAGAGTAATTTGCCTTCAATCTTAGCGAACATTCTCTTATGTGGGACTGTACTGAATGTCTTGTTGTACATCTATGCTAGTTTTCTATGATGTATGAAACTGGGACTTACAAACTTTTTTGTTCCTCAACAGCTAATAGCTTCCCGTGATTTCTAAATTACTCCGAATTAACTTACTTGTTTCCAAAGTGAATGATGTCACACTTTTGAACAATGAACACGATTTGCCAAAATTTTGCACAACATTAAATCTGTCTCTGTTCCTTTGCTTACGTCCCGCTCCCATTTGCACTAATACAATGCATCCAAACTTTGGTTCATCTTCAAACTTGAATCTGCAGTACTCTGTTGCTCCATCCTAATCATGAATAAATATGGTGAAAAATTGAGATTCCAATAGAGATATCTGGGCAACAGCAATGCTGATGTCTGACACCACTGATAAAGAGCATGTCGTACGTGGGATAGAGACTGTATCTTAAGTGAAGCCGGTGGGAGGCAATCAGTCTGCGTTTTCTTTAGAAATGTGCTGTACAGGCGGGATGTGAGGTTAACCACTTTGGTAAGAAAAATAGAAAGTGGAATATTTTTAACTGGTGAGAGATTGGGATATATTGACGTTCACCGTTACATGGGTGTCCTTGTACAAGAATCACAGAAAATTAACCTGCAGTTACATAAAGTAATTAGGAAAGCAAATGGTATGTCAGCCTTTATGACAGAAACGATTGGTGTATAAGATTAGAGAAGTCTTACAGAAATTATTTAGGGCCTTGGTGAGACCACATCTGGAGTACTATGTACAGCTTTCGACTTCTTAACTAAGGAATGATATACTTGTCTCAGAGGTAGTTCAACGAAGATTTACTAGACTGATTCCTGGGATGGGGGATTGTCCTATGAGGAGATAGTGAGTAGACCATGCCTATATTCTCGAGAGTTTAGAAGAATCAGAGGTGATCTCGTTGAAACGTTTATAATTTTTAAGTGGCTTCACAAGGTATTTGCTGGGAGGATATTTCCCCTGGCTGGGGAGTCTAGAACTAGGCGTTACCAGTCTCAGAATAAGTGGTCAGCCATTTGGACTGAGAGCAGGAGACATTTCCTCACTCAAATTTTCGTGAATCTTTGCAATTTTCCACCCCTGAGGCCTGTGGATGTTCAGTCATTGAGCATACCCAAGTCAGCGATCGATAGATTATTGGAAGTTTTGAATCAAGGGATATGGGGATAGGGCGGGAAGATGGAGTTGTGGTACATCAGCAATAATTTATTGAATGGCAGACCAGGCATGGAGGGCCGGATGGCCCACCCCTGCTCCAATTACTTATATTGTTACTTCTGTCCCGCAGGACATATATCAGTGGTGTTGCAAAACTGCTCAGTATTTGTGTCCCAGCAGTAAGTATACCACCATTGCTGCGAGTCTAGTTAGTACTCATGTCTCAGCAGTACATATACCACACATGCAGTGTCAGCTGTGGCTCGGCTGGTAGCACCCTCGCCTCTGAGTCAGAAGGTTGTGGGTTCATTTCCCACTCCATGGGACTTGAGCACAAAAGAAGCAGGCTGACATTCCAAATGAGTATTGAGGGAATACTGCACTGTTGGAGGTGCTGCCTTTCAGATGAGAAAATAAACCTCGGCCTCACCTGCCCATTCAGGTGGACAGATATAACGCTTTGGATATTGTTGAGGGAGATGGCTTATCGGGGGAACACAGCAGCAGCCAGCTTCCTGGCACCATGGGTGGTTCTGCTGCACAGGACGGGAGGAAAAAGAATGGGAGAGCTATTGTAATAGGGGATTCTACTGTAAGGGGAATAGATAGGTGTTTCTGCGGCCGCAAACGAGACTCCAGGATGGAATGTTGCCTCGCTGGTGCAAGGGTCAAGGATGTCTCGGAGCTGCTGCAGGGCATTCTGGAGGGGGAGGGTAAACAGCCAGTTGTCGTGGTGCATATAGGTAAAAACTGGGATGAGGTCCTAAAAGATGAATCTAGGGAGTTAGGATGTAAACTAAAAAATAGGACCTCAAAGGTAGCTTTCTCAGGATTGCTACCTGTGCCACATGCTAGTCAGAGTAGAAATAGAAGGTTATTTGAGATGAATACGTGGCTAGAGGAATGGTGCAATGGAGAGTGATTCAAATTCCTGGAACATTGGGACCGGTTCTGGGGGAGGTGGGATCAGTACAAAACCGGGTGGATTGCAGCTGGTCAGGGCCGGGACCAATGTCCGAGGGGGAGTCTTCACTAGCGCTGTGGGGGAGGGTTTAAACGAAAATGGGAGGGTGTTGGGTATCTGTGCAGGGAGACAGAGGAAAGGGAAACAAGGATAGAAGCAAAAGACAGGAAGGAGAAAAGCAAAAGTGGCAGTCAGAGAAATCAAGGATTTAAATGAAACATGGCCACAGTAAATAATAATTCTAAAAGGTCTAAGTGTGTTAAAAAAAAACCTGAAGGCTTTGTGCCTTAATGCGAGGAGCACAGCTCAGCATTCAACACTATCGTCTCCAACAAGCTGGCCACCAAACTCCAAACTCTTGGCCTGAACACTTCCCTCTGCAACTGGACCCTGGACTTCCTATCAAACGGACCCCAGTATGTCAAATTAGGTAACCACACCTCCCCCCCCTGACCCTGAACATGGGGGCCCAACAAGGATGTGTGCTGAGCCCCCTCCTCTACTCCCTCTTCACCCACGACTCTGTGGCTGTTCATGGTACCAACACCATCATCAAGTTTGCGGATGATACCCCGGTAGTAGGCCAGATCACCAACAACGATGAGTCAGCCTACAGGGAGGAGGTCCAGCATCTCGTGAAGTGGTGCGCCGTTAACAACCTGGCCCTTACCATCAAGAAAACCAAAGAAATCATTGTGCACTTCAATGGGGCTGTGGTGGAAAGGGTGGACAGCTTTAAGTTCCTCAGAGTCCACATCACGGAAGACCTCTCCTGGTCCCTGTGGTGATTATTCTTTATGTTTAGTAAGAAGTATTGTGATTGGTTGTTTGTTTCCTGCCTTGGAATATATGCTGTAATCTCATTGGTAGTTGATGTCATGTGACTTGTGGTGGCCATCTTAAATTCAGTTCTTTCCAGCCTTTAGTTGGGACTGGGTGTTGAAGATGTGCTGCAGGATTTTTAAGTTAATAAAGCCTAGATTAGAAAGGCAAATCTATTCTTCATTTCAATTTATTAACTTTATGTCAGAATGGAGCGATATCTTCAACCAGAACGATTCAATGCTGACCCTAATTCTGCAGGAGTGGATGATAAATGGAAACACTGGTATGGTACATTAAAACCTTTTTGGGCGTGTTGGATCAAGAGTCTCTAAATAAGCTGAATATGCTGATCAACTACATTGCTCCGGATGTGTATAAGTATATTTTGGACTGTAAAACTTACGAAGTGGCTATTTCTACATTGGAAAAGATTTTTTTAAACCAAAGAATGAGGTATTTGCACGTCACCTTCTATCTGTCCGTAGGCAGCAGGTGGGAGAATCTTTGGATACATATTTACAAGCACTTCGGTGCCTTAGTGTTAACTGTAATTATAAGGCCGTGACGGCTGAAGAATATAAGGAAGAATCGGTACGGGATGCTTTTATTAATGGATTACTGTCTAGATCAATTCGTCAGCGGTTGTTAGAAAATAAGACTTTGGATCTTAAGAGTGCTTTTGAGCAAGCTTCTACATTGGATGTGGCTCAGAGAAGTTCGGATTCTTATGCTCTTTTTAATCGGCCTGTATCTGTGGTTTGGGCAGTTCCGGATGAAAAGGAATTATGTGGACTTAATAGGAGTGGTTTACTAGATCCTGAAACAGTTTCTACTTCAGCGGCTGTTGCCTCTAGGATTCAGAAGTGTTATTTTTGTGGGAACGTCCGGCACCCTCGTCTGAAGTGTCCTGCTCGGGAGGCTGTGTGTAGTAAATGCGGCAAGAGAGGTCATTACGCACGTGTGTGTAAATCATCAGGTTCAATTACCTCCTCTGTGACTATTCAGCCTTTAGATAGGGCGTTTATTGCATCAATTTCTGCTGCACATGCTCATGGCCTAAACAAAGCTATAGTTACGGCGCAAGTTAATGGGTTGGAAGTGAAGGCCCTTATAGATACGGGCAGTACCGAGAGTTTTATAAATCTTCAGTTTGCAAAGGAGAAGCACTTAAAAATTTCGCCTGTTTCCTATCAGGTGTGTATGGTTCAGACAACACTCACTTCACAAGTAGCTGTTTGTTGCCTTGTGAAATTGATTCTTCTAGGTAATACGCATACTGATATACACCTATCTGTTTTGCCTAATCTCTGTGCGGATATTTTGATTGGTCATGATGTGCTTCAGTTACACGAGTCTCTCAGTCTTTCATTTGGAGGGACTAAGCCGCCTTTATCTATTTGTGGATTAACCTCTTTATCCATTTCTCCATTATCACATTTTTCCAATTTGATGCTGGATTGTAAGCCAATTGCCACCAAGTCAAGAAGGTATAGCAGTCAGGATAGAGAATTTATTAATTCTGATGTTCAACGTCTCTTATTGGAAGGAATCATTGAACCTAGTTTTTCACCTTGGTGGGCACAGGTAGTTGTCACGACTAACGAGAGACATAAGAAACGAATGGTGATAGACTATTCCCAAACTATTAATAGGTATACTCAATTAGATGCGTACCCTTTGCCTGTGTCATGCTTCTCCTGTGCCATGTGGGAAATCAGGGACACTGTCCCTGACAACTATGTGTGCAGGAAGTGTGTCCAGCTGCAGCTCCTAGCAGACCGCATGGCGGCGCTGGAGCTGCGAATGGACTCACTCTGGAGCATACGCGATGCTGAGGATGTTGTGGATAGCACATTCAGTGAGTTGGTCACACCGCAGGTAAAGGCTAGCTCAGACAGTAAATGGGTGACCAAAAGGCAGGGTAAAGGCAGGAAGGTAGTGCAGGAGTCACCTGCGGTCATCTCCCTCCAAAACAGGTTTACCGTTTTGGGTACTGTTGGGGGAGATGACTTATCAGGGGAAGGCACCAGCAGCCAGGTTCAGGGCACCATGACTGGCTCTGCTGCACAGAAGGGCGGGAAAAAGAGGGATAGGGCTATAGTGATAGGGGATTCAATTGTAAGTGGGATAGATAGGAGTTTCTGTGGCCGAGACCGAGACTCCAAGATGGTATGTTGCCTCCCTGGTGCAAGGGTCAAGGATGTCTCGGAGCGGGTGCAGAGCATTCTGAAGGGGGAGGGGGATCAGCCAGTTGTCGTGGTACATGTAGGTACCAACGATGTAGGTAAAAAGAGGGAGGAGGTCCTACAAGCTGAATTTAGGGAGTTAGGAGCTAAATTGAAAAGTAGGACCTCAAAGGTAGTAATCTCTGGATTGCTACCAGTGCCACGAGCTAATAAGTTTAGAGAGAGTAAGATAGATAAGCTAAATACGTGGCTTGAGCAGTGGTGCAAGGGAGAGGGATTTAAATTCTCGAGGCATTGGAACCAGTTCTTGGGGAGGAGTGACCTGTACCAAGGGGACGGTCTACACCTGAACTGTGAGGGAGCCGATGTCCTCGGGGTAATATTTGCGAGGGCGGTTCGGGAGGATTTAAACTAATTTGGCAGGGGGATGGGAACCTAGGTAGTGGAAAAGAGGGAAGTCATATGAAGTTAGAAATAGATGGTAGAAAGGTGAGAAGCAATAAGCAAAGGAGAGAAACACAAAGGGCCAAACTAATTCATAATGAGAGTGTGAAAAAAGCAAGCCTGAAGGCTTTGTATCTTAATGCTAGAAGCATTAGGAACAAGGTGGATGAATTAGTTGTGGAAATAGAGGTAAACAAGTATGATTTGATTGGGATTACAGAAACGTGGCTGCAGGTAGGGCAAGGCTGGGAACTTAACATCCAGGGATATACAATATTTAGGAAGGATCGGCAAAAAGGTAGGGGAGGTGGTGTAGCATTGCTGGTAAAGGAGGGGATTAATGCAATGGAAAGGAAGGATATTAACTCGGATGAAACGGAATCTGTATGGGTAGAAATGAGAAATAGCAAGGGGAGGAAAACGTTAGTGGGTGTGATATATAGGCCTCCAAATAGTAATATGGAGGTGAGGGAAGGCATAAAAAGGGAAATTAGAGAAGCGTGCGATAAGAGCACAGCTGTCATCATGGGTGACTTTAATTTACATATTGATTGGACTACCCAAATTAGTAAAAATTCTGAGGAGGAGGAATTCCTGGAATGTTTTCGGGACGGTTATCTGGACCAATATGTCGAGGAGCCGACACGAGATCAGGCCATTTTAGACTGGGTATTGTGCAATGAGAAGGGACTTATCAGCAATCTTCTTGTACGAGGCCCCTTGGGTCAGAGCGATCATAATATGATCGAGCTCTCAGTCGAGATGGAGAGTGAGGAAATTGAATCAGAGACTAAGGTCCAGAACTTAAATAAATGGAATTACGAGGGTATGAGACGGGAATTGGGTAAGATTGATTGGGTGGTGTTTCTGGGGGGATTGACAGTGGATAGACAATGGCAAGCATTCAAAGATAGAATGGAAGAATTCCAGAACATGTTTATACCGGTTTGGCATAAAAATAAACCTAAAAAGGTGGCTCAACCGTGGATAACGAGGGAAATTAGGGACAGCATAAAATCAAAAAAAAGGGCATATCAACTGGCAAAAAAAAGCACCAGACCGGAAGATTGGGGGCAGTACAGGATACAGCAAAAGAGGACAAAGGGATTAATCAGGAAGGGGAAAATAGAATACGAAAGTAAACTTGCAGCAAACATAAAGACAGACTGCAAAAGCTTTTATCGGTATATCAGGAGGAAAAGACTGGTAAAATCCCAAGTCGGTCCCTTGCAGTCCGATTCGGGAGAATATATAATGGAGAATAAGGAAATGGCAGACCAATTAAACTCATACTTTGGTTCTGTATTCACAAAGGAGGAAACAAATAACCTCCCAGGAATATCGGCAAACATAGGGACTAATGAGAGGGAGGAGCTGACAGAAATTAGTATCTCTAGGGATATGGTGTTGGGTAAGTTGAGGGGACTGAAGGCCGACAAATCCCCGGGGCCTGATAAACTACATCCTAGGGTACTTAAGGAGGTGGCCCTGGAGATAGCAGATGCTCTAAGGATCATCTTCCGGAACTCCATTGACTCGGGAACAGTACCCGTGGATTGGAGGGTAGCTAATGTTACCCCAATATTTAAAAAGGGGGGTAGAGAGAAAGCAGGGAATTATAGACCAGTAAGCCTTACATCGGTTGTGGGCAAAATGCTAGAGTCCATTATTAAGGATAAAATAGCGGAGCACTTGACAAATGGGGAAAGGATCGGACAGAGTCAACATGGATTTACAAAGGTTAAATCGTGTTTGACTAATCTGCTGGAATTTTTTGAGGAAGTAACTGGTAAAATAGATGGGGGAGAGCCAGTGGATGTGGTGTACCTTGACTTCCAGAAAGCCTTCGATAAGGTTCCACACAAAAGATTATCATGCAAAATTAAGGCTCATGGGATTGGTGGCAAAGTATTAACGTGGATAGAGAACTGGCTGGCGGATAGAAAACAGAGAGTTGGAATAAACGGCTCGTTTTCGGAGTGGCAGGCAGTGACCAGCGGGGTGCCGCAAGGATCTGTCCTGGGACCCCAGCTGTTCACAATATATATAAATGATCTGGATCAGGGAATTGGATGCAATATTTCCAAATTCGCTGACGACACTAAACTAGGAGCAGGGGTGGGCTCTGATGAGGATGTCAGGAGGCTACAGTGCGATTTGGACAGGTTGGGGGAATGGGCGGATACGTGGCAGATGCACTATAATGTGGATAAATGCGAGGTTATCCACTTTGGGGGTAAAAACAGGAGGGTAGATTATTAGCTAAATGGCAATAGATTGGGAGATGGGGAAGTGCAGAGGGACCTGGGTGTTCTTGTGCACCAGTCACTGAAGGAGAGCATGCAGGTGCAACAGGCGATTAAGAAGGCAAATGGTATGTTGGCCTTCATATCAAGGGGGTTCGAGTATAGGAATAGGGATACCTTACTACAGCTGTACAAGGTGCTGGTGAGACCGCATCTGGAGTATTGTGTACAGTTTTGGTCGCCCCATCTGCGGAAGGATGTTCTTGCCATGGAAAGAGTGCAGCGGCGATTCACCAGGCTGATACCTGGAATGGCGGGAATGACCTACGAGGAGAGATTGAATAGCTTGGGCTTGTACTCACTGGAGTTTAGAAGATTGAGAGGGGATCTCATCGAAACATATAAAATTATGGCAGGCCTGGACAGGCTGAATTCAGAGAGAATGTTTCCAATGGCAGGGGAGCACAGAACCAGGGGCCACAGTCTAAAAATAGCGGGCAAATCATTTAAAACAGAGATGAGGAAGAATTTCTTCACTCAAAGAGTGGTGAGCCTGTGGAATTCCCTGCCACAGAGGGCTGTGAAGGCTAATTCAATAAATATTTTCAAGAGAGAATTGGATATATTTCTGATGGCTAAGGGGATTAAGGGTTACGGAGAAAAGGCGGGGACGGGGTACTGAACTGGTAAGATCAGCTAAGATCTCAGACGAAGATCAGCCATGATCTCATTGAATGGCGGAGCAGGCTCGAAGGGCCGAATGGCCTACTCCTGTTCCTATCTCTATGTTTCTATGTTTCTATGTTTCTAAGATTGATGAGCTTATCAGTAAAGTATCTCAGTATAAGGTTTTTAGCACTATTGGCCTAAAGAGTGCTTATCATCAGATTCCAATTGTTAAGAAGGATCAACCATATACGGCCTTTGAGGCTGGTGGAAAGCTGTATCAGTTTTGCTGAATACCACTTGGTGTTACTAATGGTGTTGCTTGTTTTCAACGGGCAATGGATGCTTTTAGAAGTGATAACTCTCTCTCTGACACCTTTTCATACTTAGATGACATCACGGTGTGTGGCAAATCAAGGGTGGAGCATGATTCTAATTTAGAAAGATTCCTTCAAGCTGCGGAAAAAGTTGGTGTAACTTTCAATAAAGAGAAGTGTACCTTTTCGACCACTGAGGTAAATCTACTGGGGTACATTATCTCGGGAAACAAGATTAAACCAGACCCAGAACGTCTGCGACCATTGATTGATTTACCTTGTCCTACTAATTCTAAGGCTTTGCAACGAGTTGTTGGACGGTTTTCTTACTATTCTCATTGGATTGCAAATTTTTCACAGAAGATCCAGCCTCTTATTCGGGTTACGACATATCCTCTATCATGGGAGGCCAGGACATGTTTTGATAACTTTAAAAAGGATATCCTTGGAGCAGTTGTGCATTCTATTGATGAGCAGGTTCCTTTTGTGATTGAGACGGACGCTTCTGATTTTGCAATTGGGGCTACTCTGAACCAAAATGGAAGACCTGTGGCCTTTTTCTCACGTACCTTGAACAATAGTGAAAAAAGGCATTCTTCAATAGAGAAAGAGGCGTATGCAATAGTAGAAGCACTGTGTAAATGGAGACGTTATTTATCGGGGTGACATTTTACGTTGGTAACTGATCAAAAGTCTGTGTCCTTTATGTTTGATGTCAAACATTTTGGAAAGATTAAGAATGATAAAATAATGAGGTGGAGGATTGAGTTGGCATGTTACCATTTTGATATAGTTTTTCGTCCGGGGAAGGATAATGTCGCTGCTGATGCGCTGTCGAGGGCTTATTGTTCTGTGATTCACGGAGATATGCTTATTAATCTTCACAATGCCTTATGCCATCCTGGGGTTACGAGGATGATACACTTCGTACGCAGTAAGAATTTGCCCTTTTCAGTTGAAGACGTCAAGCGGATGACTTCATCATGTTCTATCTGTGCTCGGTGTAAACCGAATTTCTTTAAGCCTCAACGAGCTCATCTTATAAAGGCTACTTCTCCTTTTGAACGTTTGAGCGTCGATTTTAAGGGGCCTCTTCCTTCAACTACACAAAACCGATATATATTTACTGTTGTGGATGAGTTTTCAAGGTTCCCTTTTGCTTTTCCTTGCGCAGATGTATCAGCTGCTACAGTTACCAAATGTCTGACTCAACTTTTTGTCTTCTTTGGGATGCCTGCGTATATCCATTCGGATCAGGGAAGTTCTTTTATGTCTTCCCAGTTGAAGGAATACCTTCAGAGTTGGGGAATTTCTACTAGCAGAACTACCCCGTATAATCCCCAGGGTAATGTACAGTGCGAACGATACAATGGGGTGATCTGGAAGGCAGTTATGTTGGCTTTGACATCCCGGAACCTTAAGAATAAACAGTGGGAAATGGTACTGCCTGATGCCCTGCATTCCATTAGATCATTGCTTTCAACGGCTACTAATGTGACCCCCCACGAAAGGCTCTTTAACTATCCGCGGAGATCTACTACGGGATATTCGGTACCTTCATGGCTTACTATGCAGGGACCTGTGCTGCTTCGACGCCATTTTAGATTGTCAAAATATGATCCTTTAGTGGAGGAGGTGGAGCTGTTGGAGGCAAATTCCCAATATGCTCATATTCGATTCCAAGATGGGAAAGAAAGTACCGTTTCAATTAAAGACTTGGCTCCTTGTGGTGGCCAGCCCTCTTCTGAGGATATTAACAGTAGTCATGATTCAGATAATGTGGATGCTGTTACAGATACTACGAATATTTCCAATCCGACTGCAGATAGTTATACTTCTATTAGTCAGCCCTCGATGGATGTTCATGACCGTCCCAGTTTACCTCCTGATGGGATTTCTAATCCGGGAACCGTTGAAAATCGGGATATGGATAGCCTTCCTGCAAAAGATACTTCTGTGTCTCCTGGTGTGGGAGGGCAAGGAATTTCACCAAGGTTAAGAAGGTCGACACGAACAAGATATCCGGTCGACCGATTGAAAATGGACTTTTAAATTGATAGTAATGTTTTAAAGTTGTTGAAATATTATATTATATTGTTTTAGTTGAGAGATACTTAATACTTATGTGCAATGTTACTATTTGTTGTTGCTCACTTAGTATTGTGTCATGTTGAATAGTTTTATTTTGTCTGTGCATAGTTTTAGTTGTAAATAATTAATTATAAATTGTAAAGGTTATTTAGGTTGGAGTATATTTTAAAAGGAGGGGTGAATGTGGTGATTATTCTTTATGTTTAGTAAGAAGTATTGTGATTGGTTGTTTGTTTCCTGCCTTGGGATATATGCTGTAATCTCATTGGTAGTTGATGTCATGTGATTTGTGGTGGCCATCTTTATTTCAGTTCTTTCCAGCCTTTAGTTGGGACTGGGTGTTGAAGATGTGCTACAGGATTTTTAAGTTAATAAAGCCTAGATTAGAAAGGCAAATCTATTCTTCATTTCAGTCCCTCAATACCTCCTCTCTGGTGAAGAAGGCCCAGCAGCGCCTATATTTCCTACGGAGGCTGAAGGGATGTAACCTGTCACCTCTGATCCTCTCTAACTTTTACCGCTGCACAATAGAGAGCATCCTGACAAACTGTATCACAGTATGGTATGGCAGCTGTAGCTACTATGACCAGAAAGCCCTGCAGAAGGTACTCAAAACTGCCCAGCGCATTACCGGCACCCGGTTACCGACCATAGAGCACATATACCAGAAATGCTGTTTACGGAGGTCACGGTCCATCATCAAAGACCCTACCCACCCCAGCCTCAGTCTGTTCACCCTCCTGCCATCTGGGAGATGCTACAGATGCATTCACACCCGTACGACCAGATTTAGGAACAGCTTCTTCCCCAGGGCTGTCATCCTACTGAACTCCACAAATAAACTCTAAAGCTTGCACATCTGCCAATGCACTTTATTATAGTTATGTTTATGTTAATGTATTACAAGCCAAATGTATGTTGAATGTTTAAATGTCTTAATCTAAATGTACACTCTCGGGAGCCGCAAGCCTACATTTCGTTGTACTGAACTTGTGCACTAACAATGACAATAAAAGTTGATTTGATTTGGTTTGATTTGAAGGTGGATGAATTAGCTGTGCAAATAGAGGTAAACGGATATGATATGATTGGGATTATGGAAACATGGCTCCAGTGTGACCAACGCTGGGAACGCAACATCCAGGGTTATTCAATATTCAGGAAAGACAGGCAAAAAGGAAAAGGAGGTGAGGTAGCATTGCTGGTTAAAGAGGAGATTAACACAATTGTAAGGAAGGATATTAGCTCTGATGATGTGGAATTTGTATGGGTAATGCTGAGAAATACCGAGGGGCAGCAAGTGATAGTTGGAGTTGTATACAGACCACGAAACAGTAATGCAGAAGTTGGGGATGGCATTATAAGGGAAATTAGAGATGCTTGCAATAAAGGCACAGCAGTTATCCTTGCGGGCT
This sequence comes from Somniosus microcephalus, assembly GCF_052327205.1. Lineage (NCBI taxonomy): Eukaryota > Metazoa > Chordata > Chondrichthyes > Squaliformes > Somniosidae > Somniosus > Somniosus microcephalus. The sequence goes on from NW_028225181.1 coordinate 17,940,817, forward strand.
CCGTGCGTATGAGGCAGCTAAGTGTCTTTTGCTGATTGGTGCGCTCGGCTCGTTAAGAAAAAAGCATTTCACTGACAGGATTTCACTTGTTGTATTTGGTTATGTGACAAATAAAATTGAAATTGAAATTGGATGACTTTAATCTACATATAGATTGGGCTAACCAAATTAGTAACAATAATGTGCAGGAGGAATTCCTGGAGTGTATACGGGATCGTTACCTGGACCAATATGTCGAGGAACCAACTAGAGATCAGGCCATTATAGACTGGGTATTATGTAATGAGCAATGAATAATTAGCAATCTTGTTTTGCGATGCCCCTTGGGGCGGAGCAATCATAATATGATAGAATTCTTCATTAAGAAGGAGAGTGAAGTATTTGGCTCAGAGACTAGGGTCCTGAATTTAATAAAGGAAACTACGATGGTATAAGGTGCGAGTTGGGTAGGATGAATTGGGGAATGTTACTCAAAGGGTTGACGGTGGATAGGCAATGGCAAACATTCAAAGACCACATGGATGAACTACAGAATTTGTTCATCCCAGTTTGGCATAACAATAAAACAAAAAAGTTGACTCAACCATGGCTAACGAGGGAAATTAGGGAGAGCATAAGATCAAAGGAGATGACATATAAATTGGCCAGAAAAAGCAGCAAACCTGATGATTGAGAGCAGTTTAGGATTCAGCAAAGGAGGACAAAAGGATTAATTAAGAGGGGGAAATAGAATATGAGAGTAAGCTTGCAGGGAACATAAAAACTGACTGTAAAAGTTTCCATAGATATGTGAAGTGAAAAAGATTGGTGAAGTCAAGCATAGGTCGCTTACAGTCAGAATCAGAGGAATATATAATGGAGAACATAGAAATGCAGCCGAATTAAATACACACTTTGGCTCTGTCTTCACAAAGGACGACACAAATAACCTCCCAGAGATGTCGGGGATCATAGGATCTAAGGAGAGGGAGGATTTGAATGAAATCAGTATTTGTAGGGAAATGGTGTTAGGGAAATTGACGGGATTGAAGGCCGATATATCCCCAGGGCCTGATAATCTACATCCTAGGGTACTTAAGGAAGTGGCCCTAGAAATAGTAGATGCATTGCTGGTCATCTTCCAAAATTCTATAAACTCTGGGACAGTTCCCATGGATTGGAGGGTAGCTAATGTTACCCCACTATTCAAAAAAGGTGGTAGAGAGAAAACAGGGATTTATACACCGTTAAGCCAGACATCGGTAGTGAGGAAAATGCTAGAGTCCATTATAAAAGATGTAATAACAGAGCACTTGGAAAACAGTGACAGGATCGGACAAAGTCAACATGGATTTACAAAAGGTAAATCATGCTTGAATAACGTACTGCAATTTTTTGAGGATGTAACTGGTAGAATAGATAAGGGAGAACCAGTGGATGTGGTGTATTTGGACTTTAAGAAGGCTTTCGATAAGGTCACACATAATAGATTAACGTGTAAAGTTAAGGCACATGGGATTGGGGGCAAAATACTGTCTTGGATAGGGAACTGGTTGCCAGACAGGAAGCAAAGAGTTGGAATAAATGGATCTTTATCCGAGTGGCAGGCAGTGACTAGTGGGGTACTGCAGGGATCAGTCCCATGACCCCAGCTATTCACAATATATATTAATGAACCAGACGAGGGAACTAGATCTAATATCTCCAAGTTTGCAGATGACACAAACCTGGGTGGGCGTGTGTGCTGTGAGGAGGATGCCGAGAAACTCCAGGATGACTTGGACAGGTTGGGTGATTAGACAGATGCTTGGCAGATGCAGTATAATGTGGATAAATGCGAGGTTATCCACTTTGGTGCCAAAAACAGGAAGGCAGATTATTATCTGAACGGCAATAGATTGGGAGAAGGAGAAATGCAACGAGACCTGGGTGTCCTTGTGCACCAGTCGCTGAAGGTAAGCATGCAGGTGCAGTAGGCGGTTAAGAAGGCAAATGGCATTTTGGCCTTCGCAGCGAGAGGGTTTGAGTACAGAAACAAGGATGTCTTGCTGCAGTTGTACAGGGCCTTCGTGAGACTACACCTTGAATATTGTGTGCAGTTTTGTTCGCCTTATCTGAGGAAGAATGTTCTTTCCATGGAGGGAGTGCAGCGAAGATTCACCAGCCTGATACCTGGGATGGCAGGAAGGACGTATGAGGAGAGTTTGGGTCGATTGGGCTTATACTCGCTGGAGTTTAGAAGAATGAAAGGGGATCTCATTGAAACTTATAAAATTCTAACAAGACTAGACAGATTGGATGCAGGAAGGATGTTCCCATTGGCAGGGGCGTCCAGAACCAGCGGTCACAGTCTAAGGATAAGGGGCAAGCCATTTACGACTGAGATGAGAAGGAATGGCTTCACCCAGAAAGTGGTGAACCTGTGGAATTCTCTACCACACAAGGCGGTTGAGGCCAATTCATTAAATATATTGAAGAAGGAGTTGGATATATTTGTTGAGGCTAAAGGGATCAAGGGAGATGGGGAAAAGGCAGGGACAGGGTACTGAATTTGAATGGCCAGCCATGATCTCATTCAATGGCGGAGCAGTCTCGCGGGGCCGAATGGCATACTCCTGTTCCTATCTTCTATGTTTCCATGTAGAAGATCTTACGGCACTATTTCGAAGAAGAGCAGGGGCGTTTCCCTGGTGTCCTGGCCAATATTCATCCCTCAATCAACATTACTAAAATAAGCAGAAATATGTCGTTTATCACATTGCTGTTTGTTGGAGCTTGCTCTGTGCCAGTTGGCTGCCACGTTTCCTACATTACAACACCGCGACGACACTTCATAAATACCTCTCTAAAGTGCTTTGGGAAGTCGGGTGGACGTCAAAGGCGTTATATAAATAAAATACTTTCTCCCTGTCACTGCTGCAAAACTGGTCAGTGCTGGTGTCCCAGCAGTAGGTGTTCCACCAGTGCTGCAAAACTAGTCAGTGCTGGTGTCCCAGCAGTAGGTGTTCCACCAGTGCTGCAAAACTGGTCAGTGCTGGTGTCCCAGCAGGAGGTGTTCCACCGGTGTTGCAAAACTGGTCAGAGCTGGTGTCCCAGGAGTAGATGTTCCACGGGTGCTGCAAAACTGGTCAGTGCTGGTGTCCCAGCAGTAGGTGTTCCACCAGTGCTGCAAAGCTGGTCAGTGCTGGTGTCCCAGCAGTAGGTGTTCCACCGGTGCTGCAAAACTGGTCAGTGCTGGTGTCCCAGCAGTAGGTGTTCCACCGGTGCTGCAAAACTGGTCAGTGCTGGTGTCCCAGCAGTAGGTGCTCCACCAGTGCTGCAAAACTGGTCAGTGCTGGTGTCCCAGCTGTAGGTGTTCCACCAGTGCTGCAAAACTGGTCAGTGCTGGTGTCCCAGCAGTAGGTGTTCCACCAGTGCTGCAAAACTGGTCAGTGCTGGTGTCCCAGCAGTAGGTGTTCCACCGGTGCTGCAAAACTGGTCAGTGCTGGTGTCCCAGCAGTAGGTGCACCACCAGTGCTGCAAAACTGGTCAGTGCTGGTGTCCCAGCAGTAGGTGTTCCACCAGTGCTGCAAAACTGGTCACTGCTGGTGTCCCAGCAGTAGGTGTTCCACCAGTGCTGCAATACTGGTCAGTGCTGGTGTCCCAGCAGTAGGTGTTCCACCGGTGCTGCAAAACTGGTCAGTGCTGGTGTCCCAGCAGTAGGTGTTCCACCAGTGCTGCAATACTGGTCAGTGCTGGTGTCCCAGCAGTAGGTGTTCCACCGGTGCTGCAAAACTGGTCAGTGCTGGTGTCCCAGCAGTAGGTGTTCCACCGGTGCTGCAAAACTGGTCAGTGCTGGTGTCCCAGCAGTAGGTGTTCCACCAGTGCGGCAAAACTGGTCAGTGCTGGTGTCGCAGCAGTAGGTGTTCCACCGGTGCTGCAAAACTGGTCAGTGCTGGTGTCCCAGCAGTAGGTGTTCCACCAGTGCTGCAATACTGGTCAGTGCTGGTGTCCCAGCAGTAGGTGTTCCACCGGTGCTGCAAAACTGGTCAGTGCTGGTGTCCCAGCAGTAGGTGTTCCACCAGTGCTGCAAAACTGGTCAGTGCTGGTGTCCCAGCAGTAGGTGTTCCACCGGTGCTGCAAAACTGGTCAGTGCTGGTGTCCCAGCAGTAGGTGCTCCACCAGTGCTGCAAAACTGGTCAGTGCTGGTGTCCCAGCAGTAGGTGTTCCACCAGTGCTGCAAAACTGGTCAGTGCTGGTGTCCCAGCAGTAGGTGTTACACTAGTGCTGCAAAACTGGTCAGTGCTGGTGTCCCAGCAGTAGGTGTTCCACCAGTGCTGCAAAACTGGTCAGTGCTGGTGTCCCAGCAGTAGGTGTTCCACCAGTGCTGCAAAACTGGTCAGTGCTGGTTGTTCCAGCAGCAGGAGTTCCACCAGTTCTGCAAAACTGGTCAGTGCTGGTGTCCCAGCAGTAGGTGTTCCACCGGTGCTGCAAAACTGGTCAGAGCTCGTGTCCCATCAGTAGGTGTTCCACCAGTGCTGCAAAACTGGTCAGTGCTGGTGTTCCAGCAGTAGGTGTTCCACCGGTTCTGCAAAACTGGTCAGTGCTCGTGTCCCAGAAGTAGGTGTTCCACCGGTGCTGCAAAACTGGTCATTGCTGGTGTCCCAGCAGTAGGTGTTCCACCAGTGCTGCAAAACTGGTCAGTGCTGATGTTCCAGCAGTAGGTGTTCCACCGGTTCTGCAAAACTGGTCAGTGCTCGTGTCCCAGAAGTAGGTGTTCCACCGGTGCTGCAAAACTGGTCAGTGCTGGTGTCCCAGCAGTAGGTGTTCCACCAGTGCAGCAAAACTGGTCAGTGCTGGTGTCGCAGCAGTAGGTGTTCCACCAGTGCGGCAAAACTGGTCAGTGCTGGTGTCCCAGCAGTAGGTGTTCCACCGGTGCTGCAAAACTGGTCATTGCTGGTGTCCCAGCAGTAGGTGTTCCACCGGTGCTGCAAAATTGGTCAGTGCTGGTGTCCCAGCAGTAGGTGTTCCACCGGTGCTGCAAAACTGGTCAGTGCTGGTGTCCCAGCAGTAGGTGTTCCACCAGTGCGGCAAAACTGGTCAGTGCTGGTGTCGCAGCAGTAGGTGTTCCACCAGTGCTGCAATACTGGTCAGTGCTGGTGTCCCAGCAGTAGGTGCTCCACCAGTGCTGCAAAACTGCTCGGTGCTGGTGTCCCAGCAGTAGGTGTTCCACCAGTGCTGCAAAACTGGTCAGTGCTGGTGTCCCAGCAGTAGGTGTTCCACCAGTGCTGTATAACTGGTCAGTGCTGGTGTCGCAGCAGTAGGTGTTCCACCAGTGCTGCAAAACTGGTCAGTGCTGGTGTCCCAGCAGTAGGTGTTCCACCGGTGCTGCAAAACTGGTCATTGCTGGTGTCCCAGCAGTAGGTGTTCCACCAGTGCTGCAAAACTGGTCAGTGCTGGTGTCCCAGCAGTAGGTGTTCCACCAGTGCTGCAAAACTGGTCAGTGCTGGTGTCCCAGCAGTAGGTGTTCCAACAGTGCTGCAATCCTGGTCAGAGCTGGTGTCCCAGCAGTAGGTGTTCCACCAGTGCTGCAAAACTGGTCAGTGCTGGTGTCCCAGCAGTAGGTGTTCCACCAGTGCTGCAAAACTGGTCAGTGCTGGTGTCCCAGCAGTAGGTGTTCCACCAGTGCTGCAAAACTGGTCAGTGCTGGTGTCCCAGCAGTAGGTGTTCCACCGGTGCTGCAAAACTGGTCAGTGCTGGTGTCCCAGCAGTAGGTGCACCACCAGTGCTGCAAAACTGGTCAGTGCTGGTGTCCCAGCAGTAGGTGTTCCACCAGTGCTGCAAAACTGGTCACTGCTGGTGTCCCAGCAGTAGGTGTTCCACCAGTGCTGCAATACTGGTCAGTGCTGGTGTCCCAGCAGTAGGTGTTCCACCGGTGCTGCAAAACTGGTCAGTGCTGGTGTCCCAGCAGTAGGTGTTCCACCAGTGCTGCAATACTGGTCAGTGCTGGTGTCCCAGCAGTAGGTGTTCCACCGGTGCTGCAAAACTGGTCAGTGCTGGTGTCCCAGCAGTAGGTGTTCCACCGGTGCTGCAAAACTGGTCAGTGCTGGTGTCCCAGCAGTAGGTGTTCCACCAGTGCGGCAAAACTGGTCAGTGCTGGTGTCGCAGCAGTAGGTGTTCCACCGGTGCTGCAAAACTGGTCAGTGCTGGTGTCCCAGCAGTAGGTGTTCCACCAGTGCTGCAATACTGGTCAGTGCTGGTGTCCCAGCAGTAGGTGTTCCACCGGTGCTGCAAAACTGGTCAGTGCTGGTGTCCCAGCAGTAGGTGTTCCACCAGTGCTGCAAAACTGGTCAGTGCTGGTGTCCCAGCAGTAGGTGTTCCACCGGTGCTGCAAAACTGGTCAGTGCTGGTGTCCCAGCAGTAGGTGCTCCACCAGTGCTGCAAAACTGGTCAGTGCTGGTGTCCCAGCAGTAGGTGTTCCACCAGTGCTGCAAAACTGGTCAGTGCTGGTGTCCCAGCAGTAGGTGTTACACTAGTGCTGCAAAACTGGTCAGTGCTGGTGTCCCAGCAGTAGGTGTTCCACCAGTGCTGCAAAACTGGTCAGTGCTGGTGTCCCAGCAGTAGGTGTTCCACCAGTGCTGCAAAACTGGTCAGTGCTGGTTGTTCCAGCAGTAGGAGTTCCACCAGTTCTGCAAAACTGGTCAGTGCTGGTGTCCCAGCAGTAGGTGTTCCACCGGTGCTGCAAAACTGGTCAGAGCTCGTGTCCCATCAGTAGGTGTTCCACCAGTGCTGCAAAACTGGTCAGTGCTGGTGTTCCAGCAGTAGGTGTTCCACCGGTTCTGCAAAACTGGTCAGTGCTCGTGTCCCAGAAGTAGGTGTTCCACCGGTGCTGCAAAACTGGTCATTGCTGGTGTCCCAGCAGTAGGTGTTCCACCAGTGCTGCAAAACTGGTCAGTGCTGGTGTTCCAGCAGTAGGTGTTCCACCGGTTCTGCAAAACTGGTCAGTGCTCGTGTCCCAGAAGTAGGTGTTCCACCGGTGCTGCAAAACTGGTCAGTGCTGGTGTCCCAGCAGTAGGTGTTCCACCAGTGCAGCAAAACTGGTCAGTGCTGGTGTCGCAGCAGTAGGTGTTCCACCAGTGCGGCAAAACTGGTCAGTGCTGGTGTCCCAGCAGTAGGTGTTCCACCGGTGCTGCAAAACTGGTCATTGCTGGTGTCCCAGCAGTAGGTGTTCCACCGGTGCTGCAAAATTGGTCAGTGCTGGTGTCCCAGCAGTAGGTGTTCCACCGGTGCTGCAAAACTGGTCAGTGCTGGTGTCCCAGCAGTAGGTGTTCCACCAGTGCGGCAAAACTGGTCAGTGCTGGTGTCGCAGCAGTAGGTGTTCCACCAGTGCTGCAATACTGGTCAGTGCTGGTGTCCCAGCAGTAGGTGCTCCACCAGTGCTGCAAAACTGCTCGGTGCTGGTTTCCCAGCAGTAGGTGTTCCACCAGTGCTGCAAAACTGGTCAGTGCTGGTGTCCCAGCAGTAGGTGTTCCACCAGTGCTGTATAACTGGTCAGTGCTGGTGTCGCAGCAGTAGGTGTTCCACCAGTGCTGCAAAACTGGTCAGTGCTGGTGTCCCAGCAGTAGGTGTTCCACCGGTGCTGCAAAACTGGTCATTGCTGGTGTCCCAGCAGTAGGTGTTCCACCAGTGCTGCAAAACTGGTCAGTGCTGGTGTCCCAGCAGTAGGTGTTCCACCAGTGCTGCAAAACTGGTCAGTGCTGGTGTCCCAGCAGTAGGTGTTCCAACAGTGCTGCAATCCTGGTCAGAGCTGGTGTCCCAGCAGTAGGTGTTCCACCAGTGCTACAAAACTGGTCAGTGCTGGTGTCCCAGCAGTAGGTGTTCCACCAGTGCTGAAAATTGGTCAGTGCTGGTGTCCCAGCAGTAGGTGTTCCACCAGTGCTGCAAATGTTGGTCAGTGCTGGTGTCCCAGCAGTAGGTGTTCCACCAGTGCAGCAAAACCGGTCAGTGCTGGTGTCCCAGCAGTAGGTGTTCCACCAGTGCTGCAAAACTGGTCAGTGCTGGTATCCCAGCAGTAGGTGTTCCAGCAGTGCTGCAAAACTGGTCAGTGCTGGTGTCCCAGCAGTAGATGTTCCACCAGTGCTGCAAAACTAGTCAGTGCTGGTGTCCCAGCAGTAGGTGTTCCACCAGTGATGCAAAACTGGTCAGTGCTGGTGTCCCAGCAGTAGGTGTTCCACCGGTGTTGCAAAACTGGTCAGACCTGGTGTCCCAGGAGTTGGTGTTCCACCAGTGCTGCAAAGCTGGTCAGTGCTGGTGTCCCAGCAGTAGGTGTTCCACCGGTGCTGCAAAACTGGTCAGTGCTGGTGTCCCAGCAGTAGGTGATCCACCGGTGCTGCAAAACTGGTCAGTGCTGGTGTCCCAGCAGTAGGTGTCCCACCGGTGTTGCAAAACTGGTCAGAGCTGGTGTCCCAGCAGTAGGTGTCCCACCGGTGCTGCAAAACTGGTCCGTGCTGGTGTCCCAGCAGCAGGTGTTCCACCGGTGCTGCAAAACTGGTCAGTGCTGGTGTCCCAGCAATAGGTGTTCCACCAGTGCTGCAAATGTTGGTCAGTGCTGGTGTCCCAGCAGTCGGTGTTCCACCGGTGCTGCAAAACTGGTCAGTGCTGGCGTCCCAGCAGTAGGTGTTCCACCAGTGCTGCAAAACTGGTCAGTGCTGGTGTCCCAGCAGGAGGTGTTCCAGCAGTGCTGCAAAACTGGTCAGTGCTGGTGTCCCAGCAGTAGGTGTTCCACCGGTGCTGCAAAACTGGTCAGTGCTGGTATCCCAGCAGTAGGTGTTCCACAATTGCTGCAAAACTGGTCAGTGCTAGTGTCCCAGCAGTAGGTGTTCCACCAGTGCTGCAAAACTGATCAGTGCTGGTGTCCCAGCAGTAGGTGTTCCACCGGTGCTGCAATACTGGTCAGTGCTGGTGTCCCAGCAGTAGGTGTTCCACCAGTGCTGCCAAACTGGTCAGTGCTGGTGTCCCAGCAGTAGGTCTTCCACCGGTGCTGCAAAGCTGGTCAGTGCTCGTGTCCCAGCAGTAGGTATTCCACCGGTGCTGCAAAACTGGTCAGTGCTGGTGTCCCAGCAGTAGGTGTTCCACCAGTGCTGCAAAACTGGTCAGTGCTGGTGTCCCAGCAGAAGGTGTTCCACCGGTGCTGCAAAAGCGGTCAGTGCTGGTGTCCCAGCAGTAGGTGTTCCACCGAAGCTGCAAAACTGTTCAGTGCTGGTGTCCCAGCAGTAGGTGTTCCACCAATGCTGCAAAACCGGTCAGTGCTGGTGTCCCAGCAGTATGTGTTCCACCAATGCTGCAAAACGGGTCAGTGCTGGTGTCCCAGCAGTAGGTGTTATGCAGTGCTGCAAAACTGGTCAGTGCTGGTGTCCCAGCAGTAGCTGTTCCACCAGTGCTGCAAAACAGGTCAGAACTGGTGTCCCAGCAGTAGGTGTTCCACCAGTGCTGCAAATTTTGGTCAGTGCTGGTGTCCCAGGAGTAGGTGTTCCACCGGTGCTGCAAAACTGGTCAGTGCTGGTGTCCCAGCAGTAGGTGTTCCACCGGTGCTGCAAAACTGGTCAGTGCTGGTGTCCCAGCAGTAGGTGTTACACCGGTGCTGCAAAACTGGTCAGTGCTGGTGTCCCAGCAGTAGGTGTTCCACCGGTGCTGCAAAACTGGTCAGTGCTGGTTTCCCAACAGTAGGTGTTCCACCAGTGCTGCAAAACTGGTCAGTGCTGGTGTCCCAGCAGTAGGTGCTCCACCAGTGCTGCATAACTGGTCAGTGCTGGTGTCCCAGCAGTAGGTGCTCCACCAGTGCTGCATAACTGGTCAGAGCTGGTGTCCCAGCAGTAGGTGTTCCACCAGTGCTGAAAATTGGTCAGTGCTGGTGTCCCAGCAGTAGGTATTCCACCAGTGCTGCAAATGTTGGTCAGTGCTGGTGTCCCAGCAGTAGGTGTTCCACCAATGCTGCAAAACCGGTCAGTGCTGGTGTCCCAGCAGTAGGTGATCCACCAGTGCTGCAAAACGGGTCAGTGCTGGTGTCCCAGCAGTAGGTGTTCCACCAGTGCTGCAGAACTGGTCAGTGCTGGTGTCCCAGCAGTAGGTGTTCCTCCGGTGCTGCAAAACTGGTCAGTACTGGTATCCCAGCAGTAGGTGATCCACCAGTGCTGCAAATGTTGGTCAGTGCTGGTGTCCCAGCAGTAGGTGTTCCACCGGTGCTGCAAAACTGGTCAGAGCTGGTGTCCCAGCAGTAGGTGTTCCACCAGATCTGCAAATTTTGGTCAGTGCTGGTGTCCTAGCAGGAGGTGTTCCACCGGAACTGCAAATGTTGGCCAGTGCTGGTTTCCCAGCAGTAGGTGTTCCACCAATGCTGCAAAACTGGTCAGTGCTGGTGTCCCAGCAGTAGGTGTTCCACCAGTTCTGCAAATCTGGTCAGTGCTGGTGTCCCTGCAGTAGGTGTTCCAGCAGTGCTGCAAAACTGGTCAGTGTTGGTGTCCCAGCAGTAGGTGTTCCAGCAGTGCTGCAAAACTGGTCAGTGCTGGTGTCCCAGCAGTAGGTGTTCCACCGGTGCTGCAAAACTGGTCAGTGCTGGTGTCCCAGCAGTAGGTGTTACACCAGAGCTGCAAATGTTGGTCAGTGCTGGTGTCCTAGCAGCAGGTGTTCCACCGGAACTGCAAATGTTGGTCAGTGCTGGTGTCCCAGCAGTAGGTGTTCCACCAGTGCTGCAAAACTGGTCAGAGCAGGTGTCCCAGCAGTAGATGTTCCGCCAGTGCTGCAAATTTTGGTCAGTGCTGGTGTCCTAGCAGTAGGTGTTACACCAGTGCTGCAAAACTGGTCAGTGCTGGTGCCCAGCAGCAGGTGTTCCACCAGTGCTGCAAAACTGGTCAGTGCTGGTGTCCCTGCAGGAGGTGTTCCACCGGTGCTGCAAAACTGGTCAGTGCTGATAACCCAGCAGCAGGTGTTCCACCGGTGCTGCAAAACTGGTCAGTGCTGATAACCCAGCAGCAGGTGTTCCACCGGTGCTGCAAATGTTGGTCAGTGCTGGTGTCCCAGCAGTAGGTGTTCCACCGGTGCTGCAAAACTGGTCAGTGCTGGTGTCCCAGCAGTAGGTGTTCCACCGGTGCTGCAAAACTGGTCAGTGCTGGTGTCCCAGCAGTAGGTGTTCCACCGGTGCTGCAAAACAGGTCGGTGCTGGTGTCCCAGGAGTAGGTGTTCCACCGGTGCTGCAAATGTTGGGTCATCACCAGTAGTGCAGTATTTGCGTCACCATCAGTGCATCACGAGTGGGGCCTTGAACAGGAACACATTCTGTTCTGCCCTCGCAACGCGCTTCTATGCAGAGCTAGACAGATAGCGAACAACTCGATATCTTCCAATAAAATCACAAGGCTTGACTTTTCTTGTAACGCTTTACTGAACAATTCTAATTGTAAAACTGAAATACAACACAGAAATGGAAGCACACATTAGTATACAAGCGCATAACTGATATGTATACACAAATTTAGGTACGCCTGAGCAACACAGTACATTTAGTAAACTGGGAGGCATTCTCTTTAAATTAGCCCTGTACATAGCTGTATTTTGATGCACTACTAGTTAATCAGCTAGACAGAGAAAAGTTACAACTAAACATTTTCTACAACATGCAGTGCACACTAATCATCCATAGCATTCTAAAATACTTACAGACAAACAATTTCCAAGACTCAAGCATGGGGACAATACAACTGCTCGGAGCCTGTGCTGCTGTAGGAGCACCGTGGTGTAGGTCTGTGTCCCAGCGAGGACTCCACGAGGACTACGTAGCAGTCCTGTGGGGAGCGTGATGACCTCATCACGCTCGGTAGCGTTGTCCGCGCTTGGGGCGTCACGTGATGCGCGTGGTCGCGTTTCTGGCCGTGGAGGCCGAAGTCGGGAGCGGGAGCTGGAGGCCAGGCTGAGCCGATGCTTGCCGCGGGAGCGGAAGATCGCGTCACTCCCGGCGGCTGGTAGATGCGGCCAAAGACGCTAGGCCGGGCTGTGCCGGCAGCCGCCTCACGCACGTCACGTCGTACGTGCCGTGACGTCAGCACACCACGTTGTACGTGACGTGACGTCAGCACGCTAAGGCGCGTCTTAAAGGGGCAATGGCCCTAAAAGGTAAGTTAAAGGGGCAACGGCCCTAACAGGTAAGTTATACATATTTAAGTAGGTTATGTACATACAGTAAGGTTAAGTTAGAGGGAGAGACAGCACACTCCCCGCTTGGTACAATTCCATTTGTACCACTACAGATACAAAATAACCTGGAGAAAACGTCCTTTGGCTGGCACACGCTCAGAGTCCGTTCTCTAGATTTCTTCGGAAAGGAGGACTACGATCTCTGAGACTGGCCTCGGAAACACCTTGACAGTCTCTTCCTTGACGGTCTTCACCTCCACCTTGCGGACCCTCTTGTCCCTGCTCGGCAGAGTTTTGACGGCCAGTCCCACTGACCGTTCGTTTGTGTGCTTGGCTGTCTTTCAGCAAGACGACATCTCTCACTTTGACATTCGGCTTGTCTTCTGTCCATTTCCTACGGCTCTGTAGGGTGGGCAAATACTCTCCTCCCCATCTCTTCCAAGAAGTGTCTGCACGACACTGTACTTGCTTCCACTGCTTCCCGTGCAGCTCGGCCATGTCGAAGTTTCCAGAGGGAGCTGAAATAGCACTCATCTTTTGAGTCAGGAGCATCGCTGGGGTGGGGACTGCAGGCGTGTCTGGGTCGGTGGACCCCGGCACCAGGGTTCTCCTGAGCGAGCAGAGGCGCCCCGCAGCCTGCTCCCCGCTACTCGGAAGACGGCGTCCAGGAGGGCGAAACGGCAGGGGTGCCGCCCAGCTGTGTCTATCGTCCTTGGACCTTTCAAGCACTGAGCATCCTAGGCCATCTGTGCTCACATTGGGGCCTGCCTCTTCCTCACAGGCAGAGGAGGTTGACCTATGATGCTGCATCATGTCGTCGTAGTCCTCCTTTACTTGGATCCTGTTTGGGCATGGGCTGAGACAGGATGTGCGACCGTTGCACGACACGTTTGCTTTATAGACGCTGACATCCGCTGGTTTGTGGACTGTTCCCAGGCAAACTCCACCCACGAGGACCCATCCCAAGTCAAGCCGCTGCGCATAGGGAGCATCGTGGGGCCCGTTGATGTGCTCACGTACCTTGTGCACCCTTAAGATGTCTCTTCCAAAGAGTAGGAGGATTGGAGCGTCCGGGTCCACAGCTGGAATCTTATTGGCAATTGGCTGTAGGTGGGGCTGATGGCGTGCGACCTCTGGGGAGGGGATTTCCGTCCTGTCCTTTGGCATCATGTCGCACTCAATCAAGGTGGGGAGGGGAAGCTGTAATTTCCCATCCATGGACTCGATCATGAAGTTCCCGACTCTCCTACCCGTAGTATCTGTTGTCCCTGCACAGGTTTTTAGCGTGTACGGAGCGGTGCTGGCCTTGACGTCGAAGAGATTGAAGAATTCCTTCTTCGCTAGGGACTTGTTGCTTTGTTCGTCGAGCACTGCATACATTTTGATTGCCTTCTCCTTTCTCCCTGCAGGATATGCTTTAACCAAGCAGATTTTGGAGCATGAGCGTGGGCTGCTTGCATTTCCGCAAACCTCTGTACACTTGGAGGTGACTGAAGATGTGCTTTCGCTTTGCTCCCCGCTATCCTCTTTGTCAACCGCGGCGCTCTCGGTGGTTGACGGAGGAGGACCTGGATGCAGAGCTGCTATGTGTTTTTCGCTGTTGCACTCAAGGCACTTGATTGTCGCCTTGCAGTCTTTTGCCATGTGCGTAGTCGACCCACAACACCTGAAGCAGATGCGGTTCTCTTTCAGGTATGACGTGCGCTCATCAATGGGCTTGTCTCTAAAGCTTCGACACCTTTTGAGTGGGTGCGGCTTCTTGTGTATAGGACACTGACGATTTGGGTCATCCACTTCATTCCCAGCAGAACTGGATTGGTTGACTGAGGGTTCGGCTGGAACCTCTGTTTTGTGCACACTCACAGAGGCTTTGTTGCTGTCCTTTGTGGGTTTCTCTGTTCTCGAAGGAGCGTAACTGCTGGAGGTGGAGAAAGCGAAACTTGGATCATTCCTCACCCTTGCCTGTTGTTGGACAAACCTGGAGAAGAGAGAGAAGGGGGAAATGCCACTCCATTTTCCTCCTTGTACTTGGATCCCTTAGCTATCCATTTCTCTTGAAGATTGTGGGGGAGCTTTTCCACTATTGGGTTTACCCCGCGAGCCGTATCCAAATACGAGAGGCCGGTCAGGTAACCTTCTCCCTTGGCACACTCCAGTTCGAGGAGAATGTCGCCCAGTTCTCTGAGCTCGACATTATCCTTGTTGGTTAGCTTCGGGAAGTCCTCAAGCTTCTTGAGCAGTGCGTGTTCGATGACTTCTGGTGTCCCATAACAGTCGTTGAGACGTTGCCAAACCAGGTGGAGGCCTGCTGTGGGATTGAGGACGTGCGCTGAGCGAATTCTCTTCGCCTGCCTTGACGACTCGGCTCCGAGCCACTTTGTCATCAAGTCTAGTTCTTCTCTGGCTGACAGATTCAAGTCCTTGGTGGTACTCAGGAAGGATGCTCTCCATGACCAATAATTTTCAGGACGGTCATCGAATTCTAGGAGGCCTGAACTTAACAATTCTCGGCGAGTAATGTACCTGGCGAAGTCTTGTGCGCCTTGCGGCTCGGGCGAGGACTGCTTAGCTGGATTGGCCGAGTGTTGTGGAGGTCTCTGCAGGTGAGTCTTACTCGTTTCTTCTCTTTTGAGCTCAGTGTCTCCGAAAACGGGCCGTTTGTTGCTGGGGTGAGTAGCTAGTTCTACGTCGAGATACCTGAATGTTTCCTTTGAGAACACTTTGGAGTGTTGTTGGACATACTCATTTGTACGTTGCACTGGACTGAGGGGCTGTTCCAGGTCATATGTTTCCTGGCTGGGCTCCCCGCGTTCGCTCTCCTCATCTTCTTCATAAGCTGCGGCTTCGGCTTTAGCGGCAGCGGCAGCTCTCTGGCTTTGGAGAATGTGGAGAATGGCAGCGATATCAGCTCTCTGCTTTACCAGGTCGGCTTTCTGCTTCATCGCACTAGCTTCGAGGTCAGCTCTCTGCTTCATCACACTAGCGTCGAGGTCGGCTCTCTGCTTCATGAGGTCAGCTTCTTTTTCAGCGAAGGACAATTGCGCTTGGGTGGCCTTTGCCTTGGCACGTGCTTTGGTGGCTGTAGAAGCTGTCGATGACGACGGTCTGCTGGACCGCCGAGATGACCTAGAGGATACTTTAGAGAACTGTGACTTGGCGTCGTTTGCTGGGAGAGCTGTCGGTGACGACGGTCTGCTGGACCGCCGAGATGTTCTAGAGGCTGCTTTAGAGGACTGTGACTTGGCCTCGTTTGCTGGGAGAGGCTCATTCTTCTCGATTGGCTGGTCGACTTCCTCTAGAGTATATTGTTTTCCTGAGCGTAGACTCATGGTAGCTGAGTGGTATCTTCCTGTGCTTGAGCCCGCTGTGCTGCTGTCTTTTTACTGTTCTGCCCTCGCAACGCGCTTCTATGCAGAGCTAGACAGATAGCGAACAACTCGATATCTTCCAATAAAATCACAAGGCTTGACTTTTCTTGTAACGCTTTACTGAACGATTCTAATTGTAAAACTGAAATACAACACAGAAATGGAAGCACACATTAGTATACAAGCGCATAACTGATATGTATACACAAATTTAGGTACGCCTGAGCAACACAGTACATTTAGTAAACTGGGAGGCATTCTCTTTAAATTAGCCCTGTACATAGCTGTATTTTGATGCACTACTAGTTAATCAGCT
The DNA here is from genome assembly GCF_052327205.1 of Somniosus microcephalus. NCBI lineage: Eukaryota > Metazoa > Chordata > Chondrichthyes > Squaliformes > Somniosidae > Somniosus > Somniosus microcephalus. Next base: position 17,956,645 of record NW_028225181.1, read on the forward strand.
AGACAGAGAAAAGTTACAACTAAACATTTTCTACAACATGCAGTGCACACTAATCATCCATAGCATTCTAAAATACTTACAGACAAACAATTTCCAAGACTCAAGCATGGGGACAATACAACTGCTCGGAGCCTGTGCTGCTGTAGGAGCACCGTGGTGTCGGTCTGTGTCCCAGCGAGGACTCCACGAGGACTACGTAGCAGTCCTGTGGGGAGCGTGATGACCTCATCACGCTCGGTAGCGTTGTCCGCGCTTGGGGCGTCACGTGATGCGCGTGGTCGCGTTTCTGGCCGTGGAGGCCGAAGTCGGGAGCGGGAGCTGGAGGCCAGGCTGAGCCGATGCTTGCCGCGGGAGCGGAAGATCGCGTCACTCCCGGCGGCTGGTAGATGCGGCCAAAGACGCTAGGCCGGGCTGTGCCGGCAGCCGCCTCACGCACGTCACGTCGTACGTGCCGTGACGTCAGCACGCTACGTTGTACGTGACGTGACGTCAGCACGCTAAGGCGCGTCTTAAAGGGGCAATGGCCCTAAAAGGTAAGTTAAAGGGGCAACGGCCCTAACAGGTAAGTTATACATATTTAAGTAGGTTATGTACATACAGTAAGGTTAAGTTAGAGGGAGAGACAGCACACATTCCCTGATAGCAGCGGAAGAGCATTGTCAACTCTGGTGTAACTATAGACACACTATTAGCAGAGGAACACGGTCACATCTAGTATATTTGGAGAGACACCTCTTGTATCATAGAAGCAGAATCACCACTGGTGTAGTTGATAGAACCACTAGTATCGGACGACCACGTTCACCGCAATTTGAGTACAGGGCCATCACTACTGCTGGAGGAGGACAGTCACCTCTCTTGTAAATGGAGATTTCCACTAGCATCATAGTGCCACTTTCTCCACTAGTGTAAATGTGGTGGTCCCAATAGTACAGGAATAGTACGGTCAACTTGAGTTTATGTGTATGGTTTCACTAGTGCAGGAACAGCACGCTCACCTCTACTCTAAGTGTAGGTGTACTACAACTACAGGAGGGATACCCTTACATTCAATGCTGCAGAATTGGGGTCATCAACAATATTGCAAGACTTGTTTTACCACCTGATCTGGAGGAGTAGGAGCACTGGGACTGAGTCAAGTGCAGGGTCAGGGTGTGAAGCTCAAGGGGAGCTGATTCCACTAATCCAGTGCAAATAGGGTCAACACATTTACAGTAGAGGTGAATGTGCTACTCCAGCACCAGTACTGCGGGATTACACTTTCTACTTGCAAATAATGTTTTTTAAACATCTCCAATAATCATTTCAAACAGTTCTCTTAATCTGAAATATGAGACAAAAGAAAACTTTCCTGAGACTATTTGTTAAATGACTGTAACTAATGCTAATTATGACTTAACCTCATTGACTCGCTGGAGGATTGATGTGTGGATAAATATAGGTTCCCTTCCATTGTCTCTGCCCTGCGCCAGTCAGAGTCCTTCTGATCCGACAGAATTCATCCATTCTCACAGAAAATGGGGCAACCAACTATTCTGCTGCTAAAAGAGATTTACTTCCCGATTATCGCAGCCTTCGGTGTCCCCGGTGAGCCATTCTAACCAGTTTGTTGGTAATCGGTGCTAATTGTCTCCTTGTTCTTACTGCCTGTAGGATAGGGTAATGCGTTTTCTGGGTAACAGCCTTACACAGTCAATAGTGCCTGGACCTACTAGTGAACCGCCTGTCTGTACTTCCGTGTTCTCCTTAATATGATCAAGTTAATGATGTTATAAAGCTCCTTGAAGCTCCAACACAAGGGTTTTAGCGGATTTCTGGACCGTCTTGTCCCCCCCGTGCAGAGTGAGCGCTGCAGCAGCTCATTAAAATGTGTGGGTGGGTTTCCCAGGTAACGGCTCCAATATTAATCCTGCTCTCACACTGCTCCGTGTGGATCATCACACTGAATGGAGTAAAATGCTCTCCACAGGTATCTCCATATATATTTCAACCAGACATTGGAACATTATTCCTCTCCTCTCTCTTTCTTACAGCGAACTTGGTGGCAATTGTGATTCTCACTCGAGGAAACTGCGGCCTTTCCAAGTGTATCACTGTCTACATGGTGGCCATGGCAACAGCAGATCTACTGGTCTTGATCTTCAATGTAATGGTGTATTATATTTTCAGTTATCATTTTCCACTGTCCTTCCTGTCCCACACTCCCGTGTGTAAGTTCATTCTATACATGACTAATGTCAACCTCGAATTGTCTGTCTGGTTCACCGTCTCCTTCACATTTGACCGATTTGTAGTTATCTGCAGCCAGAAGTTTAAAACAAAGTATTGCACCAAGAAAACGGCGGCCGCGATTATAACCACGCTCTCTGTTCTGATCTTGTTAATTAACTTCCCAATTATGTTTGCATATGAAGCTCAGCAGATCAGTAACAAGATGCAGTGGGGCTGCCAGCCAAGTGTGGCCTTCTTCTCCTCGCCTCCAGGTGCAGCGGCCTCCTGGTTCCACACTGTCTGGCTAGTTTGGCTTCCTTTTACATTAATTGCTTTGTGTAATTCTTTGACAGTCAGACGTATTTTAGTGGCCAGCAGAGCCCGCAGGGGACTCCGTGCTCAGAGGAGTGAGAATCAGAGCGATCCAGAGATGGAGAACCGAAGGAAATCCATCATTTTACTCTTCATTATATCGGGCAGTTTTATACTGTTGTGGTTGACAGCTGTAGTGAGTTTTGCAGCTACCGGACTGACAAACACCAATTATTACCGAGGCGACCGCACAAAAACTGCTTATATCGCCACTGAAGCTGGAACCATGCTGAAGCTTTTGAGTTCCTGTGTAAACCCGTGTATTTATGCAGCGACCCAGCGGATATTCAGAGAACAGCTGAAGAAGGTGCTGAAATCTCCCTGGACACTGATTCTAAGACTGGTTTACAGTGAAGGAAATAAGAATTAGAGCTGGCTTTGGAACATTAGAGTTCACTGTTAGTTCATTAGATTTGAAGTTCTCAATCGTTACAGCTACATCAAGATGGTTCTTGTTAAGCCTCTCAGATACGTGACTATATCTGTGCCCCCTGTGGCATTTAACCCAACATTGGCCCTGGGTTTCAACAGTTCGTTAACTGATGACTCCTGCACAATGAGGACATTCCGCCTTTAGTATGAAAAGTGTCAGTGATGAGTGAAGATTAATAATGGAGCAGAATATTTGATCATCGTGTTTAATATGTGACAGGACTAGGACTGTAATTTAATTCTACCGTGTAATTAACAGGGATATCCGTCAGATTTAGACGAAGTCTCGCTGGTTTAGAACTCTTGGTGACCTTATTTTTTCACGCAGGTTTGCTGAAAATGTTACTTGTACTGATTGAAGTTGCACCGACCGCCTCATCCCATCTCCTGGGAATAAGAAGTGGTGCCGCTATCTGCTCAGAGTGTCGCGATGTTTCACCATGACTTTGAATGTTAACTGGCGCTCCATCATTTTACCTGTTTTTTTCTGATGTCTCCGTTACTGAGAATTAATTGAGGCTTTGTAGCTGATATTTGCTTATACTAATTTTGTCACAGAGAACTTGATTGCAGTTAATCTGAATCAGCGACCAGGTTACACAGTGTAAGAATTCATAATTCCCTAAATAATAGGGGAAGTTAATTCAACGATCTGCACAATTTAATAGTCAGGTATTCAGATGGAACAATCCTCTGCCTGTGTTTGCACACAGACAAACATGGCCCAGTAATTCCTGTCCCAACACGTGAGTGCGGACGGGGCACTCACGCGTGCGCCCTGAGTAATTGCCGGTTTTCAGCATGCACAGCGCATGCGGGGAAAACCAGCATTTCCTTTCCTCTGACCCATCAGTGGAGCTGAAAGGCACTATTTTTGCTTGGGAAAGGGAAAAAAGTTATTTTAAGAAAGTCTGAGCTAAGTTTGCAACTTTAATTTTTTTTTAAAATGGGTTTTGAGTAATGTAGGTATAAGGGGCAATTGTGGCTGTGTGCAATGCCTAATTGAATTTGCTGTATTTATTAAATGTGAAAATGACTGTTTTAAAATGAATAATGTAACATTTCCAACATTTTTAAGAAAGAAACTTTTCATCAGTAATATATTCTTTTAATAATTATGTATGTATGTATGTATATATTCCTTTACGTATATGTATGTATGTATATATTCCTTTACGTATATGTATGTATGTATATATTCCTTTACTTATGTGTATTTAATTATGACTTTCAGAGAAAGTAACTTATTGGAAAATCATCTCGGCTGTGAAATTGATCAGGCGGGTATGATGTATTACCAAGCAGATAACTCGTTTCTCATGCCATAGGCCGGGGTGATTTTCTAGCCAGTCACTTCATTAAAATTACTTTAACAACTCTTTCCATTTCTTCCTTGCAAGGACGTCTGTGTAAGGAGGAGGCCTGTGAGCGAGAAAAATGCCCGGGAACTGCTAGTAGCCAATACCTTCATGAGCAGACACAATTTAAAGTGAAGCAGTGAACTTTTATTGCATCATAAAACAGTTTTCAGGGTCAGTTTTGATGTAGATAGATTATAACTGTTAAATGTTAACTAGCTATTTCCTACTTTTCAAACATTTGTAAACATGAATAGTTCAGAAAAAAATGTGTTAACAGTTTAAAGTGACTTTTTCTGGTTTCTTAGTGCAATAAAGACATTCAAGGTGGAAACTAGCTATGTTCTAATTTTCAGTCAGTTGTTGTAAAAATACTTTGGCTTCAATAAAAGTTGCTAATTTTTTTCAAATTGACTACAGGCTGCACTGTTTAAAGGAGAAGGTTACATATCCTTTCAGTCACAAATAAATATTACAATGAAAACAGCAAAGACAACATTTTACATGTCAATAAAATGAAAAATTTAACAATTGAACGATTTGACCCCTTGCACCTGTGACTGAGGGTCCAAGGAGGTGCATTGCGCAAGAGGTCATTGTCGTACGTCTCCTCACACTGTTCCCTTTCGGGAACTGTATGAAGTGGTGGAAGGATTTCTGGCCACGTTAACGCTCCTTCGTGACCATAACCATCTTCATACCAGACATTAGGTTGGTTAGTCCTATGGCGCGAGGGTTTTACGGGCTCCCACAACCCATATGAGGGGGGGAGCCACCCACAACCACGGACGCAAGTATCCCGCTGGATGTCCACCCAGAATTTATAGTCGGAGCTCCAACTCCAATTGCCGGGACTGTCTGGAGCGGGGTTCGAAACCCTACTCCTTCTGGCCCAGCGGTGGGGATGCATACCGCTACGCAAAAGGCCCACTCCGTGCAAAAGGTGACACCCATACGTTTCCTGCGCCTTTTCTCTCCCCATGACTGGAGCCCTCTGCTGCCACTTGAAAGACCAAGCTGTCATCTGTCCTTTTTGCAGCGCCTTGGACTTCTCATTACCAATGATGAGCAGGTGCTGCGCCTCCCCCTCGTTGAGGAGATTGCTGAGGTCATCGTCAGTTCAATTGTGAGTTCTTTTAATGCCGTGAATTTCACGTTGCTAATTAAATAAATGGAATGAAAAAAATGCTTTCAGGGCTTTTAAAAGTCTTTAAATTGCTTTAATTCTGTTTAAAACTACTTCAGATTCTTCAAAATAATGTAAAAGTTTTTTTAAGTTTATAAAAGTTAGCAAAAGATTCATAAAAATACAAAAAACCTATTTAAAATGCTGCTCTGCATGTAAAAATGCTTTGCAGCTTGTGAGGAACATTGGGGGCGTGTCCTATTAAAATGAGACCTCAAGGGGCGTGTCTCACTTGCACTGCGCGCTCCAGGCTTCGCGCTGGCTGCACTCCTGGGCGGCGTGACGTCAGATGCTGCCCGGGAGTCATCATTTGAAAACAGGAATTCCAGGCGTCCCGGGAGCAGAACGGACGGCGCGCTGGGTAAGTGCACATCGGGGGCTTGCATGCGCGTCAAGCCCCCAAACCTAATTTCTGGGCCAATATGTAATATGGCGAAGATTCACCAGGCTGATACCTGGGATGGCAGGAATGACGCATGAGGACAGATTGGGTCGATTGGGCTGATACTCATTGGAGTTTAGAAGAATGAGAGGGGATCTCATTGAAACTTATAAAATTCTGACAGGACTGGACAGACTAGATGCAGGAAGGATGTTCCCGATGGCTGGGGAGTCCAGAACCAGGGGTCGCAGTCTAAGGATAAGGGGTAAGCCATTTAGGACAGAGATGAGGAGGAATTTCTTCACCCAGAGAGTGGTGAACCTGTGGAATTCTCTACCACAGAAGGCAGTAGAGGACAATTCATTAAATATATTCAAGAAGGAGTTGGATATATTTCTTAAGGCTAAAGGGATCAAGGGATATGGGGAGGAAGCAGGGACCGGGTACTGAATTTGGATGATCAGCCATGATCTCATTGAATGGTGGAGCAGGCTTGACGGTCCGACTAGCCGACTCCTGCTCCTATCTTCTATATTTCTATGTTTCTATAACTCCTGCCTTTTACCAACTGGTGTTGACCGGGTATCCCCAGTGAAAGGCGATGTATTGGGAGCTGCGTGCGGCCCCACTGGCGACCTGGGTTTGAGAGTGTTGAAACAACAGATGAAAATTTGAGCCAATTAACTAACATTTTTCCACCCTCCTGTTGTGCCTCAACTGAAACTGTTTTCCAATATAAGCAGCGGTGTTTGGGTTAGTGATTGGAAGATGTACAGGAAAGGCTGCACCTGGGATTGGTCAAACCCACCGTTCACATAACAGGATGTGTAAAATCATCAGAGGAGATGTGGCAGGTTGCTTCCACTCTCCTTCATTATACCCGGTTACACATGGAATATGTCTAACCGGGTATCCCGGTGTAACCGGGTATACATTGTCCACTTCATGTTTAATCACCTTCTGTAATTGATGTGCATCACATATATAGTATATTCTGTTGGTTCAAATTTTCTTCATAGAAGGTTTTTGTGCTTTCTCCCATCTACTGCTGCCTGCCAATCTCTGCATGGCGTTGTTTTGCGCCCAGTTGGGAATTTGCTGATGGTTATGGGACATGCAACATATCCAGCTCTCATGACGTCAGTGTAACTGAATATTGGGCCCAGTGTATAACAGGCGATCAAAGTGAGACCGATCGTTCTGTGTCCCCCGCCCATGCCCAATGTAACTGAATATTGGGCCCAGTGCATAACAAGTGATCGATGGGAGACCGATCGTTCTGTGTCCCCCGCCCATGCCCAATGTAACTGAATATTGGGCCCAGTGCATAACAAGTGATCGATGTGAGACCGATCGTTCTGTGTCCCCCGCCCATGCCCAATGTAACTGAATATTGCGTCCAGTGTATAACAGGCGATCAAAGTGAGACCGAACGTTCTGTGTCCCTCGCCCATGCCCAATGTAACTCAATATTGGGCCCAGTGTATAACAAGTGATCGATGTGAGACCGATCGCTCTGTGTCCCCCGCCCATGCCCAATGTAACTGAATATTGGGCCCAGTGTATAACAGGTGATCGATGTGAGGCCGATCGATCTGTGTCCCCCGCCCATGCCCAATGTAACTGAATATTGCGTCCAGTGTATAACAGGTGATCGATGTTAGACCGATCGTTCTGTGTCCACCGCCCATGCCCAATGTAACTGAATATTGGGCCCAGTGTATAACAGGCGATCGATGTGAGACCGATCATTCTCTGTCCCCTGCCCATGCCCAATGTAACGGAATATTGGGCCCAGTGTATAACAGGAGATCGATGTGAGACCGATCGTTCTGTGTCCCCCGCCCATGCCCAATGTAACTGAATATTGGGCCCAGTGTATAACAGGCGATCGATGTGAGACCGATCGTTCTGTGTCCCCCGCCCATGCCCAATGTAACTGAAAATTGTGCCCAGTGTTTTACAGGTGATCGATGTGAGACCGGTCGTTCTATGTCCCCCGCCCATGCCCAATGTAACTGAATATTGGGCCCAGTGTATAACAGGTGATCGATGTGACACCGATCGTTCTCTGTCCCCCGCCCATGCCCAATGTAACTGAGTAATGGGCCCAGTGTATAACAGGTGATCGAAGCGAGACCGTTCGTTCTGATCCCACGCCCATGCCCAATGAAACTGACTATTGGGCCCAGTGTATAACAGGTGATCGAAGTGCGACCGATCGTTCTGTGTCCTCCGCCCATGCCCTATGTAACTGAATATTGGGCCCAGTGTATAACAGGTGATCGATGTGAGACCGATCTTTCTGTGCCCCCACCCATGCCCACTGTAACAGAATATAGGGCCCAGTGAATAACAGGCGATCGATGCGAGACCGATCGTTCTGTGACCCCGCCCATGCCCAATGTAACTGAATATTGGGCCCAGTGTATAACAGGCGATCGATGTGAGACCGATCTTTCTGTGTCCCCCGCCCATGCCCAATGCAACTGAATATTGGGCCCAGTGTATAACAGGAGATCGATGTGAGACCGATTGTTCTGTGTCCCCCGCCCATGCCCAATGTAACTGAATATTGGGCCCAGTGTATAACAGGTGATCGATGTGAGACCGATCGTTCTGTGTCCCCCGCCCATGCCCAATGTAACTGAAAATTGTGCCCAGTGTTTTACAGGTGATCGATGTGAGACCGGTCATTCTATGTCCCCCGCCCATGCCCAATGTAACTGAATATTGGGCCCAGTGTATAACAGGTGATCGATGTGACACCGATCGTTCTCTGTCCCCCGCCCATGCCCAATGTAACTGAGTAATGGGCCGAGTGTATAACAGGTGATCGAAGCGAGACCGTTCGTTCTGATCCCACGCCCATGCCCAATGAAACTGACTATTGGGCCCAGTGTATAAAAGGTGATCGAAGTGCGACCGGTCGTTCTGTGTCCTCCGCCCATGCCCTATGTAACTGAATATTGGGCCCAGTGTATAACAGGTGATCGATGTGAGACCGATCTTTCTGTGCCCCCACCCATGCCCAATGTAACTGAATATTGGGCCCAGTGAATAACAGGCGATCGATGCGAGACCGATCGTTCTGTGTCCCCCGCCCATGCCCAATGTAACTGAATATTGGGCCCAGTGTATAACAGGCGATCGATGTGAGACCGATCTTTCTGTGTCCCCCGCCCATGCCCAATGCAACTGAATATTGGGCCCATTGTATAACAGGCGATCGATGTGAGACCGATCGTTCTGTGTCCCCCGCCCAGGCCCAATGTAACTGAATATTGGGGCCAGTGTATAAAAGGCGATCGATGTGAGACCGATCGTTCTGTTACCCCGCCCATGCCCAATGGAACTGAATATTGGGCCCTGTGTATAACAGGTGATCGATGTGAGACCGATCGTTCTGTGTCCCCCGCCCATGCCCAATGTAACAATATTGGGCCCAGTGTATAACAGGCGATCGATGTGAGACCGATATTTCTGTGTCCCCCACCCATGCCCAATGTAACTGAATATTGGGCCCAGTGTATAAAAGGTGATCGATGTGAGACTGATCATTCTCTGTCCCCCGCCCATGCCCAATGTAACTGAATATTGGGCCCAGTGTATAACAGGCGATCGATGCGAGACCGATCATTCAGTGTCGTCCGCCCATGCCCAATGTAACTGAATATTGGGCCCAGTGTTTAACAGGCGATTGATGTGAGACCGATCGTTCTGTGTCCCCCGCCCATGCCCAATGTAGCTGAATATTAGGCCCAGTGTATAACAGGCGATCGATGTGAGACCGATCGTTCTGTGTCCCCCGCCCATGCCCAATGTAACTGAATATTGGGCCGAGTGTATAACAGGTGATCGATGTGAGACCGATGGTTCTGTGTCCACCGCCCATGCCCAATGTAACTGAATATTGGGCCCCGTGTTTAACAGGTGATTGATGTGAGACCGATCGTTCTCTGTCCCCCGCCCATGCCCAATGTAACTGAATATTGGGCCCAGTGTATAACAGGTGATTGATGTGAGACCGAACGTTCTCTGTCCCCCGCCCATGCCCAATGTAACTGAATATTGGGCCCAGTGTAAAACAGTGGATCGATGTGAGACCGATCGTTCTGTGTCCCCCGCCCATGCCCAATGTAACTGAATATTAGGCCCAGTGTATAACAGCTGATTCGATGTGAGACCGATCGTTCTGTGTCCCCCGCCCATGCCCAATGTAACTGAATATTGGGCTCAGTGTATAACAGGCAATCGATGCGAGACCGTTCGTTCTGTGTCCCCCACCCATGCCCAATGTAACTGAATATTGGGCCCAGTGTATAACAGGTGATCGATGTGAGACCGATCGTTCTGTGTCCCCCGCCCATGCCCAATGTAACTGAATATTGGGCCCAGTGTATAACAGGCGATCGATGTGAGACTGATCGTTCTGTGTCCCCCGCCCATGCCCAATGTAACTGAATATTGGGCCCAGCGTATAACAGGTGATCGATGTGAGACCGATCGTTCTGTGTCCCCCGCCCATGCCCAATGTAACTGATTATTGGGCCCAGTGTATAACAGGCGATCGATGTGAGACCGATCGTTCTGTGTCCCCCGCCTATGCCCAATATAACTGAATATTGGGCCCAGTGTATAACAGTTGATCGATGCAAGACCGATCGTTCTGTGTCCCCCGCCCATGCCCAATGTAACTGAATATTGGGCCCAGTGTATAAAAGGTGATCGATGTGAGACCGATCGTTCTGCGTCCCCAACCCATGCCCAATGTAAATGAATATTGGGCCCAGTTTATAACAGGTGATTGTTGCGAGACCGATCGTTCTGTATCCCCCGCCCATGCCCAATGTAAATGAATATTGTGCCCTGTGTATAACAGGTGATCGAAGCGAGACCGTTCATTCTGTTTCCCCGCCCATGCCCAATGTAACTGAATATTGGGCCCAGTGTATAACAGGAGATCGATGTGAGACCGATCGATCTGTGTCCCCCGCCCATTCCCAATGCAACTGAATATTGGGCCCAGTGTATAACAGGCGATCGATGTGAGAAAGATCATTCTGTGTCCCCCGCCCATGCCCAATGTATCTGAGTATTGGGCCCAGTGTATAACAGGCGATCAATGTGAGAAAGATCATTCTGTGTCCCCCACCCATGCCCAATGTAACTGAATATTGGGCCCAGTGTATAACAGGCGATCGATGTGAGACCGATCATTCTGTGTCCCCCGCCCATGCCCAATGTAACTGAATATTGGGTTCAGTGTATCACAGGCGATCGATTTGAGACCGATCTTTCTGTGTCCCCCGCACATGCCCAATGTAACTGAATATTGGGCCCAGTGTATAACAGGCGATCGTTGCGAGACCGATCGTTCTGTGTCGTCCCCCCATGCCCAATGTAACTGAATATTGGGCCCAGTGTATAACAGGCGATCGATGCGAGACCGATCGTTCTGTGTCCCCCGCCCATGCCCAATGTAACTGCATATTGGGCCCTGTGTATGACAAGCGATCGATGTGAGCCCGATCATTCTGTGACCCCCGCCCATGCCCAATGTAGCTGAATATTGGGCCCAGTGTATAACAGGCGATCGATGTGAGACCGATCGTTCTGTGCCCCCCGCCCATGCCCAATGTAAATGAATATTGGGCCAAGTGTATAACAGGTGATCGATGTGAGACCGATCGTTCTGTGTCCACCGCCCATGCCCAATGTAACTGAATATTGGGCCCAGTGTATAACAGGCGATCGATGTGAGACCGATCGATCTGTGTCCCCCGCCCATGCCCAATGCAACTGAATATTGGGCCCAGTGTATAACAGGTGATCGATGAGAGACCGATCGTTCTGTTTCCCCCGCCCATGCCCAATGTAACTGAATATTGGGCCCAGTGTATAACAGGCGATCGATGTGAGACCGATCGATCTGTGTCCCCCGCCCATGCCCAATGCAACTGAATATTGGGCCCAGTGTATAACAGGTGATCGATGAGAGACCGATCGTTCTGTTTCCCCCGCCCATGCCCAATGTAACTGAATATTGGGCCCAGTGTATAACAGGCGTTCGATGTGAGACCGACCGTTCTGTGTCCCCCGCCCATGCCCAATGAAATTGAATATTGGGCCCTGTGTATGACAGGCGATCGATGTGAGACTGATCGTTGTTAGTCCCCCGCCCATGCCCAATGTAACTGAATATTGGGCCCAGTGTATGACAACTGATCAATGTGAGACCGATCACTCTGTGTCCCCCACCCATGCCCAATATAACTGAATATTGGGCCCAGTGTATAACAGTTGATCGATGTGAGACCGATCGTTCTGTGTCCCCCGCCCATGCCCAATGTAACTGAATATAGGGCCCAGTGTATAACAACTGATCGATGTGAGACCGATCGTTCTGTGTCCCCCGACCATGCCCAATGTAACTGAATATTGGTCCCAGTGTATAACAGGCGATCGATGTGAGACCGATCGTTCTGTGTCCCCCGCCCATGCCCAATGTAACTGAATATTGGGCCCAGTGTATAACAGGTGATCGATGTGAGACCGATTTTTCTGTGTCCCCCGCCCATGCTCAATGTAACTGTATATTGGGCCCAGTGTATAACAGGTGATCGATGTGAGACCGATCATTCTGTGTCCCCCGCCCATGCCCAATGTAACTGAATATTGGGCCCAGTGTATAACAGGCGATCGATGTGAGACCGATCGTTCTGTGTCCCCCGCCCATGCCCAATGTAAATGAATATTGGGCCAAGTGTATAACAGGTGATCGATGCGAGACCGTTCGTTCTGTGTCCCCGCCCAAGCCCAATGTAACTGAATATTGGGCCCAGTGTATAACAGGTGATCGATGTGAGACCGATCGTTCTGTGTCCCCCGCCCATGCCCAATTTAACTGAATATTGGTCCCAGTGTATAACAGGCGATCGATGTGAGATAGATCGTTCTGTGTCCTCCGCCCATGCCCTATGTAACTGAATATTGGGCCCAGTGTATAACAGGCGATCGATGTGAGACCGATCGGTCTGTGTCCCCCGCCCATGCCCAATTTAACTGAATATTGGTCCCAGTGTATAACAGGCGATCGATGTGAGATAGATCGTTCTGTGTCCCCCACCCATGCCCAATGTAACTGAATATTGGGCCCTGTGTATAACAGGTGATCGATGTGAGACCGATCGTTCTGTGTCCCCCGCCCATGCCCAATGTAACTGAATATTGGGCCCAGTGTATAAAAGGCGATCGATGTGAGACCGATCGTTCTGTGTCCACCGCCCATGCCCAATGTAACTGAATATTGGGCCCAGTGTATAACAGGTGATCGATGTGAGACCGATCGTTCTGTGTCCCCCGCCCATGCCCAATGTAACTGAATATTGGGCCCAGTGTATAACAGGCGATCGATGTGAGACGGATCGTTCTGTGTCCCCCGCCCATGCCCAATGTAACTGAATATTGGGCCCAGTGCATAACAGGCGATCGATGTGAGACCAATCGTTCTGTGTCCCCCGCCCATGCCCAATGCAACTGAATATTGGGCCCAGTGTATAACAGGTGATCGACGTGTGACCGATCGTTCTGTGTCCCCCGACCATGCCCAATGTAACTGAATATTGGGCCCAGTGTATAACAGTTGATCGATGTGAGACCGATTGATCTGTGTCGCCCACCCATGCCCAATGTAACTGAATATTGGGCCCAGTGTATAACAGGTGATCGATGTGAGACTGATCGTTCTGTGTCCCCCGCCCATGCCCAATGTAACTGAATATTGGGCCCAGTGTATAACAGGAGATCGATGTGAGACCGGTCGTTCTGTGTTCCCCGCCCATGCCCAATGTAACTGAATATTGGGCCCAGTGTATAACAGGTGATCGATGCGAGACCGATCGTTCTGTGTCCCCCGCCCATGCCCAATGTAACTGAATATTGGGCCCAGTGTATAAAAAGTGATCGATGTGAGACCGATCGTTCTGTGTCCCCCGCCCATGCCCAATGTAACTGAATATTGGGCCCAGTGTATAACAGGCGATCGATGTGAGACCGATCGTTCTGTGACCCCCACCCATGCCCAATGCAACTGAATATTGGGCCCAGTGTATAACAGGCGATCGATGTGAGAGCGATCGTTCTCTGTCCCCCGCCCATGCCCAATGTAACTGAATATTGGGCCCAGTGTATAACGGGATCGATGTGAGACCGATCGTTCTGTGTCCCCCGCCCATGCCCAATGTAACTGAATAATGGGCCCAGTGTATAACAGGGGATCGATGTGAGACCGATCGTTCTGTGTCCCCCGCCCATGCCCAATGCAACTGAATATTGGGCCCAGTGTATAACAGGTGATCGATGTGAGACCGATCGTTCTGTGTCCCCCGCCCATGCCTAATGTAACTGAATATTGGGCCCAGTGTATAACAGGTGATCGATGTGAGACCGATCGTTCTGTGTCCCCCGCCCATGCCCAATGCAACTGAATATTGGGCCCAGTGTATAACAGGCGATCGATGTGAGACCGATCATTCTGTGTCCCCCGCCCATGCCCAATGTAACTGAATATTGGGCCCAGTGTATAACAGTTGATCGATGCGAGACCGATCATTCTGTGTCCCCCGCCCATGCCCAATATAACTTAATATTGGGCCCAGTGTAGAAATGGTGATCGATGTGAGACTGATCGTTCTGTGTCCCCAACCCATGCCCAATGTAAATGAATATTGGGCTCTGTGTATAATAGGTGATCGATGCGAGACGGTTCGTTCTGTGTCCCCGCCCATGCCCAATGCAACTGAATATTGGGCCCAGTGTATAACAGGCGATCGATGTGAGGCCGATCGTTCTGTGTCCCCCGCTCATGCCCAATGTAACTGAATTTTGGGCCCAGTGTATAACAGGCGATCGATGTGAGAAAGATCGTTCTGTGTCCCCGCCCATGCCCAATGTAACTAATAATGGGCCCCGTGTATAACAGGTGATCGATGTGAGACCGATCGTTCTGTGTCCCCCGTCCATTCCCAATGTAAATGAATATTGGGCCCAATGTATAGCAGGCGATCGATGTGAGACCGATCGTTCTGTGTCCCCCGCACATGCCCAATGTAACTGAATATTGGGCCGAGTGTATAACAGGTGATCGATGTGAGACCGATCGTTCTGTGTCCCCCGCCCATGCCCAATGTAACTGAATATTGGGCCCAGTGTATAACAGGTGATCGATGTGAGACCGATTGTTCTGTGTCCCCCGCCCATGCCCAATGTAACTGAATATTGGGCCCAGTGTATAACAGGTGTTCGATCTGAGACCGATCGATCTTTGTCGCCCACTCATGCCCAATGTAACTGAATATTGGGCCCAGTGTATAACAGGTGATCGATGTGAGACTGATCGTTCTGTGTGCCCCGCCCATGCCCAATGTAACAATATTGGGCCGAGTGTATAACAGGCGATCGATGTGAGACCGATCTTTCTGTGTCCCCCACCCATGCCCAATGTAACTGAATTTTGGGCCCAGTCTATAAAAGGTGATCGATGTGAGACTGATCATTCTCTGTCCCCCGCCCATGCCCAATGTAACTGAATATTGGGCCCAGTGTATAACAGGCGATCGATGCGAGACCGATCATTCAGTGTCGTCTGCCCATGCCCAATGTAACTGAATATTGGGCCCACTGTTTAACAGGCGATTGATGTGAGACCGATCGTTCTGTGTCCCCCGCCCATGCCCAATGTAGCTGAATATTAGGCCCAGTGTATAACAGGCGATCGATGTGAGACCGATCGTTCTGTGTCCCCCGCCGATGCCCAATGTAACTGAATATTGGGCCGAGTGTATAACAGGTGATCGATGTGAGACCGATCGTTCTGTGTCCCCCGCCCATGCCTAATGCAATTGAATATTGGGCCCAGTGTATAACAGGCGATCGATGTGAGACCGATCGTTCTGTGTCCCCCGCTCATGCCCAATGTAACTGAATATTGGGCCCAGTGTATAACAGGCGATTGATGTGAGAAAGATCGTTCTGTGTCCCCGCCCATGCCCAATGTAACTGAATATTGGGCCCCGTGTATAACAGGTGATCGATGTGTGACCGGTCGTTCTGTGTCCCCCGCCCATGCCCAATGTAACTGAATATTGGGCCCAGTGTATAACAGGCGATCGATGTGAGACTGATCGTTCTGTGTCCCCCGCACATGCCCAATGTAACTGAATATTGGGCCCAGTGTATAACAGGTGATCGATGTGAGACCGATCGTTCTGTGTCCCCACCCATGCCCAGTGTAACTGAATATTGGGCCCAGTGTACAACAGGCGGTCGATGTGAGACTGATCGTTCTGTGTCCCCCGCCCATGCCCAATGTAACTGAATATTGGGCCCAGTGAATAACAGGCGATTGATGTGAGACCGATCGTTCTGTGTCCCCCGCCCATGCCCAATGTAACTGAATATTGGGCCCAGTGTATAACAGGCGATCGATGCGAGACCGATCGTTCTGTGTCGTCCGCCCATGCCCAATGTAACTGAATATTCGGCCCAGTGTTTAAAAGGCGATTGATGTGAGACCGATCGTTCTGTGCCCCCCGCCCATGCCCAATGTAGCTGAATATTAGGCCCAGTGTATAACAGGTGATCGATGTGAGACCGATCGTTCTGTGTCCCCCGCCCATGCCCAATGTCACTGAACATTGGGACCCGTGTTTAACAGGTGATTGATGTGAGATCGATCGTTCTGTGTCCCCCGCCCATGCCCAATGTAACTGAATATTGGGCCCAGTGTATAACAGGTGATCGATGTGAGACCGATCGTTCTGTGTCCCCCGCCCATGCCCAATGTAACTGAATATTGGGCCCAGTGTATAACAGGCGATCGATGTGAGACCGATCGTTCTGTGACCCCCACCCATGCCCAATGCAACTGATTATTGGGCCCAGTGTATAACAGGCGATCGATGTGAGACCGATCGTTCTGTGTCCCCCGCCCATGCCCAATGTAACTGAATATTGGGCCCAGTGTATAAAAGGGGATCGATGTGAGACCGATCGTTCTGTGTCCCCCGCCCATGCCCAATGTAACTGTATAATGGGCCCAGTGTATAACAGGGGATCGATGTGAGACCGATTTAAACTAATTTGGCAGGGGGATGGGAACCTAGGTAGTGGAAAAGAGGGAAGTCATATGAAGTCAGAAATAGATGGTAGAAAGTTGAGAAGCAATAAGCAAAGGAGAGAAACACAAAGGGCCAAACTAATTCATAATGAGAGTGTGAAAAAAGCAAGCCTGAAGGCTTTGTATCTTAATGCTAGAAGCATTAGGAACAAGGTGGATGAATTTGTTGTGGAAATAGAGGTAAACAAGTATGATTTGATTGGGATTACAGAAACGTGGCTGCAGGGTGGGCAAGGCTGGGAACTTAACATCCAGGGATATACAATATTTAGGAAGGATCGGCAAAAAGGTAGGGGAGGTGGGGTAGCATTGCTGGTAAAGGAGGGGATTAATGCAATGGAAAGGAAGGATATTAACTCGGATGAAACGGAATCTGTATGGGTAGAAATGAGAAATAGCAAGGGGAGGAAAACGTTAGTGGGTGTGATATATAGGCCTCCAAATAGTAATATGGAGGTGAGGGAAGGCATAAAAAGGGAAATTAGAGAAGCGTGCGATAAGAGCACAGCTGTCATCATGGGTGACTTTAATTTACATATTGATTGGACTACCCAAATTAGTAAAAATTCTGAGGAGGAGGAATTCCTGGAATGTTTTCGGGACGGTTATCTGGACCAATATGTCGAGGAGCCGACTCGAGATCAGGCCATTTTAGACTGGGTATTGTGCAATGAGAAGGGACTTATCAACAATCTTCTTGTACGAGGCCCCTTGGGTCAGAGCGATCATAATATGATCGAGCTCTCAGTCGAGATGGAGAGTGAGGGAATTGAATCAGAGACTAAGGTCCAGAACTTAAATAAAGGGAATTACGAGGGTATGAGACGGGAATTGGGTAAGATTGATTGGGTGGTGTTTCTGGGGGGATTGACAGTGGATAGACAATGGCAAGCATTCAAAGATAGAATGGAAGAATTCCAGAACATGTTTATACCGGTTTGGCATAAAAATAAACCTAAAAAGGTGGCTCAACCGTGGATAACGAGGGAAATTAGGGACAGCATAAAATCAAAAAAAAGGGCATATCAACTGGCAAAAAAAAGCACCAGACCGGAAGATTGGGGGCAGTACAGGATACAGCAAAAGAGGACAAAGGGATTAATCAGGAAGGGGAAAATAGAATACGAAAGTAAACTTGCAGCAAACATAAAGACAGACTGCAAAAGCTTTTATTGGTATATCAGGAGGAAAAGACTGGTAAAATCCCAAGTCGGTCCCTTGCAGTCCGATTCGGGAGAATATATAATGGAGAATAAGGAAATGGCAGACCAATTAAACTCATACTTTGGTTCTGTATTCACAAAGGAGGACACAAATAACCTCCCAGGAATATCGGCAAACATAGGGACTAATGAGAGGGAGGAGCTGACAGAAATTCGTATCTCTAGGGATATGGTGTTGGGTAAGTTGAGGGGACTGAAGGCCGACAAATCCCCGGCGCCTGATAAACTACATCCTAGGGTACTTAAGGAGGTGGCCCTGGAGATAGCAGATGCTCTAAGGATCATCTTCCGGAACTCCATTGACTCGGGAACAGTACCCGTGGATTGGAGGGTAGCTAATGTTACCCCAATATTTAAAAAGGGGGGTAGAGAGAAAGCAGGGAATTATAGACCAGTAAGCCTTACATCGGTTGTGGGCAAAATGCTAGAGTCCATTATTAAGGATAAAATAGCGGAGCACTTGACAAATGGGGAAAGGATCGGACAGAGTCAACATGGATTTACAAAGGGTAAATCGTGTTTGACTAATCTGCTGGAATTTTTTGAGGAAGTAACTGGTCAAATAGATGGGGGAGAGCCAGTGGATGTGGTGTACCTTGACTTCCAGAAAGCCTTCGATAAGGTTCCACACAAAAGATTATCATGCAAAATTAAGGCTAATGGGATTGGGGGCAAAGTATTAACGTGGATAGAGAACTGGCTGGCGGATAGAAAACAGAGAGTTGGAATAAACGGCTCGTTTTCGGAGTGGCAGGCAGTGACCAGCGGGGTGCCGCAAGGATCTGTCCTGGGACCCCAGCTGTTCACAATATATATAAATGATCTGGATCAGGGAATTGGATGCAATATTTCCAAATTCGCTGACGACACTAAACTAGGAGGAGGGGTGGGCTCTGATGAGGATGTCAGGAGGCTACAGTGCGATTTGGACAGGTTTGGGGAATGGGCGGATACGTGGCAGATGCACTATAGTGTGGATAAATGCGAGGTTATCCACTTTGGGGATAAAAACAGGAGGGTGGATTATTATCTCAATGGCAATAGATTGGGAGATGGGGAAGTGCAGAGGGACCTGGGTGTTCTTGTGCACCAGTCACTGAAGGAGAGCATGCAGGTGCAACAGGCGATTAAGAAGGCAAATGGTATGTTGGCCTTCATATCAAGGGGGTTCGAGTATAGGAATAGGGATACCTTACTACAGCTGTACAAGGTGCTGGTGAGACCGCATCTGGAGTATTGTGTACAGTTTTGGTCGCCCCATCTGCGGAAGGATGTTCTTGCCATGGAAAGAGTGCAGCGGCGATTCACCAGGCTGATACCTGGAATGGCGGGAATGACCTACGAGGAGAGATTGAATAGTTTGGGCTTGTACTCACTGGAGTTTAGAAGATTGAGAGGGGATCTCATCGAAACATATAAAATTATGGCAGGCCTGGACAGGCTGAATTCAGAGAGAATGTTTCCAATGGCAGGGGAGCACAGAACCAGGGGCCACAGTCTAAAAATAGCGGGCAAATCATTTAAAACAGAGATGAGGAAGAATTTCTTCACTCAAAGAGTGGTGAGCCTGTGGAATTCCCTGCCACAGAGGGCTGTGAAGGCTAATTCAATAAATATTTTCAAGAGAGAATTGGATATATTTCTGAAGGCTAAGGGGATTAAGGGTTACGGAGAAAAGGCGGGGACGGGGTACTGAACTGGTAAGATCAGCTAAGATCTCAGACGAAGATCAGCCATGATCTCATTGAATGGCGGAGCAGGCTCGAAGGGCCGAATGGCCTACTCCTGTTCCTATCTCTATGTTTCTATGTTTCTGTGTCCCCCGCCCATGCACAATGTAACTGAATATTGGGCCCAGTGTATAACAGGTGATCGATGCGAGACCGGTCGTTCTGTGTCCCCCGCCCATGCCCAATGTAACTGAATATTGGGCCCAGTGTATAAATGGTGATCGATGTGAGACTGATCGTTCCGTGTCCCCAACCCATGCCCAATGTAAATGAATATTGGGCCCAGTGTATAATAGGTGATCGTTGCGAGACCGATCATTCTGTATCCCCCGCCCATGCCAAATGTAACTGAATATTGGGCCCAATGTACAACAGGCGAACGATGTGAGACCGAACGTTCTGTGTCCCCCGCCCATGCCCAATGTAACTGAATATTGGGTCCAGTGTATAACAGGTGATCGATGTGAGACCGATCGTTCTGTGTCCCCACCCATGCCCAATGTAACTGAATATTGGGCCCAGTGTATAACAGGCGATCGATGTGAGACTGATCGTTCTGTGTCCCCCGCCCATGCCCAATGTAACTGAATATTGGGCCCAGTGTATAACAGGTGATCGATGTGAGACAGTTCGTTCTGTATCCCCCGCCCATGACCAATGTAACTGAATATTGGGCCCAGTGTATAACAGTCGATCGATGTGAGACCGATCTTTCTGCGTCCCCGCCCATGCCCAATGTAACTGAATATTGGGCCCCGTGTATAACAGGCGATCGATGTGAGACCGATCGTTCTGTGCCCCCGCCCATGCCCAATGTAACTGAATATTGGGCCCCGTGTATAACAGGCGATTGATGTGAGACCGACCGTTCTGTGTCCCCCGCCCATGCCCAATGTAACTGAATATTGGGCCCCGTGTCTAACAGGCGATCGATGTGAGACCGATCGTTCTGTGTCCCCTGCCCATGCCCAATGTAAATGAATATTGGGCCCAATGTATAACAGGCAATAGATGTGAGACCAATCGATCTGTGTCCCCCACCCATGCCCAATGTAACTGAATATTGGGCCCAGTGTATAACAGGCGATCGATGTGAGACCGATCGTTCTGTGTTCCCCGCCAATGCCCAATGTAACTGAATATTGGGCCCAGTTTATGACAGGCGATCGATGTGAGACCGATCGTTCTGTGTCCCCCGCCCATGCCCAATGTAACTGAATATTGGGCCCTGTGTATGACAAGCGATCAATGTGAGCCCGATCATTCTGTGACCCCCGCCCATGCCCAATGTAGCTGAATATTGGGCCCAGTGTATAACAGGCGATCGATGTGAGACCGATCGTTCTGTGACCCCCACCCATGCCCAATGCAACTGAATATTGGGCCCAGTGTATAACAGGCGATCGATGTGAGAGCGATCGTTCTCTGTCCCCCGCCCATGCCCAATGTAACTGAATATTGGGCCCAGTGTATAACGGGATCGATGTGAGACCGATCGTTCTGTGTCCCCCGCCCATGCCCAATGTAACTGAATAATGGGCCCAGTGTATAACAGGGGATCGATGTGAGACCGATCGTTCTGTGTCCCCCGCCCATGCCCAATGCAACTGAATATTGGGCCCAGTGTATAACAGGTGATCGATGTGAGACCGATCGTTCTGTGTCCCCCGCCCATGCCTAATGTAACTGAATATTGGGCCCAGTGTATAACAGGTGATCGATGTGAGACCGATCGTTCTGTGTCCCCCGCCCATGCCCAATGCAACTGAATATTGGGCCCAGTGTATAACAGGCGATCGATGTGAGACCGATCATTCTGTGTCCCCCGCCCATGCCCAATGTAACTGAATATTGGGCCCAGTGTATAACAGTTGATCGATGCGAGACCGATCATTCTGTGTCCCCCGCCCATGCCCAATATAACTTAATATTGGGCCCAGTGTAGAAATGGTGATCGATGTGAGACTGATCGTTCTGTGTCCCCAACCCATGCCCAATGTAAATGAATATTGGGCTCTGTGTATAATAGGTGATCGATGCGAGACGGTTCGTTCTGTGTCCCCGCCCATGCCCAATGCAACTGAATATTGGGCCCAGTGTATAACAGGCGATCGATGTGAGGCCGATCGTTCTGTGTCCCCCGCTCATGCCCAATGTAACTGAATTTTGGGCCCAGTGTATAACAGGCGATCGATGTGAGAAAGATCGTTCTGTGTCCCCGCCCATGCCCAATGTAACTAATAATGGGCCCCGTGTATAACAGGTGATCGATGTGAGACCGATCGTTCTGTGTCCCCCGTCCATTCCCAATGTAAATGAATATTGGGCCCAATGTATAGCAGGCGATCGATGTGAGACCGATCGTTCTGTGTCCCCCGCACATGCCCAATGTAACTGAATATTGGGCCGAGTGTATAACAGGTGATCGATGTGAGACCGATCGTTCTGTGTCCCCCGCCCATGCCCAATGTAACTGAATATTGGGCCCAGTGTATAACAGGTGATCGATGTGAGACCGATTGTTCTGTGTCCCCCGCCCATGCCCAATGTAACTGAATATTGGGCCCAGTGTATAACAGGTGTTCGATCTGAGACCGATCGATCTTTGTCGCCCACTCATGCCCAATGTAACTGAATATTGGGCCCAGTGTATAACAGGTGATCGATGTGAGACTGATCGTTCTGTGTGCCCCGCCCATGCCCAATGTAACAATATTGGGCCGAGTGTATAACAGGCGATCGATGTGAGACCGATCTTTCTGTGTCCCCCACCCATGCCCAATGTAACTGAATTTTGGGCCCAGTCTATAAAAGGTGATCGATGTGAGACTGATCATTCTCTGTCCCCCGCCCATGCCCAATGTAACTGAATATTGGGCCCAGTGTATAACAGGCGATCGATGCGAGACCGATCATTCAGTGTCGTCTGCCCATGCCCAATGTAACTGAATATTGGGCCCACTGTTTAACAGGCGATTGATGTGAGACCGATCGTTCTGTGTCCCCCGCCCATGCCCAATGTAGCTGAATATTAGGCCCAGTGTATAACAGGCGATCGATGTGAGACCGATCGTTCTGTGTCCCCCGCCGATGCCCAATGTAACTGAATATTGGGCCGAGTGTATAACAGGTGATCGATGTGAGACCGATCGTTCTGTGTCCCCCGCCCATGCCTAATGCAATTGAATATTGGGCCCAGTGTATAACAGGCGATCGATGTGAGACCGATCGTTCTGTGTCCCCCGCTCATGCCCAATGTAACTGAATATTGGGCCCAGTGTATAACAGGCGATTGATGTGAGAAAGATCGTTCTGTGTCCCCGCCCATGCCCAATGTAACTAATAATGGGCCCCGTGTATAACATGTGATCGATGTGAGACCGATCGTTCTGTGTCCCCCGCCCAGGCCCAATGTAACTGAATATTGGGCCCCGTGTATAACAGGTGATCGATGTGTGACCGGTCGTTCTGTGTCCCCCGCCCATGCCCAATGTAACTGAATATTGGGCCCAGTGTATAACAGGCGATCGATGTGAGACTGATCGTTCTGTGTCCCCCGCACATGCCCAATGTAACTGAATATTGGGCCCAGTGTATAACAGGTGATCGATGTGAGACCGATCGTTCTGTGTCCCCACCCATGCCCAGTGTAACTGAATATTGGGCCCAGTGTACAACAGGCGGTCGATGTGAGACTGATCGTTCTGTGTCCCCCGCCCATGCCCAATGTAACTGAATATTGGGCCCAGTGAATAACAGGCGATTGATGTGAGACCGATCGTTCTGTGTCCCCCGCCCATGCCCAATGTAACTGAATATTGGGCCCAGTGTATAACAGGCGATCGATGCGAGACCGATCGTTCTGTGTCGTCCGCCCATGCCCAATGTAACTGAATATTCGGCCCAGTGTTTAAAAGGCGATTGATGTGAGACCGATCGTTCTGTGCCCCCCGCCCATGCCCAATGTAGCTGAATATTAGGCCCAGTGTATAACAGGTGATCGATGTGAGACCGATCGTTCTGTGTCCCCCGCCCATGCCCAATGTCACTGAACATTGGGACCCGTGTTTAACAGGTGATTGATGTGAGATCGATCGTTCTGTGTCCCCCGCCCATGCCCAATGTAACTGAATATTGGGCCCAGTGTATAACAGGTGATCGATGTGAGACCGATCGTTCTGTGTCCCCCGCCCATGCCCAATGTAACTGAATATTGGGCCCAGTGTATAACAGGCGATCGATGTGAGACCGATCGTTCTGTGACCCCCACCCATGCCCAATGCAACTGATTATTGGGCCCAGTGTATAACAGGCGATCGATGTGAGACCGATCGTTCTGTGTCCCCCGCCCATGCCCAATGTAACTGAATATTGGGCCCAGTGTATAAAAGGGGATCGATGTGAGACCGATCGTTCTGTGTCCCCCGCCCATGCCCAATGTAACTGTATAATGGGCCCAGTGTATAACAGGGGATCGATGTGAGACCGATTTAAACTAATTTGGCAGGGGGATGGGAACCTAGGTAGTGGAAAAGAGGGAAGTCATATGAAGTCAGAAATAGATGGTAGAAAGTTGAGAAGCAATAAGCAAAGGAGAGAAACACAAAGGGCCAAACTAATTCATAATGAGAGTGTGAAAAAAGCAAGCCTGAAGGCTTTGTATCTTAATGCTAGAAGCATTAGGAACAAGGTGGATGAATTTGTTGTGGAAATAGAGGTAAACAAGTATGATTTGATTGGGATTACAGAAACGTGGCTGCAGGGTGGGCAAGGCTGGGAACTTAACATCCAGGGATATACAATATTTAGGAAGGATCGGCAAAAAGGTAGGGGAGGTGGGGTAGCATTGCTGGTAAAGGAGGGGATTAATGCAATGGAAAGGAAGGATATTAACTCGGATGAAACGGAATCTGTATGGGTAGAAATGAGAAATAGCAAGGGGAGGAAAACGTTAGTGGGTGTGATATATAGGCCTCCAAATAGTAATATGGAGGTGAGGGAAGGCATAAAAAGGGAAATTAGAGAAGCGTGCGATAAGAGCACAGCTGTCATCATGGGTGACTTTAATTTACATATTGATTGGACTACCCAAATTAGTAAAAATTCTGAGGAGGAGGAATTCCTGGAATGTTTTCGGGACGGTTATCTGGACCAATATGTCGAGGAGCCGACTCGAGATCAGGCCATTTTAGACTGGGTATTGTGCAATGAGAAGGGACTTATCAACAATCTTCTTGTACGAGGCCCCTTGGGTCAGAGCGATCATAATATGATCGAGCTCTCAGTCGAGATGGAGAGTGAGGGAATTGAATCAGAGACTAAGGTCCAGAACTTAAATAAAGGGAATTACGAGGGTATGAGACGGGAATTGGGTAAGATTGATTGGGTGGTGTTTCTGGGGGGATTGACAGTGGATAGACAATGGCAAGCATTCAAAGATAGAATGGAAGAATTCCAGAACATGTTTATACCGGTTTGGCATAAAAATAAACCTAAAAAGGTGGCTCAACCGTGGATAACGAGGGAAATTAGGGACAGCATAAAATCAAAAAAAAGGGCATATCAACTGGCAAAAAAAAGCACCAGACCGGAAGATTGGGGGCAGTACAGGATACAGCAAAAGAGGACAAAGGGATTAATCAGGAAGGGGAAAATAGAATACGAAAGTAAACTTGCAGCAAACATAAAGACAGACTGCAAAAGCTTTTATTGGTATATCAGGAGGAAAAGACTGGTAAAATCCCAAGTCGGTCCCTTGCAGTCCGATTCGGGAGAATATATAATGGAGAATAAGGAAATGGCAGACCAATTAAACTCATACTTTGGTTCTGTATTCACAAAGGAGGACACAAATAACCTCCCAGGAATATCGGCAAACATAGGGACTAATGAGAGGGAGGAGCTGACAGAAATTCGTATCTCTAGGGATATGGTGTTGGGTAAGTTGAGGGGACTGAAGGCCGACAAATCCCCGGCGCCTGATAAACTACATCCTAGGGTACTTAAGGAGGTGGCCCTGGAGATAGCAGATGCTCTAAGGATCATCTTCCGGAACTCCATTGACTCGGGAACAGTACCCGTGGATTGGAGGGTAGCTAATGTTACCCCAATATTTAAAAAGGGGGGTAGAGAGAAAGCAGGGAATTATAGACCAGTAAGCCTTACATCGGTTGTGGGCAAAATGCTAGAGTCCATTATTAAGGATAAAATAGCGGAGCACTTGACAAATGGGGAAAGGATCGGACAGAGTCAACATGGATTTACAAAGGGTAAATCGTGTTTGACTAATCTGCTGGAATTTTTTGAGGAAGTAACTGGTCAAATAGATGGGGGAGAGCCAGTGGATGTGGTGTACCTTGACTTCCAGAAAGCCTTCGATAAGGTTCCACACAAAAGATTATCATGCAAAATTAAGGCTAATGGGATTGGGGGCAAAGTATTAACGTGGATAGAGAACTGGCTGGCGGATAGAAAACAGAGAGTTGGAATAAACGGCTCGTTTTCGGAGTGGCAGGCAGTGACCAGCGGGGTGCCGCAAGGATCTGTCCTGGGACCCCAGCTGTTCACAATATATATAAATGATCTGGATCAGGGAATTGGATGCAATATTTCCAAATTCGCTGACGACACTAAACTAGGAGGAGGGGTGGGCTCTGATGAGGATGTCAGGAGGCTACAGTGCGATTTGGACAGGTTTGGGGAATGGGCGGATACGTGGCAGATGCACTATAGTGTGGATAAATGCGAGGTTATCCACTTTGGGGATAAAAACAGGAGGGTGGATTATTATCTCAATGGCAATAGATTGGGAGATGGGGAAGTGCAGAGGGACCTGGGTGTTCTTGTGCACCAGTCACTGAAGGAGAGCATGCAGGTGCAACAGGCGATTAAGAAGGCAAATGGTATGTTGGCCTTCATATCAAGGGGGTTCGAGTATAGGAATAGGGATACCTTACTACAGCTGTACAAGGTGCTGGTGAGACCGCATCTGGAGTATTGTGTACAGTTTTGGTCGCCCCATCTGCGGAAGGATGTTCTTGCCATGGAAAGAGTGCAGCGGCGATTCACCAGGCTGATACCTGGAATGGCGGGAATGACCTACGAGGAGAGATTGAATAGTTTGGGCTTGTACTCACTGGAGTTTAGAAGATTGAGAGGGGATCTCATCGAAACATATAAAATTATGGCAGGCCTGGACAGGCTGAATTCAGAGAGAATGTTTCCAATGGCAGGGGAGCACAGAACCAGGGGCCACAGTCTAAAAATAGCGGGCAAATCATTTAAAACAGAGATGAGGAAGAATTTCTTCACTCAAAGAGTGGTGAGCCTGTGGAATTCCCTGCCACAGAGGGCTGTGAAGGCTAATTCAATAAATATTTTCAAGAGAGAATTGGATATATTTCTGAAGGCTAAGGGGATTAAGGGTTACGGAGAAAAGGCGGGGACGGGGTACTGAACTGGTAAGATCAGCTAAGATCTCAGACGAAGATCAGCCATGATCTCATTGAATGGCGGAGCAGGCTCGAAGGGCCGAATGGCCTACTCCTGTTCCTATCTCTATGTTTCTATGTTTCTGTGTCCCCCGCCCATGCACAATGTAACTGAATATTGGGCCCAGTGTATAACAGGTGATCGATGCGAGACCGGTCGTTCTGTGTCCCCCGCCCATGCCCAATGTAACTGAATATTGGGCCCAGTGTATAAATGGTGATCGATGTGAGACTGATCGTTCCGTGTCCCCAACCCATGCCCAATGTAAATGAATATTGGGCCCAGTGTATAATAGGTGATCGTTGCGAGACCGATCATTCTGTATCCCCCGCCCATGCCAAATGTAACTGAATATTGGGCCCAATGTACAACAGGCGAACGATGTGAGACCGAACGTTCTGTGTCCCCCGCCCATGCCCAATGTAACTGAATATTGGGTCCAGTGTATAACAGGTGATCGATGTGAGACCGATCGTTCTGTGTCCCCACCCATGCCCAATGTAACTGAATATTGGGCCCAGTGTATAACAGGCGATCGATGTGAGACTGATCGTTCTGTGTCCCCCGCCCATGCCCAATGTAACTGAATATTGGGCCCAGTGTATAACAGGTGATCGATGTGAGACAGTTCGTTCTGTATCCCCCGCCCATGACCAATGTAACTGAATATTGGGCCCAGTGTATAACAGTCGATCGATGTGAGACCGATCTTTCTGCGTCCCCGCCCATGCCCAATGTAACTGAATATTGGGCCCCGTGTATAACAGGCGATCGATGTGAGACCGATCGTTCTGTGCCCCCGCCCATGCCCAATGTAACTGAATATTGGGCCCCGTGTATAACAGGCGATTGATGTGAGACCGACCGTTCTGTGTCCCCCGCCCATGCCCAATGTAACTGAATATTGGGCCCCGTGTCTAACAGGCGATCGATGTGAGACCGATCGTTCTGTGTCCCCTGCCCATGCCCAATGTAAATGAATATTGGGCCCAATGTATAACAGGCAATAGATGTGAGACCAATCGATCTGTGTCCCCCACCCATGCCCAATGTAACTGAATATTGGGCCCAGTGTATAACAGGCGATCGATGTGAGACCGATCGTTCTGTGTCCCCCGCCAATGCCCAATGTAACTGAATATTGGGCCCAGTTTATGACAGGCGATCGATGTGAGACCGATCGTTCTGTGTCCCCCGCCCATGCCCAATGTAACTGAATATTGGGCCCTGTGTATGACAAGCGATCAATGTGAGCCCGATCATTCTGTGACCCCCGCCCATGCCCAATGTAGCTGAATATTGGGCCCAGTTTATAACAGGCGATCGATGTGAGACCGATCGTTCTGTGTCCCCCGCCCATGCCCAATGTAACTGAATATTGGGCCCAGTGTGTAACAGGCGATCGATGTGAGACAGGTCGTTCTGTGTCCCCCGCACATGCCCAATGTAACTGAATATTGGGCCCAGTGTAAAACAGGCGATCGATGTGAGACCGATCGTTCTGTGTCCCCCGCCCATGCCCAATGTAACTGAATATTGGGCCCAGTGTGTAACAGGCGATCGATGTGAGACAGGTCGTTCTGTATCCCCCGCCCATGCCCAATGTAACTGAATATTGGGCCCAGTGTATAGCAGGCGATCGATGTGAGACCGATCTTTCTGCGTCCCCGCCCATGCCCAATGTAACTGAATATTGGGCCCAATGTATAACAGGCAATAGATGTGAGACCAATCGATCTGTGCCCCCACCCATGCCCAATGTAACTGAATATTGGGCCCAGTGTATAACAGTCGATCGATGTGAGACCGATCGTTCTCTGTCCCCCGCCAATGCCCAATGTAACTGAATGTTGGGCCCAGTTTATAACAGGCGATCGATGTGAGACCGATCGTTCTGTGTCCCCCTCCCATGCCCAATGTAACTGAATATTGGGCCCAGTGTATAACAGGCGATCGATGTGAGACCGATCGTTCTGTGTCCCCCGCCCATGCCCAATGTAACTGAATATTGGGCCCAGTGTATAACAGGCGATCGATGTGAGACCGGTCGTTCTGTGTCCCCCGCCCATGCCCAATGTAACTGAATATTGGGCCTAGTGTATAACAGGTGATCGATGTGAGACCGATCGTTCTGTGTCCCCGGCCCATGCCCAATGTAACTGAATATTGCGCCCAGTGTATAACAGGCGATCGATGTGAGACCGATCATTCTGTGTCCCCCGCCCATGCCCAATGTAACTGAATATTGGGCCCTGTGTATGACAAGCGATCGATGTGAGCCCGATCATTCTGTGACCCCCGCCCATGCCCAATGTAGCTGAATATTGGGCCCAGTTTATAACAGGCGATCGATGTGAGACCGATCGTTCTGTGTCCCCAGCCATGCCCAATGTAACTGAATATTGGGCCCAGTGTAAAACAGGCGATCGATGTGAGACTGATCGTTCTCTGTCCCCCGCCCATGCCCAATGTAACTGAATATTGGGCCCAGTGTATAGCATGCGATCGATGTGAGACCCATCTTTCTGCGTCCCCGCCCATGCCCAATGTAACTGAATATTGGGCCCAGTGTATAACAGGCGATCGATGTGAGACCGATCGTTCTGTGTCCCCCGCCCATGCCCAATGTAACTGAATATTGTGCCCAGTGTATAACAGGTGATCGATGTGAGACCGATCGTTCTGTTTCCCCCGCCCATGCCCAATGTAACTGAATATTGGGCCCAGTGTATAACAGGTGATCGATGTGAGACCGATCGTTCTGTGTACCCCGCCCATGCCCAATGTAACTGAATATTGGGACCAGTGTATAAAAGGCGATCGATGTGAGACCGACCGTTCTGTGTCGCCCGCCCATGCTCAATGTAACTGAATATTGGGCCCAGAGTATAATAGGTGATCGATGTGAGAGCGATCGTTCTCTGTCCCCCGCCCCCCAATGAAACTGAATATTGGGCCCAGTGTATAACAGGTGATCGATGTGAGACCGATCGTTCTGTATCCCCCGCCCATGCCCAATGTAACTGCATATTGGGCCAAGTGTATAACAGGCGATCGATGTGAGACCGAGCGTTCTGTTTCCCCAGCCCATGCCCAATGAAACTGAATATTGGGCCCAGTGTATAACGGGCGATCGATGTGAGACAGATCGTTCTGTGTCCCCTGCCCATGCCCAATGTAAATGAATATTGGGCCCAGTGTAGAACAGGCGATCGATGTGAGACCGATCGATCTGTGTCCCCCGCCCATGCCCAATGTTACTGAATATTGGGCCCAGTATATAGCAGGTGATCGATGTGAGACCGTTCGTTCTGTGTCCCCCGCCCATGCCAAATGTAACTGAATATTGGTCCCAGTGTATAACAGGCGATCGATGTGAGACTGATCGTTCTGTGTCCCCTGCCCATGTCCAATGTAACTGAATATTGGGCCCAGTGTATAACAGGTGATCGATGGAAGGCCAATCGTTCTGTGTCCCCCTCCCATGCCCAATGTAACTGAATATTGGCCCAGTGTATAATCGGCGATCGATGCGAGACCGATCGTTCTGTGTCCCCCGCCCATGCGCAATGTAACTGAATATTGGGCCAAGTGTATAACAGGTGATCGATGCGAGACCGATTGTTCTGTGTCCCCCGCCCATGCCCAATGTAACTGAATATTGGGCCCAGTGTGTAACAGGCGATTGATTTGAGACCAATCGTTGTGTGTCCACCGCCCATGCCCAATGTAACTGAATATTGGGCCCAGTGTATAACAGGCGATCGATGTGAGACCGATCGTTCTGTGTCCTCCGCCCATGCCCAATGTAACTGAATATTGTACCCAGTGTACAAAAGGTGATCGATGTGAGACCGATCGTTCTGTGTCCCCCGCCCATGGCCATGGTAACTGAATATTGGGCCCAGTGTATAATAGTTGATCGATGTGCGACTGATCGTTCTGTGTCCCCCGCCCACGCCCAATGTAACTGAATATTGTTCCCACTGTATAACAGTTGACCGATGTGACGCCGATCGTTCTGTGTCCCCCGCCCATGCCCAATGTAACTGAATATTGGGCCCAGTGTATAACAGGCGATCGATGCGAGACCGATCGTTCTGTGTCATTCGCCCATGCCCAATGTAACTGAATATTGGGCCTAGTGTCTAACAGGTGATCGATGTGAGACCGATCGCTCTGTGTCCCTCGCCCATGCCCAATGTAACTGAATATTGGGCCCAGTGTATAACAGGAGATCGATGTGAGACCGATCGTTCTGTGTCGCCCGCCCATGCTCAATGTAACTGAATATTGGGCCCAGAGTATAATAGGTGATCGATGTGAGAGCGATCGTTCTCTGTCCCCCGCCCCCCAATGAAACTGAATATTGGGCCCAGTGTATAACAGGTGATCGATGTGAGACCGATCGTTCTGTATCCCCCGCCCATGCCCAATGTAACTGCATATTGGGCCAAGTGTATAACAGGCGATCGATGTGAGACCGAGCGTTCTGTTTCCCCAGCCCATGCCCAATGAAACTGAATATTGGGCCCAGTGTATAACGGGCGATCGATGTGAGACAGATCGTTCTGTGTCCCCTGCCCATGCCCAATGTAAATGAATATTGGGCCCAGTGTAGAACAGGCGATCGATGTGAGACCGATCGATCTGTGTCCCCCGCCCATGCCCAATGTTACTGAATATTGGGCCCAGTATATAGCAGGTGATCGATGTGAGACCGTTCGTTCTGTGTCCCCCGCCCATGCCAAATGTAACTGAATATTGGTCCCAGTGTATAACAGGCGATCGATGTGAGACTGATCGTTCTGTGTCCCCTGCCCATGTCCAATGTAACTGAATATTGGGCCCAGTGTATAACAGGTGATCGATGGAAGGCCAATCGTTCTGTGTCCCCCTCCCATGCCCAATGTAACTGAATATTGGCCCAGTGTATAATCGGCGATCGATGCGAGACCGATCGTTCTGTGTCCCCCGCCCATGCGCAATGTAACTGAATATTGGGCCAAGTGTATAACAGGTGATCGATGCGAGACCGATTGTTCTGTGTCCCCCGCCCATGCCCAATGTAACTGAATATTGGGCCCAGTGTGTAACAGGCGATTGATTTGAGACCAATCGTTGTGTGTCCACCGCCCATGCCCAATGTAACTGAATATTGGGCCCAGTGTATAACAGGCGATCGATGTGAGACCGATCGTTCTGTGTCCTCCGCCCATGCCCAATGTAACTGAATATTGTACCCAGTGTACAAAAGGTGATCGATGTGAGACCGATCGTTCTGTGTCCCCCGCCCATGGCCATGGTAACTGAATATTGGGCCCAGTGTATAATAGTTGATCGATGTGCGACTGATCGTTCTGTGTCCCCCGCCCACGCCCAATGTAACTGAATATTGTTCCCACTGTATAACAGTTGACCGATGTGACGCCGATCGTTCTGTGTCCCCCGCCCATGCCCAATGTAACTGAATATTGGGCCCAGTGTATAACAGGCGATCGATGCGAGACCGATCGTTCTGTGTCATTCGCCCATGCCCAATGTAACTGAATATTGGGCCTAGTGTCTAACAGGTGATCGATGTGAGACCGATCGCTCTGTGTCCCCGGCCCATGCCCAATGTAACTGAATATTGCACCCAGTGTATAACAGGTGATCGATGTGAGACCGATCGATCTGTGTCCCCTGCCCATGCCCAATGTAACTGAATATTGGGCCCAGTGTATAACAGGTGATCGATGCGAGTCCAATCGTCCTGTGTCCCACGCCCATGACCAATGTAACTGAATATTTGGCCCAGTGTATAACAGGTGATCGAAGTGAGGCCGATCGTTCTGTGTCCCCCGCCCATGCCCAATGTAACTGAATATTGGGCCCAGTGAATAACAGGCGATTGATGTGAGACCGATCGTTCTGTGTCCCCCGCCCATACCCAATGTAACTGAATATTGGGACCAGTGTATAAAAGCCGTTCGATGTGAGACCGACCGTTCTGTGTCGCCCGCCCATCACCAATGTCACTGAATATTGGTCCTAGTGTATAACAGGTGATCGATGTGAGGCCGATCGTTCAGTGTCCCCCTGCCCATGCCCAATGTAACTGAATATTGGGCCCAGTGTATAAAAGGTGATTGATGTGAGACCGATCGTTCTGTGTCCCCCGCCCATGCCCAATGTTACTGAATATTGGGCCCAGTGTATAACAGGTGATTGATGTGAGACCGATCGTTCTGTGTCTCCCGCCCATGCCCAATGTAACTGAATATTGGGCCCAGTGTATAACAGGCGATCGATGCGAGACCGATCGTTCAGTGTCATTCGCCCATGCCAAATGTAACTGAATATAGGGCCCAGTGTATAACAGGCGATCGATGTGAGACCGATCGTTCTGTATCCCCTGCCCATGCCCAATGTAACTGAATATTGGACCCAGTGTATAACAGGTGATCGATGTGAGACCGTTCGTTCTGTGTCCCTCGCCCATGCCCAATGTAACTGAATATTGGGCCCAGTGTATAACAGACGATCGATGTGTGACCGATCGTTCTGTGTCTCCCGCCCATGCCCAATGTAACTGAATATTGGGCCCAGTGTATCACAGGTGATCGATGTGAGACCGATCGTTCTGTGTCCCCTGCCCATGCCCAATGTTACTGAATATTGGGCCCAGTGTGTAACAGGTGATCGATGTGAGACCGATCGTTCTGTGTCCCCCGCCCATGCTCAATGTAAGTGAATATTGGGCCCACTGTATAACAGGTGATCGATGTGAGAGCGATCGTTCTCTGCCCCCCGCCCCCCAATGGAACTGAATATTGGGCCCAGTGTATAACAGGCGATCGATGTGAGACCGATCGTTCTTTGTCCCCCACCCTTGCCCAAAGTAACTGAATATTGGGCCACGTGTATAACAGGCGATCGATGTGAGACCGATCGTTCTGTGTCCCACGCCCATGCCCAATGTAACTGATTATTGGGCCCAGTGTATAAAAGGCGATCGATGTGAGACCGATCGTTCTGTGTCCCCCGCCCATGCCCAATGTAACTGAATATTGGGCCCCGTGTATAACAGGAGATCGATGTGATGCCGATCGTTCTGTGTCCCCCGCCCATGCCCAATATAACTGAATATTGGGCCCAGTGTATAACAGTTGATCGATGTGTGACCGATCGTTCTGTGTCCCCCGCCGATGCCCAATGTAACTGAATATTGGGCCCAGTGTATAACAGGCGACCGATGTGTGACCGATCGTTCTGTGTCCCCCGCCCATGCCCAATGTAACTGAATATTGGGCCCAGTGTATAACAGGCGATCGATGTGAGACCGATCGTTCTGTGTCCCCCGCCCTCGCCCAAAGTAAATGAATATTGGGCCACGTGTATAACAGGCAATCGATGTGAGACCGATCTTTCTGTGCCCCCCTCCCATGCCCACGGTAACTGAATATTGGGCCCCGTGTATAATAGTTGATCGATGTGCGACCGATCATTCTGTGTCCCCCGCCCATGCCCAAAGTTAGTGAATATTGGGCCCAGTGTATAACAGTTGACCGATGTGACGCCGATCGTTCTGTGTCCCCCGACCATGCCCAATGTAACTGAATATTGGGCCCAGTGTATAACAGTTGATCGATGTGTGACCGATCTTTCTGTGTCCCCCGCCCATGCCCAATGTAACTGAATATTGGGCCCAGTGCATAACAGGCGATCGATGCGAGACCGATCGTTCTGTGTCATTTGCCCATGCCCAATGTAACTGAATATAGGGCCC
This sequence comes from Somniosus microcephalus, assembly GCF_052327205.1. Taxonomy (NCBI): domain Eukaryota; kingdom Metazoa; phylum Chordata; class Chondrichthyes; order Squaliformes; family Somniosidae; genus Somniosus; species Somniosus microcephalus. The sequence continues at coordinate 17,991,980 of NW_028225181.1, forward strand.
AGTGTATAACAGGCGATCGATGTGAGACCGATTGTTCTGTGTCCCCTGCCCATGCCCAATGTAAATGAATATTGGGCCCAGTGTATAACAGGCAATCGATGTGAGACCGATCGATCTGTGACCCCCACCCATGCCCAATGTAACTGAATATTGGGCCCAGTGTATAACAGGTGATCGATGTGAGACCGTTCGTTCTGTGTCCCTCGCCCATGCCCAATGTAACTGAATATTGTGCCCAGTGTATAACAGGCGATCGATGGGTGACCGATCGTTCTGTGTCCCCCGCCCAAGCCCAATGTAACTGAATATTGGGCCCAGTGTATAACAGGTGATCAATGGAAGGCCGATCGTTCTGTGTCCCCCGCCCATGCCCAATGTAACTGAATATTGGGCCCAGTGTATAACAGGCGATCGATGCGAGACCGATCGTTCTGTGTCGTTTGCCCATGCCCAATGTAACTGAATATAGGGCCCATTGTATAACAGGCGATCGATGTGAGACCAATCGTTCTGTGTCCCCTGCCCATGCCCAATGTAAATGAATATTGGGCCCAGTGTATAACAGGCAATCGATGTGAGACAGATCCATCTGTGACCCCCACCCATGCCCAATGTAACTGAATATTGGGGCCAGTGTATAACAGGTGATCGACGTGAGACCGTTCGTTCTGTGTCTCTCGCGCATGCCCAATGTAACTGAATATTGGGCCCAGTGTATAACAGGCGATCGATGGGTGACCGATCGTTCTGTGTCCCCCGCCCATGCCCAATGTAACTGAATATTGGGCCCAGTGTATAACAGGTGATCGATGGAAGGCCGATCGTTCTGTGTCCCCCGCCCATGCCCAATGTAACTGAATATTGGCCCAGTGTATAATAGGCGATCGATACGAGACCGATCGTTCTGTGTCCCCCGCCCATGCGCAATGTCAATGAATATTGGGCCAAGTGTATAACAGTTGATCGATGTGAGACTGTTCATGCTGTGTCCCCCGCCCATGCCCAATGTAACTGAATATTGGGCCCCGTGTATATCAGGTGATCGATGCGAGACCGATCGTTCTGTGTCCACCGCCCTTTCCCAATGTAACTGAATATTGGGCCCAGTGTATAACAGGCGATCGATGTGAGACTGATCATTCTGTGTCCCCCGTCCATGCCCAATGTAACTGAATATTGGGCCCAGTGTATAACAGGTGATCGATGTGAGACCGAACGTTCTGTGTCCACCGCCCATTCCCAATGTAACTGAATATTGGGCCCAGTGTATAACAGGCGATCGATGTGAGACTGATCGTTCTGTGTCCCCCGCACATGCCCAATGTAACTGAATATTGGCCCAGTGTATAATAGGCGATCGATACAAGACCGATCATTCTGTGTCCCCCGCCCATGCGCAATGTCAATGAATATCGGGCCAAGTGTATAACAGTTGATCGATGTGAGACTGTTCATGCTGTGTCCCCCGCCCATGCCCAATGTAACTGAATATTGGGCCCAGTGTATAACAGGTGATCGACGTGAGACCGATCGTTCTGTGTCCCCCGCCCATTCCCAATGTAACTGAATATTGGGCCCAGTGTATAACAGGCGATCGATGTGAGACTGATCGTTCTGTGTCCCCCGCCCATGCCCAATGTAACTGAATATTAAGCCCAGTGTATAACAGGTGATCGATGCGAGACCGATCGTTCTGTGTCCACCGCCCATTCCCAATGTAACTGAATATTGGGCCCAGTGTATAACAGGCGATTGATGTGAGACTGATCATTCTGTGTCCCCCGCCCATGCCCAGTGTAAGAATTCGCAATAATTTACAGTTCTGAAGATAAATTTTTTGATTAAAGAATCCCTGGGCGTTGTGCTTTTAAATTTCCAGGGAATAGAAATGGCTGTCACACCACATGGCCGAAGACAAAGTACTTGGAAAGCAGCTTTCTGTGTCTGGAAGTAAGGTTCAATGGAGCTGCCAATCAAAGGGGTGTCCCCACCCCCCCTGCAGCAGGACAATCGATGCCTGTTTACAAAACGTTCTACAATGTTGACTCTAAGATCGAGTGCTCGAAACTGCCAGCATGAACAAACGAACTCTGTTTGCTAAGCGCTCAAGACTGTCAATCAATTGTGGTTCCAGATGACCACAGGACAATGCTTTGTTATCAAAGCAATTGAATGCTATTAGCATTTGTTTGTATATCGAGTGGATACATCTAAACTGCAGAAGAGACTTTTGGATCTTGAGTGGGAACCGTTTAAGAACTGAATGGGTTTAAATCACCTAGCATTCTGGACAATAGAGCAGTTGTATTTCTCTTTTGTTTCAGCACAGGGAGCTCCGGAAGTCACATTAACCCAGTCCAACCACTCTGAGTTAGCCAATCACAGCTCTCTCTTGTGTATTGGACACTTCGGTTGGGAACTTTGCACACAGCCCTTGCAAGGCAGAACGGCAGGGGGCTCACCAGGTATATAAGACAGCTGCTGAGAAGCTATCTCTCTCTCTTTGCTTCCTGGGACCAGAGGTGAGCAGGGTGTTCTGACTCCTCGGCAAGGCAACCTAGCAGGAGTTAGGGGTGGTAATGTAAGGGAATTGCTAAGATTGTTTTAGTAACATTGGAGCCATTTTATCCCTCGTTTTCGCCATCTGCAACCCCGTTATATAGTTTTACTGTAATTACTGTGTTCGTGTGGTATCGTTTATTCTTTTGATTGTAGTTTATTTAGGTAATAAAACTTGATTTTTCTCTCATCCATCCACTTGTCCGTTTTAATATCATTAATTATAATTTCCTCCACTCAGAACTGAAGGAGGGGTAGCGATTCGAAACCACTGTTTGTAAATTGGTTTAGAGTGCAGCAGCAAAAGGCTGCTGACCAGGTGAATTACTGTAAACCAGGCAAAAGTTTGGAATTGGTCAGAGCTCAGAGGCAAAGGTTGCTGGCCAGGTAAATTACCATAAACCAGTTAAAAGATGCCCCCCTTACAAATGGCAAGCCAGGTAGGAGTGGAGGCAGTTTTTGATTTAATAAGTGGTCTGGATCTGGAGAAAGCATCAGCTATAGTTTCTCTCGTTTTCAGTATGTGGGTAGCCCTGCGGATGTTAGCAGCAGCGTGTAGGCTGACCTATCAGGGTATAGGCGGCTGGGTTAGGAAGGGTGAGATGAGCGTGCTGGAAGTGGTTGAAGAGGCCAGGAATCGGGAGTCCCAGCTTGAAAAAAGCCAGGCGGAGGTAGAACGCCTCAGAGAGGTGTATGAGGCCAGAGCTAGTGCAATGAGGGTGCAGGAGAATGCACGCCTCACACTAGAGGTCACGAAATGCCAGGAATTTATAGAGTGCCTTGTGTAGGAAGTATCAGAGGCTAGGGACAATGAGATGACGCTGCAAGAGGAGAATGCACACCTCACCCAAGAAGCTAGCGAGGGAGAGAGCCATGCGAGAAACAAGACAGAGTTCCGAAGGTATCAAATCATAGAATCAATGAGGAGCGAGATGAGACTGCAGGAAGAGAATGCCCGCCTCACCTCAGAAGAGACAGAGCAGGAGGAGAAATTCAGGGAAGTAAAGGCAGCTTATAAGCTGGCCTGCGCCCTAAGGTTTGAGGAAGCAGATCATGGCCCTTATAGGGCAGAGATAGAAAGCCTTAACATGGCTTTAAATGCATCAAAGGGGATGATTTGTCTGATCAGCCCGAAGGCAGGTCAGCTGGACTTTACTGGCAGCCCAAGTAGAACCATCCCACAGGCAGCACCCAGAATGTGCTGGATTGGGAATTAGAGACCCCAAGGCCGCAGCCCACATCGCCGAGTCTTGAGGAGCTCTGGCAGCGAGGAGGGGTGGAAAATGGGGTGGTAGGAGAACACCAGCAGGTCCCGCTAGGCAGGCAGGGACCAGGACCATTGTAACCCCTCCAACAATGGAGGTACGGTCCACCCGTGAGGAGTGAGCCTGAGAATAGGAATCCTCAGCCCACAGCAAGTTCGAGTTCAGAGGCAAGCCCTGTGGCTTGTGTGGGGGGAGGAGCCATTCATTTCAGAATAAGCTGTTTAAGCCAGGGAACAGGGAAGGAGAGCTCTGGGACCCCTGTAGAGCAGGTCCCGTAGCAGAAATCCAGGACAAGGGAGGCACACAGGGGATAGTTTTGGCCCCAGACGAAAGGCAGGTCCAAAATTCCCCATTTAAAGCCACCTGGGTGAGGGAACATGAGTTTGCTGTCCATGCAAGTTCAAGTTCACCGCCTACATAGACAGGCAATGTGGCTTGCTTCAAGGGACAGGTTGTCCTGCCCACAAATTGGGACACTTCCCCACCTCAGTGGGACATAAATTTTGGCAAAAGCTAAAATTCGAACCAAAGTTTAAATTTGAGCAAGTTAGGTGGCTCAGAATCAAGGAAACAGCAGCCTAGAAATTCAGTGCCCTTAGCACCGATTTTGCGGCGCTAGAGGGCCGAGCACTGCAATTGGCGTCGGTTCCTAAATTGCCTGGCAGCCGCAACTAAGACTCCGGCAAACGAGTGTTGCCGGAGTCTGCGCCGGCGCTTTAAGGAAGTGCGGCGGCCGGCCGCTTTCCCGCCGGCCGCCTGCCTGCAGCTCCCTCCCCGGACTTCTCCCCCCCCGCCCCCGGAACAGATGCAAGCCCGGCACTTGTCCGAGGTGCCGGGCTCATTTTTGATGAGATTTGCGCGGGCCGCGGCCGGGTGCAGGCAGCTCCTCCTTAATGGAAGGAGGAGGCCTGCACTTCCCGAGCCTGCCGCACCGCAGCGGGCACCGCAGCGCCGGAATAGCGCCGCAATGCGGCGCGTTGCGCCAGTTTTCAGGTGCTAAAACCCTTCAGTAGCGCCGGCAGCCGTTTGGGCGCGGCGCTACTGAATTTTTGGCGCGCGTAAAGAGCTTTAGCGCCGGCGCTAACTTCCGGCGCTAAAGCCCTGGCGCAGCGCAAACTCAATTTCTAGGCCATTAGGTTCAGATTGGACTATATCACTCTAAAACTTAATGACAAATATAATTCAATCATATTATGCTCACTTTCCCTAAAGGCCCCTTTACCACAAGATTTTTGATTAACCATTTCTCATTACACAGTACCAGATCCAGAATAGCCTGTTCCCTGGTTGGTTCCTCCACATATTATCCAGCAAACCAATCCAATAATTCGTCATCTACCCCATTAGTAGTAATTTGATTTGCCCAGTCAATATGTAGATTATAGTCCCCCTTATTGCCTCTGATACATGCTGTTCTAATCTCTTGATTGATACTGTGCCCTACATTACCATTACTGTTTGGTGGCCTCTACACAACTCCCACCAATGTTTTCCACACTTCGCTGTTTCTTCGCCCCACTGTAATTGATTCCAGTTCTACATCATGATCTGCCAAGCCAAGATCTTTTTTTCTCTACTGTACCGATCTCATCCCTTATTAACAGCGCTATGCCACCTCCTTTCTTTTGGTGTCTGTCCTTCCTAAATGCTGAGTACCCTGGAAAATTCACTTCCCAGCTTTGGTTAGCCTGCAACCATGTCTCTGTAATGGCAAACACATCATACCCATTTACTTCTATTAGTGCAATTAATTCATCCACCTTGTTGCGAATGCTACGTGCATTTACATAAAGTGCCTTCAACATTGCCTGTTTAATATTTGTCTGCACTTTGACCCTCTTCACTGTTGGCCTTTGTTTCTGCTTCCTACTAGTTTTGCTGACTACATTTCTAACTTGCACTTCCAGCTTCGTTTATCTCCGTTCTGGGCCCACACTTAGTTTCCCAGCCCCCTGACAAATTAGTTTCAATCCTTCCCAACACCATTACCAAAAGCCCAGCGAGGATGTTGGTCCCATCTCTGCCGAGGTGTAACCCGTCCAGCTTGTACAGGTCCCAGCTTCCCCAGAATCGGTCCCAATGCCTCAGGAATTTAAATCACTCCCTCCTACACCATTTCTCCAGCCATGCATTCGTCTGCTCTATTCTCCTATTTCTGCTCTCGCTAGCACGTGGCACTGGGAGTTATGCTGAGACCATTGAGGTCCTGCTTGTCAATTTATTTCCTAGCTACCTATAATCCGCTTGCAGGACCTTGTCCCTCTTTCTACCTACATCTTTGATACCGATATGTACCACGACTTCTGGCTGTTCACCCTCCCCCTTCAGAATGTCCTGCAGCCGCTCAGTGACATCCTTGACCCTGGCACCAGGGACGAAACATACCATCCTGAAGTAATATCTGCGGCAAAAGAAACGTCTATGTGTTCCCCATACGATAGAATCCCCTTTCGCTATTACTCTCCCACTCTATTTTCTCCCATCCTGTGCAGCTGAGCCACTCGCAGTGCCAAGGAGTGGGCTCTTGCTGTACACCCCTGAGAAACCATCTCCCCCATCAGTATCCAATATGGAAGAACTGTTGAAATAGGATAACGTCCCAAGGCGCTTCACGGGAGTGTTATAAAACAAAATTTGACACCGAGCACTTTAAGGAGAAATTAGGACAGCTGACCAAACGCTTGGTCAAAGATGTCGGTTTTAAGGAGCATCTTAAAGGAAGAGAGAGAGAGGCTTAGGGAGGGAATTCCAAAGCTGAGGGCCTCGACAGCTGAAGGCACGTCCGCCAATGGCAGAGACATTTAAATAGGCGATACTAAAGAGGCCAGGATTAGTGGAGCGCAGAGATCTCGGAGTGTTTGTGGGGCTGAAGGACATTACAGAGATAGGGAGGTGCCGAGACCATGGAGAGATTTGAAAACAAGGCTGAGTGTATTAAAATCTAGGCGCTGCTTAACTGGGAGACAATGTAGATCAGCGAGCATAGGTGTGATGAGTAAACGTGACAGACAAAGACAGACGGCGATGGAAACACACACAGACAGAGTGAGACTGCGACAGTGACAGACTCAGACAAACAGTGTCAGGCAGGAAGGGAGAGACAGACAAGCAGAGAGAGACAGACAGTCAGAATTAGATAGAGGGAGAAGGAGACAGGCAGACAGAGACAGAGGCAAACAGTCAGACACGGGGAGACAGAGACAGACAAACAGAGACGGGGTAGACAGAGGCACAGACAGAGGTAGACAGAAAGACAGAATAAGAGGAAGACACGCAGACCGAGACAGACAACGACAGAGCAGGCAGACGTGGACAGACTGACAGGGACAGACATACAGAGACATTAAAGGGACAGAGAAAGAGAAAAACCCACAGACCGAGACAGAAAAAGACAGAGCCGGCAGACATGGACAGACAGACAGGGACAGATATCAAAAGACAAACAGAGAGGCATAGAAAGAGGCAAACCCGGAGGCTGAGACAGACAAAGACAGAGCCTGCAGAGAACGAGGGGGACAAACAGATTGACAAAGATGGATACATGCAGAACCAGACAGAGACAGAGAGAGACAGTGTGAGATAAAGAGACAGAGGGAGACAAAGACAAAGATGGTAAGACAGAAACCGACAGGCAGGCACCGTCAGGCCGATAGAGAGAGACAGGCGGATATAGAGAAACAGAGGCAAACAGAAACAGCCAGGCTTAGACAGACTGAGCCAGAGGCAGACAGATAGAGACAGACAGACAGACAGAATTAGAGAAACAGACACAGACACAGATGGACTGTTGAATTTCTGCGTCTTTGCCAATTTACCTTTCACTCCTAAGTTCCAAAAGATTTGACGTGACCCGTATTGGTGACAGTAATTATATGTTATTCAGTTAAAGTTAGACTTGATGCATTACAGCATTAAGAGCAGCAATAAATCAAGGTGCAATCAAGGGTTATACTACCCATTATGCCTTGGGCAGAAGACGTGATCTCCTCAGGTCTACCCACAGCATACCTGGCCTCTAGGCTTGCTCGTCCACCCAGTGTGATGCCTGTGGGTTCTCCCGGTGTTTTATACTTCTTCTTCCCAGCAACGCCTATGGAGGCCAGCTAACCCAATCATTGACTTACACCTGAAACCAATTACAGGGATGCCATGAGCTTTACGAGCCCGCCTGCCCCTGTCAGCTCCCCAGACACCTTGACATCATGTGTTTCTGACCATCAAGGCTTATATAAAAACATAGAAACATAGAAAAATAGGAGGAGGAGTAGGCCAGTCGGCCCCTCGAGCCTGCTCCGCCATTCAATATGATCATGTCTGATCATCTATCTCTAAACCATTTAGGACTGAGATGAGGACAAATTCCTTCACTCAGTGGGTGGTGAAACTGTGGCATTCGCTACCACAGAAGACTGTGGAGGCCAAATCACTCAATATATATAAGGAGATAGATACATTTCTGGAAACAAAAGGCATCAAGGTGTATGCGGAGAGAGCGGGAATATGGTATTGAGATAGATAAATTAAAGGCCACTGTAAAAGAGCAATGCCCCATCCCAGAGTGCAGCAGAGCGGCCCTGAGAGAATACTCTAACATTTGGAATTTCATTGTGAATGGCATCAGTTAACGAGGATAGCCACTACCCAGAGCGCTGCAGAGCTGTCCTGAGAGGACACAGAAGCATTTGGAATTCAATAACAAAATGGCCAAAGTTAAATAACATTTCCTAACCCAGAGTGCAGCAGAGTGGTCCTGTTGGGACACTGTAATATTGGTAATTTAATTACTTAATGGCCACAGTTAAAGAGGATAGACCCATCCCAGAATGTAGCAGAGTGGTCCTGTTGGGACACTGTTATATTGGTAATTTAATTACTTAATGGCCACAGTTAAAGAGGATAGACCTATCCCAGAATGTAGCACAGCAGGCTTGTTGGGACAGGGTAATATTGGTAATTTAATTACTTAATTGCCACAGTTAAAGAGGATAGACCCATCCCAGAATGTAGCAGAGTGGTCCTGTTGGGACAGGGTAACATTGGTAATTTAATTACTTAATGGCCGCAGTTAAAGAGGATAGACCTATCCCAGAATGTAGCAGAGTGGTCCTGTTGGGACACTGTTATATTGGTAATTTAATTACTTAATGGCCACAGTTAAAGAGGATAGTCCTATCCCAGAATGTAGCAGAGTGGTGCTGTTGGGACACTGTTATATTGGTAATTTAATTACTTAATGGCCACAGTTAAAGAGGATAGACCTATCCCAGAATGTAGCAGAGCGGTCCTGTTGGGACACTGTAATATTGGTAATTTAATTACTTAATGGCCACCGTTCAAGAGGATAGACCCATCCCAGAGTGCAGCAGAACAGTCCTGTTGGGACCTTGTAACATTGGTAATTTAATTACGTAATGGCCACAGCTAAAGAGGATAGACCCATCGCAGAGTGTAGCAGAGCAGTCCTGTTGGGACACAGTAACATTGGCAATTTAATTACATAATGGCCTCTGTTAAAGAGGATAGTCCCATCCCAGAATGTAGCAGTGTGGTCCTGTTAGAACACTGTAATATTGGTAATTTAATTACTTAGTGACCACAGTTAAAGAGGATAGACCCATCCCAGAGTGCAGCAGAGCGGTCCTGTTGGGACACAGTAACATTGGCAATTTAATTACATAATGGCCTCTGTTAAAGAGGATAGACACATCCCAGAATGTAGCAGAGTGGTCCCGTTGGAACACTAATATTGGTAATTTAATTACTTAATGGACACCGTTAAAGAGGATTGACCCATCCCAGAGTGCAGCAGAGCGGTCCTGTTGGGACACAGTAACATTGGTAATTTAATTACATAATGGCCTCTGTTAAAGAGGATAGACCCATCCCAGAATGTAGCAGAGTGGTCCTGTTGGAACACTGAAATATTGCTAATTTAATTACTTAATGGCCACAGTTAAAGAGGATAGACCTATCCCAGAATGTAGCAGAGCGGTCCTGTTGGGACAATGTATCATTGGTAATTTAATTACTTAATGGCCACTGTTAAAGAGGATAGACACATCCCAAAGTGCAGCAGAACGGTTTTGTTGGGGCACTGTAACATTGATAATTTAGTTATATAATGGCCACAGTTAAAGAAGGATGCCCAATGCCAGTGTTCAGCGGAGCAGTCTTGAGACGACACTAACGTTTGTAATTTAATGACTGAATGGCCACAGTTAAAGAGGATAGACCCATCCCAGAGTACAGTTAAAGAGCACATTCCGTCCCAGAGTGCAGCAGTGCAGCCCTGAGAGAAGACTCTAACATTTGGAATTTAATTACTGAATGGCCAGATATTAGAGGACAGCACATCCCGGAGTGCAGCAGTGCAGCCCTGAGAGGACACTCTAACGTTTGCTATTTAATTACTTAATGGCCATAGTTAAAAAGGACAACACCATCCCAGAGTGCAGCAGAGCAGACCTGATTGGACACTGTAACATCTGGAAATTTATTATTTAATGGCAACAGGTAATGAGTGCTGGCCCATCTGAGAGTGCAGCAGAGAAGGCCCGAGAGAATGGCTGGTACAAAGATGGTTACAGTCACAGAAGGAGCATTAATCACAGCCAGAAACCTTTCACCACTTCATACATTCCCCGAAAGGAACAGTGTGAAGACACGTACGACAACGACGTTGCTAATTAAATAAATGGAATGAAAAAATTGTTTTAAGTCTTTTAAAGTCCTGAAATCGCTTTAATTCTGTTTAAAACTACTTCAGATTCTTCAAAATAATTTAAACGTTTTTAAAAGTTTATAAAAGTTACCAAAAGCTTCTTAAAAATACAAAAAACCTATTTAAAATGCTGCTCTACATGTAAAAATGCTTAGCAGCTTGTGAGAAGCATTGGGGGCGTGTCCTATTAAAATGAGACCTCAAGGGGCGTGTCTCAGTTGCACAGTGCGCTCCAGGCTTCGCGCTGGCTGCACTCCTGGGCGGCGTGACGTCAGACGCTGCCCGGGAGTCAACATTTTAAAACAGCAATTCCAGGCGTCCCTGAAGCTCAACGGCCGGCGCGTCGGGTAAGTGCAGATCGGGGGCTTGCACGCGCGGCAAGCCCCCGACCCGAATTACTGCCCCAATGTCTTCAGGTATTGTATTGCATTCTTCCTCTGTATTAGCTTTATTATCAATTTGGATTCGTCTGCAAATTTAGAATTTATGCTTGCTTCCCGAATCAATATTGGGGCAGTAATTCGGGTCGGGGGCTTGCCGCGCGTGCAAGCCCCCGATCTGCACTTACCCGACGCGCCTGCTGTTCACCTCCAGGGATGCCTGGAATTCCTGTTTGAAAGAGAAGAATCCCGGGCAGCGTCTGACATCACGCTGCCCAGGAGTGCAGCCAGCGCGAAGCCTGTAGCGCGCTGTGCAAGTGAGACACGCCCCTTGAGGTCTCATTTTAATAGGACACGCCCCCAATGTTTCTCACAAGCTGAAAAGCATTTTTACATGTAGAGCAGCATTTTAAATAGGTTTTTGGTATGTTTATGAAGCTTTTGGTAACTTTTATAAACGTTTACATTATTTTGAAGAATCTGAAGTAGTTTTAAACAGAATTAAAGCAATTTAAAGACTTTTAAAAGCCCTGAAAGAATTGTTTTCATTCCATTTATTTATTTAGCAACGTCGTTGTCATACGTGTCTTCACACTGTTCCCTTTGGGGAACTGTATGAAGTGGTGGAAGGATTTATGGCCGTGATGAACGCTCAATCTGTGGCCGTAACCATCTTTGAACCAGGCATTAGGGTGGTTAGTCCTATGGCGGGAGGGTTTTATGGGCTCCCACAAGCTATACGAGGAGGTGGGGCCACCCACACCCACGGACACAAGTATCCTGCAGGATGTCAACCCATAATTTAGAGCCGGAGCTCCGACTCCACTTGCCAGGACTGTCTGGAGCGGGGTTCGAAACCCTACCCCGTCTGGCCCAGCGGCGGGGATCCTACCACTACGCCAAAGGCCCACTCCGATTAGCAACGTGAAATGGCTGGAATGAGCACAATTCCCGGCATTAAAAGAACTCACAATTGAACTGATGATGACCTCAGCAATCTCCTCAACGAGGTGGAGGTGCAGCGCCTGCTCATCATTGGTAATGAGAAGTCAAAGGCGCCGCAAAAAGGACAGATGATAGCTTGGTCTTTCAAGTGGCAGCATAGGGCTCCAGTCACGGGGAGGGAAAAGGCACAGGAAATGTATGGGTTTCACCTTTTGCGCAGAGTGGGCCTTTTGCGTAGCGGTAAGCATCCCCGCCGCTGGGCCAGAAGGAGTAGGGTTTCGAATCCCACTCCACACAGTCCCGGCAAGTGGATTTGGAGCTCCAACTATAAATTCTGAGTGGAAATCCAGCGGGATACTTGCGTCCGCGGGTGTGGGTGCCTCCCCCCTTGGATGGGTTGTGGGAGCCCGTATAACCCTCACGCCATAGGACTAACCACCCTAATGGCTGGTATGAAGATGGCTATGGTCACGGAAGGAGCGTTACCGTGGCCAGAAATCCTTCCACCACTTCATACAGTTCCCGAAAGGGAACAGTGTGAGGATACGTACGACGATGACCTCTTGCGCAATGCACCTCCTTGGACCCTCAGTCGAAGATGCGAGGGGACAAATCGTGCAATTGTTAAATTTTTCATTTTATTGTCATGTAAAATGTTGGCCCAGTAATTCCGTTCCAAACGCGTGAGTATGGTCGGGGTACTCACGTGTCTGGCCGGAGGAAATGCCGGTTTTCAGCATGCACAGCGCATGCGGGGAAAACCGGCATTTCCTGTCCTCTGAACGAAGGGGTTCAGAGGCACAGCGCGTGTGACTGCACAGGCAGCGCTTGCGCAGTGAACTTCGTCGATTTCATTCATGGATTCAGTGAGGTTAAGTCCTTACAAGTTACACTTGAAAAAAGCATGTGTAAAGTTGCTCCAGAGGCTGCGGAGGAAGATATATTTTATCGTGGAGCTTCTGAAAGGCAATATTTTTGTTTGGGAAAGGGAGGAAAGTTATTTTAAGAAATGCTGAGGTAAGTTTTAAAGTTTATTTTTGTTTTTTAAAACTGGTTTTCAGTACTGTAGGTAAAAGGAGCAATTGTGGCTGTGAATTGAATTTGCTGTGTTTATTAAATGTGAAAATGACTCCAACATTTAAAAAAAAAAGCTTTTCATCAGTAATATATTCTTTTAAGTAATTATGTATGTATGTCTGTATATATTCCTTTGCGTATATGTATGTATGTATATATTCCTTTACTTATGTGTATGAATGTATGTATTTAATTATGACTTTCAGAGAAAGTAACTTATTGGAAAATCATAATTAAATACATACATTCATACACATAAGTAAAGGAATATATACATATACGTAAAGGAATATATACGGACATACATACATAATTACTTAAAAGAATATATTACTGATGGAAAGTTTCTTTCTTAAAAATGTTGGAAATGTTACATTACTCATTTTAGAACAGTCATTTTCACGTTAATAAACACAGCAAATTCAATTCACACAGCCACAATTGCTCCTTCTACCTACAGTACTGAAAACCCGTTTAAAAAAAAAAAAATTAACCTTTAAAACTTACCTCATCATTTCTTAAAATAACTTTCCTCCCTTTCCCAAACAAAAATATTGCCATTCAGAAGCTCCACGTTAAAATTTATCTTCCTCCGCAGCCTCTGGAGCAACTTTCCACGTGCTTTTTTCATGTGTATGTTGTAAGGACTTAACCTCACTGAATCCATGAATGAAATCGATGAAGTTCACTGCGCACGCGCTGCCTGTGCAGTCGCATGCGCTGTGCCTCTGAACCCCTTCGTTCAGAGGACAGGAAATGCCGGTTTTCTCCGCATGCGCTGTGCATGCTGAAAACCGGCATTTCCTCCGGCCAGACGCGTGAGTACCCCGACCATACTCACGCGTTTGGAACGGAATTACTGGGCCATTGTTTATGTAAATGGTGAACAACAGTGGTCCCATCGCCGATCCTTGTGGAACATTAGCCGAGGCATAGAATATAAGAGCAGGGAGGTTAAGATGGAGCTGTACAAAACGCTGGTGAGACCACAGCTGGAGTATTGTGTGCAGTTCTGGTCGCCTCACTATGGGAAGGATGTGATTGCTTTGGAGAGGGTGCAGAGAAGATTCACCAGGATGTTACCTGGGATGGAGCGCCTCAGCTATGAAGAGAGGCTGGACAGGCTGGGGTTGTTTTCCTTGGAGCAAAGAAGGCTGAGGGGGGACCTGATTGAGGTGTACAAAATGATGAGGGGCATAGATAAGGTAGATAAAGAGGAACTTTTCCCCTTTGTAGGGGGGTCAATAACAAGGGGGCATAGATTCAGGGTAAGGGGCAGGAGATTTAGAGGGGATTTGAGGAGGAACTTTTTCACCCAGAGGGTGGTTGGAATGTGGAACTCAATGCCTGAAAGGGTGGTAGAGGCAGGAACCCTCACAACATTCAAGAAGCATTTGGATGAGCACTTGAAATGCCATTGCATACAAGGCTATGGACCAAATGCTGGAAAATGGGATTAGGCTGGACAGGGATGGGTGGGCTGCGCAGACACGATGGGCCGAAGGGCCTCTTTCTGTGCTGTAAAACTCTATGACTCTATCACTTCTCACCATCCACCTATCTGAGTAAATAGCTTTATCCACTACTCCCTATTTTCTGTTCTTGCGGCCATCTTGCTATCCATTCTGCTGCTTGTCTCCTAACTCCACTTGCTCTGTGAATCAGTCTGCTCTGTGGTACCTTATCGAATGGCTATAAAAAATCAAAATATATTACATATACTACATTGCCCTTATCTACTATTTCTGATACTTATTGAAAGAATTATCTAAGGCTACTCAAGCAAGGCATTCTAAAGCGGGTGCATGAGCATAGGGACCTGAGGGTAAATGTATAAAAATCGTTGAGGGTGGCAGGTCAGGCTGAGAAAGCGATTAAGAAAGCATACGGGAGTCTGGTCTTTATAAATAGAGCTATAGAGTACAAAAGCAAGGAAATTATGATAAACATTTATAAAACATTGATTGGGCCACAACTGGAGTATTGTGCCGAATTCTAGGCACCGCACTTTAGGAAGGGCATGAAGGCTTTAGAGAGCGTGCTAACACCTCGACTAGATTCAGCCTCAGATGCGGATCAATGCTGGCTCAGGCCTAACAGCTTGACTAGATTCAGCATCTGAGGTGGATCAATGCTGACTCAGGCCTAACAGCTTGACTAGATTCAGCATCTGAGGTGGATCAATGCTGACTCAGGCCTAACACATTGACTAGATTCGGCGTCTGAGGTGGATCAATGCTGGATCTGAGGTGGACCAATGATGGCTCAGGCACAACACCTTGACTTGATTCAGCCTCTGAGGTGGATCAATCCTGGCTCAGGCCCAACACCTTGACCAAATTCAGCCTTTGAGGTGGATCAATGCCGGCTCAGGCCCAACACCTTGACTAGATTCAGCCTCTGAGCTGGATCAATGCTGGCTCAGGCCTAACACATTGACTGGATTGAGCCTCTGAGGTGGAACAATGCTGGCTAAGGCCTAACACCTTGAATAGATTCAGCCTCTGAGGTGGATAAATGCTGGCTCAGGTCCAACACCTTGACTAGATTCAGACTCTGAGGTGGATCAATGCTGGCTCAGCCCTAACACGTTGACTAGATTCAGCCTCTGACATGGATCAATGCTGGCTCAGGCCGAACACCTTGACTAGATTCAGCCTCTGAGGTGCATTAATGCTGGCTCAGATCTAACATAAGAACATAAGAAATAGGAGCAGGAGTCGGCCAATCGGCCCCTCGAGCCTGCTCCGCCATTCAATAAGATCATGGCTGATCTGATCCTAACGGCCAATCCACTATTACAGAACAATCTCCTGAATCTAACAGAATTAGACACACGAAATTGGAGCAGGATCAGACTACACGGCCCCTGGGCCCGCTCCGCTACCCACAGGGCCATGACCGATCCGAACCTAGACTCATGTCCAAATTCCTGCCCGCTCCCCGTAACCCTTAATTCCCTTTACTTCTAGGAAACTGTACATTTCTCTTTTAAATTTATGTAATGATGTAGCTTCTACAGCTTTTTGGGACAGCATATTCCATGGACCTAACACCCTCTGAGTGAAGTAGTTCCTCCTCATCTCAGTTTTGAAAGAGCAGCCCCTTATTCTAAGACTGTGCCCCCTTGTTCGAGTTTCACCCATCATCGGGAACATCTTCTCCGCATCCACCCGATCCAACCCCTTCACAATCTTATATGTTACAATAAGATCGCCTCTCATTCTTCTGAACTCCAATGAGTAGAGTCCCAATCTACTCAACCTCTCCTCATATTTCCATCCACTCATCCCCGGGATTAACCGGGTGAACCTTCTTTGTACTGACTCGAGAGCAAATATGTCCTTTCTTAAGTATGGACACCAAAACTGTACACAGGATTCCAGGTGCGGTCCCACCAATACCTTGTACAACTGAAGCAATATCTCCCTATTTTTATATTCTATCCCCCTAGCAATGAAAGGCAACATTCCATTGGACTTCTTAATCACTTGCTGCACCTGCATACTAACCTTCTGAGTTTCGTGCACCAGGACCCCCAGATCCCTTTGTAATTCAGTACTTTCCAGTTTCTTGCCATTAAGATAATAACTTGCTCTACGATTTTTCCTGCCAAAGTGCATAGCCTCACACTTTCAAGTATTGTATTCCATCTGCCAAATCTCTGCCCACTTACTAAGCCTGGCTATGTCCCCTTGCAGGTTTTTTATGTCCTCCTCACTCACTACTTACCCTCCCATCTTAGTATCATCTGCAAACTTTGATATGTTACTCTCGGTCCCCTCCTACAAATCGTTAATATAGATTGTAAAGAGTTGGGGACCCAGCACTGACCCCTGCGGAACACCAATAGTTACTGATTGCCTGCCTGAGAATGAACCATTTATCCCAACTCTCTGCCTTCTGTTAGATAGCCAATCCTCTGTCCATGCCAGAATATTACCCACAATGTCCGTGATTTTTTATCTTAAGCAATAATCTTTTGTGTGGCACCTTGCCAAATGCCTTTTGGAAGTCTAAATACACTACGTCCACTGGTTCCCCTTTACCCACCCTATATGTTACTTCCTCAAAGAACTCCAGCAAATTTGTCAAACATGACTTCCCCTTCATAAAACCATGCTGACTTTGTCCTATTAAATTATGATTTTCCAAATGTCCTGTTACTGCCTCCTTAATAGTGGACTCAAAAATTTTACCTACCACAGATGTTAGGCTAACAGGTCTATAGTTTCCAGCCTTCTGTCTACTGCCCTTTTTAAATAAGTGTGTTACATTAGCAGTTTTCCAGTCTGCCGGGACCTTTGCTGAGTTCAGGGAGTTTTGGAAAAATATTACCAATGCATCCACAATCCCAACCGTCACTTCCCTCAAGACCCTAGGATGTAAGCCATCAGGTCCAGGTGATTTATCCGCCTTGAGTCCCATTATTTTACCGAGTACCACTTCCTTAGTGATTTTGATCGTGTTTAGCTCCTCCCCCCCTTTAGCCCCCTGTTTGTCCATTGTTGTGATAATCTTAGTGTCTTCTACTGTAAAGACTGATATAAAATATTCATTCAGTGTTTTTGCCATCTCCATACTTCCCACCATTAATTTCCCGGTCTCATCCTCTAAGGGACCAACATTTACTTTAGCCACCCTTTTTCTTTTTATATAACTATAAAAACTCTTACTATCAGTTTTTATATTTTTTGCTAATTTACTTTCATAATCTATCTTCCCTTTCTTAATCAATCTTTTTGTTATTTTTTGCTGTCTTTTAAAGTTTTCCAAATCCTCTATCCTCCCACTAGATTTGGCTACCTTATATGCCCTTGTTTTTAGTCGAATACTATCCTTAATTTCTTTACTTAGCCACGGATGGCTGCCTTTTCTTTTACACCCTTTTCTTCTCAGTGGAATATAGTTTTTTTGGAAGTTGTATTATAACTCCTTAAATGTACACCACTGATCATGTATCGTCTTACCCTTTAATCTATTTTCCCAATCCACTCTATTCAATTCTGCTCTCATACCTTCATAGTCTCGTTTATTCATGCTTAGCACGCTTGTTTGAGATCCAACCTTCTCACCCTCTAATTGAATATGGAATTCAAACATTTTATGGTCACTCATTCCAAGGGCATCCTTTACTAGGAAATTTTTAATTAATCCTGTCTCATTACACGGGACCAGATTTAAGGTTGCTTGCCCCCTGGTCGGTTCAGTTACATACTGCTCAAGAAACCCATCCCTAATACACTCAATGAACTCCTCCTCAAGGCAGCCCTGCCCAATTTGAATTGTCCAATTAATATGATAGTTAAAATCCCCCATAATTATAGATGTTCCCTTATTACAAGCCTCAACTTTTTCCTGATTGATACTCCGTCCAACAGGGTTGCCACTGTTCGGAGGCCTATAGACTACGCCCACTCGTTTTTTTCCCCCTTATTATTACTTACCTCCACCCAAACTGTTTCATTATCCTGATCTTTTGACCCAATATCATTTCTCTGTATTAAAGTGATTCCTTCCATTATTATCATAGCCACCCCACCTCCCCTTCCTTCCTGCCTGTCCTTCCTGATCGTTAAATAATCTGGTATGTTAAATTCCCAGGCTTTGTCACCCTGCAGCCATGTTTCTGTAATGTCCGCAGGATCATACCCATATCATAGAGTCATAGAGTCATAGAGTTTTACAGCACAGAAAGAGGCCCTTCGGCCCATCGTGTCTGCGCCGCCCATCCATCCCTGTCCAGTCTAATCCCATTTTCCAGCATTTGGTCCATAGCCTTGCATGCAATGGCATTTCAAGTGCTCATCCAAATGCTTCTTGAATGTTGTGAGGGTTCCTGCCTCTACCACCCTTTCAGGCATTGAGTTCCACATTCCAACCACCCTCTGGGTGAAAAAGTTCCTCCTCAAATCCCCTCTAAATCTCCTGCCCCTTACCCTGAATCTATGCCCCCTTGTTATTGACCCCCCTACTAAGGGGAAAAGTTCCTCTTTGTCTACCCTATCTATGCCCCTCATCATTTTGTACACATCAATCAGGTCCCCCCTCAGCCTTCTTTGCTCCAAGGAAAACAACCCCAGCCTGTCCAGCCTCTCTTCATAGCTGAGGCGCTCCATCCCAGGTAACATCCTGGTGAATCTTCTCTGCACCCTCTCCAAAGCAATCACATCCTTCCTGTAGTGAGGCGACCAGAACTGCACACAGTACTCCAGCTGTGGCCTCACCAGCGTTTTGTACAGCTCCATCATAACCTCCCTGCTCTTATATTCTATGCCTCGGCTAATGAAGGCAAGTATCCCATATGCCTTTTTAACCACCTTATCTACCTGTTCCGCTGCCTTCAGGGATCTATGTACTTGTACACCAAGGTCCCTCTGACCCTCTGTACTTCCTAGGGTCCTACCACTCATTGTGTATTCCCTTGCCTTATTTGTCCGTCCAAAATGCATCACCTCGCACTTTTCAGGGTTAAATTCCATTTGCCACTTTTCCGCCCATCTGACCAACCCGTTTATATCGTCCTGTAGCCTGAGGCTTTCCTCCTCACAATTTACCACCCCACCAATTTTCGTGTCATCTGCGAACTTACTGATCATACCTTTTACATTCTCATCCAAATCATTTATGTAGATCACAAACAACAAGGGACCCAGCACCGATCCCTGAGGTACCCCATATGTAGTTATTTGTGCCATTAACTCGTCTACTTTGTTATGAATGATACGTGCATTCAGATAGAGAACTTTCAAAGATGTTTTGTGACTATTAGTTCCTGCTTTTGCCCTTTTTATTACTTTACCTTTAACTCCATACCATCTGCCCCTTTCTGACACGCTCTGGTTTTTAATTTCCTCACTGCTACCTAAGTCTATGACCTGCTCTGTTGTCATTTTTATTATTTGCTCTCTAGGAACGTCCCCCCTACTAGTTAATTTAAAGCCCTCTCTACAGCCCTAGCTATATGATCCGCCAGGACTCTAGTCCCAGCACTGGCCAAGTGAAGCCCGTCCCAACGGAACATCTCCCTCCTGCCCCAGTACTGGTGCCAGTGTCCCAGGAAGCAAAACCCATTTCTTCCACACCAGTCTTTGAGCCACGCATTTAACTCTCTAATTTTATTTGTCCTAGCCAAATTCGCTCGTGGCTCAGGTATTAATCTATTACCCTTGTGGTTCTGCTTTTTAATTTGGCCCCTAGCTGGTCAAACTCCCTCAGCAGAACCTCCTTCCTTGTCCTATCTATGTCGTTGGTACCAACATGGACCAGGACAACTGGATCCTCCCCCTCCCACTCCATGTTTCTCTCCAGTCCAGAGGAAATGTCCTTAACCCTGGCACCGGGCAGGCAACACAGCCTTCGGGACTCTCGCTCTCGGCTGCAAGGAACTCTATCTATCCCCCTATCTATTTCCTTTCTGAAAGACTCCCATTGCTCCGATGTGGATTTTCCTTCAAGTAGCTGATTCCAGTCCACATTGGACAGATCCTGCCATATCATATTAAAAGCGGCCTTCCCCCAATTTAGAACTTTTATTTCCGGTCCATCCTTGTCCTTTTCCATGACTACCTTAAATCTCACGGAATTATGGTCACTGTCACCAAAGTGCTCACCTACTAACACTTCTACCACTTGCCCAGCCACATTCCCTGGAATTAGGTCCAGTACCGCCCCCTCTCTTTTATGACTTTCTACATGCTGGCTCAAAAAGCTCTCCTGGATGCACTTTAAGAATTCTGTGCCCTCTAAGCCTTTCACAATCTGACTATCCCAGTTAATATCGGGGAAGTTGAAATCTCCCTCTATTATTACCCTATTATTTGCACACCTCTCTGAGATTTGCCTACATATCTGTTCTTCTGTGTCCCCCTGACTGTTTGGGGGCCAATAGCACACTCCCAGCAATTTGCTTGCCCCCTTTTTGCTTTTTAAGTTCAACCCATATGGCCTCATTAGAGGAACCTGCTAATATATCACGTAGTCTCCTTATAGAGACAGGACCAGTTATATAGGCTTTATAAAGAGACAGGATCAGACACATATATGCTTTATAAAGAGACAGGACCAGTCACACACGTTTTCTAAAGAGACAGGACAAGTCACACAATCTTTTTGATAGACAGGGTCAGTCACACAGGCTTTATTAATAGACTGGACTAGTTACACAGGCTTTCTGATAGACAGGGCCAGTCACACAGGCTTTATAAAGATACAGTACCAGTCACACAGGCTTTATAAAGAGACAGGACCAGAAATGCAGGCTTTCTAAAGAGACAGGACCAGTCAAACAAGCTTTATAAAGAGACAGGATCAGTCACACAGGCATAACAATGAGACAGGACCAGTCGCACTGGCTTTATAATATGACAGGACCAGTAACACAGGCTTTAAAAAGAGACAGGACCAGAGAAACAGGCTTTGTAAAGAGACAGGACCAGTCACACAGGCTTTCAAAAGAGACAGCAGCAGACACACAGGCTTTATAATGAGACTGGACCAAACACATAGCCTTTATAAAGAGACAGAACCAGACATAAAGGTTTCCAACGAGACAGGACCAGAGCAAAATTATTTTTAAAGAGACAGGACCTGTGACACTGACTTTATAAAGAGCAGGACCAGAAACATAGGCTTTCTAAAGAGACAGGTCCAGTCACATATGCTTTTCAGGAGACAGGACCAGTCACACAGGCTTTCTAATAGACAGGACCAGAATAATAGGCTTTCTAAAAGACAGGACAAATCATATAGGCTTTATACATAGACAGGACCAGACACACAGGCTTTATAAAGAGACAGGACCAGTCTCACAGACATTTAAAAGAAACAGTATCATTCACACAGGCTTTTAAACAAGACAAGACCAGACACATAGACTTTCTGACGTGTCAGGTCCTGTCAGGTAGGCTTTCTGGTCCTGTCTATTTAGAAAGCCTACTTGACAGGGCCTGTCAAGTAGGCTTTCTAACAGACAGGACCAGACACATAGGCATCTAAAGAGACAGGATCAGTCACATAGGCTTTCTACCGAGACAGGACCAGAGAGAGAGGCTTTCTAAACAGACAGGGCCAGACACACTTACTTTCTAATGGACAGGCCCAGTCACATAGGCTTTCTAATAGACAGGTGCAGACACATAGGCATTCTAATAGACAGGACCAGACACATAGGCATTCTAATAGACAGGGCAATCCACATAGGCTTTCCAATTGCCAGGATCAGACACACAGGCTTTATAAAGAGACAGGTCTGGTTACATATGGCTTTCTAAAGAGACAAGACCAGTCACACAGGTATTCTAAATAGACAGGACAAGACACATAGGCCTAGAAATTCGGTGGGCTGTGCCAACAGTTAGCACCTGGAGAGGGCACTCAGTGGCTTTAGCTCCACTGGCCACACCTCCCGCGAAATTTAGCGGGGCGCTAATGGCGGCGTTATCCTGTTGCGTGGCACCACCACCGATGATGTCATGGGTGTGCACAGTGCCCCGAACGCAATATTGGGTTGCGCCCCCTGTACCGCCGGTCACAAATCGCGACCGGTTCAGGGGGGCCTACGTGTGGTGGTAGTGGCGCAAATTTAAGGGGAGGTGCGGGGTGGCCACATTTTTCGTTGGCCACCTGACAGCACCTCCTCACGCTATCCTCCCCGGCCTCCTGATCACCCCCCTGGGCAGTGCCGGCTGTGTCCTGAGTGCTCGGCACTTCTCCTCAGTGCCGGGCTCTTTAGCCAGCACTCGCAATCGGTGATCACGCTGGTGCAGGCCCCTCCCTTTTAAGAAGGGGAGGAAGGCCTGCAGTACCACAGCACGCCGTGCTGCAGTAGATGCTGCTGCGGCATGTAGCGCTGCGATATTCAGTTTCAGTACCCCAAGAAGGAAGTGGGGCATTGCAATCAGTGCCCCGCGTCCCTCTTGGGGTGCTCAAACTGAATATTGGGCTGGCGCACCCGGCTCCTTCCGGGGTGGGACTTCCGGCGCCTATGCAAGCTTGGCACCCCAAATGCGGAATCTCCGAATTTTTTGCCCATAGGCTTTCTAAATAGACAGGCACAGAAATATAGGCTTTATAAAGAGACAGGACCAGTTGTCCTGAATCTTATCATTCATGAAGAAATGACTCATGAAGTAACACTGGGCGGACAGCTGGTGGCGCCGATCAAGGAGTATAAATACTCGGGCGTGGGCCCAGCTTGCCCAGGATGATTTCCTAACCAGGAACTAGTGAGTAAACTAGACTCTCATGGTTGTGAAACAGTTGATTAAAGGCTTGTTATATACTGTAAGAAGTCACACAACACCAGGTTATAGTCCAACAGTTTTATTTGAAATCACAAACTTTCAGAGCGCTGCTCCTTCGTCAGGTGAAGTGGAGAGATGCATAAAGACACAGCTTATATAGTCAGAGAAAAATGTCAGATGTTTACAGGTAATCTTTCTAACTGCCATTTATCACACCACGGCAGAGAGATAATCACAGCAATCAGAGGTGTGAATGGTGTCCAAACAGGTCAGTCAGGAAAACATTACATCAAAGAACAATAAGGTGGGGTCACAACGGGTCAAATGTTGCAGATGCTGGGGTCTGTATGAAAAACAAAAAACAGACAAAAAAACATTTTTTGTGCTGGAAATCACAACAGGTCCGGCCACACCCGTGTAGAGAGAACAAGCAAACGGCGACTCGAGCCTGGGTGACCCTACGTCAGGTGGGGTTACATGTAGCGTGACATGAACCCAAGATCCCGGTTGAGGCCGTCCTCATGAGTGCAGAACTTGGCTATCAATTAATGCTCGACGACTTTGCGTTGTCATGTGTCTCGAGGGCCGCCTTGGAGTATGCTTACCCAAAGATCGGAGGCTGAATGTCTTTGACTGCTGAAGTGTTCCCCGACTGGGAGGGAACACTCCTGCCTGGCGATTGTTGCACGGTGTCCGTTCAGCCCTAGTCGCAATGTCTGCATGGTCTCGCTGATGTACCATGCTCCGAGGCTTCTTTTCCTGCAACGAATGAGGTCGACAACTTTGTCCGAGTCACATGAGTATGTGCGATGTACCTGGTGGGTGGTGTCCTCATGTGTGATGATGGTATCTGTGTTGAAGATCTGGCATGCCTTGCAGAGGTTGCCGTGGCAGGGTTCTGTGGTGTCGTGGTCGCTGTTCTCCTGATAGCTGGGTAATTTGCCGCAAACGTTGTTCTGTTTGAGGTAAGGCGGCTGTTTGAAGGCGAGTATTGGAGGCGTGGGGATGGCCTTAATGAGGTGTCTATCGTCATCGATGATATGTTGAAGGCTGCGAAGAACATGGCGTAGTTTCTGCGCTGCGGGGAAGTACTGGACGATGAAGGGTACTTTGTTGGTTGTATAGGTGGGGTGGGGAGGAGCTGAGGATATTAGGTGGGGTGGGGAGGAGTTTATGATGTTCAATGCATATACAGATATCGAAAGTCACAAAGTGAGGCTGAAGCAAACAGGAGAGCAGTTCTGTTATTTGAAATAAATAATATCTTCTCCAATTTCTTTGAAACGCAGTGGTACAAAGTGACAAGCCAGGAATTGAACCTGCAATAAATACTCAGATTTTCTGATTAACTTCCAAAACCACACACAGTTGTAGATGGCTGCCTTTATTAATTATTATTGTTTTTTATTCAATACACTGTTGCTTTGCTTCAAATATTGAATAGACATTTCTCACAATGACATCTCAGAATAGACATTAGAAAACATAGAGACTGAGCAGTTAATTGACAAGTGAAGTTTAACATCGATGAATGAGAGGAGATGCAGTTTGGTAGGAAAATAGATGTTTCATGAGGGTAGTGCGGTTGATGTTGTGTATATGGACTTTCAAAAGGCATTTGACAAAAACCACGTCACATAACTTGTCATGTAATTGTAGCTCATGGGATTAATTGAACAGGACAGCATGGATACCAAATTGGCTAAGGGTCAGAAAGCAGAGAGTAATGGTGACCAGTTGTTTTCAGACTGGAGTGAAGTATACAGTGTTGTCCCCCAGGGGTCGCTGTTAGCACCAGTGCTCTCTGTGATATATTTCAATGAACTAGAGTTGGGTATACGGGCATTGAAACTCGGAAATGTAGCACACAATGAGCAGGATAGTAACAGACTTCAGGAGGACGTAGACTGGCTGGTCAACAAGAGAACATAAGAAACAGGAACATGAGTAGGCCATTCGGCCCTTCGAGCCTGCTCCACCATTCAATACAATCATGGCTGAACTTCAGTTAAAAAGTCATTCATGCAACACCTTCTAACTGACCCTCATTCCTTCATATAAAGTTATCCCCTCACTGAGTTTACTGGCACATTTTGCATTAACAGAATAAAACATAATTGGAGCCGAAAGCAAGACCCTAAAGGCCAAGAAAATTCGGCT
Source organism: Somniosus microcephalus (assembly GCF_052327205.1). NCBI lineage: Eukaryota > Metazoa > Chordata > Chondrichthyes > Squaliformes > Somniosidae > Somniosus > Somniosus microcephalus. The sequence continues at coordinate 18,017,331 of NW_028225181.1, forward strand.
GGGTCTTGACCGTTATAAACTCTTCCTCAGGCTGGAGGGTTTGCGAGTTTCAGATACGTCCCCCACATGATCCTACACTTCACTGATGGTGTTTCTTTCCCAATCCAATCCCTTTGTTTACAACATTCACCGAACTCTGATTCAATTAGGCAGGCACTTGGCAGATTCTATTTAACACACAGAATTGTGAAGTGAATAATGAGAAGAGGCAATGTGATCTCAATGGTACAACTATAAAGGGAGTGCAGGAACAGAGGGACCTCGGCATGTATGAAGGCGGCTGCACAATTTGAGAAGTTTATGTTAATATAGCATACGGGAACCTTCACTTTATTAATAAGCAGTAGAGTGCAAAAGCAAGGAAGTTGTGCGAAAATTTTATAAAACACTGATTAGGTTTCAGGTGGAGTATTGCGTCTAATTATGGGCACTACACTTTAGGAGAATGTCAAGGCCTTGGAGCGTGTGCAGAAGAGATTTACTAGAATGATACCAGGGACAAGGGACTTCAGTTATATGGAGAGACTGGAGAAGCTGGGGTTGATCTGATTAGGGCAGAGACGTTCAACAGGAGATTAGATAGAGGTTTTCAAAAGCGTAACTAGATTTAATAGAGTAATTAAGGAGCAACTGTTTCCAGTGGCAGTGGGTTCGGAAACCAAAGGACACAGATATAATGTGATTGGCAAAAGAACCAGAGACAACATGAGGAGGATTGTGTTTTACGCAGCGAGTTGTTGTGATCTGGAATGTGCTGCCTGAAAGGGCAGTGGAAGCAGATTCAATAGTAACTTTCAAAGGAAATTTGGAAAAAATACTTGAGATAAAAAAAATCTGGGGAAAAAGCAGAGGAGTGGGATTAATTGGACTGCTCTACCAAAGAGCCAGCACAGGTACTGTGGGCCGAATGGCCTCCTTCTGGACTGTATCATTCCATGATTCTATAATCACTGATATATTACAAAATGAGAAACTGAAGGGTGCAGAAGAGCAAAGGGCTCTTGGGCTACAGATGAACAAATAATTAAAAGCAGTGTCACTGGTCAGCAAAGCAATTAAAGTGCTAACAATGAACTGGGGTTTATTTCTAAGGCGACAGAAGTCAAAAGTATTGAATTTGGCCAATGGTGGGAAGTGGAGTTTCACAAGGATCGGTGCTGGCAACACTTTTGTTCACCATTTACTTCAACAATTAGGACTCAGGAATCGGAAGTGTAATTTTAAATATTGTGGATGCCACCCAAATGCGGCTTTACATTTAATACAGAGGAGGACTGCGACAAAATCCAGGAAGACGTTAATAAACTGGCAGAATGGGCGTGTAACTGGCAAATGAACCACAATATAGAGAAATGTGAAGTAGTGCATTTTAATAGGAAGAATATGGAGTTCACCACTCCTTGGAAAATAAGTTCTAACCGGGTTCAGGAACAGAGGGATGTGAGGGTACAGTTACATAAATCACTAAAAGTTGCAATGCAGCCTGATAAGGCCATAAAACAAAGAAAGCACTGGGGTTCATTTCTAGAGGGATAGAGTTGTAAAGAATAGAAGTTCTGTTAAACTTGTATGGGACCTTGGTTAGACCACACTCGGTGTACTGTGAACATGGTCTCCATCTTATTAATAGGACACAGCGGGACTGGCGAAGGTACAAACAGTATTTACTGGAATGATACCAGAACTGAGAGGTTATACCTGTCAGGAAAGACTGAACAGGCTGTGGCTCTTTCATTTAGTAAAGAGAAGACTGAGGGATAATCAGATTGAGTTTCTGGAGATTATGAAAGGGTATCATAGAGTAGATTAGAGAAGGTGTTTCCCCTTGCAGGAGAGACCAGAACTTGGGGTCATATATTTAAGAAAGTCATTAATAAATCTAATAGGGAATTCAGGAGAAAACATTTTACCAAATGAGTGGTCTGAATGTGGAACTCACTAACACAAGGAGCAGTTGATACGAATAACACAGCCACATTTAATGGGGAGCGAGACAAGCACATGAGGGGAAAGGAATAGAACGATATTTTTACTGGGTTAGATGAAGGAGAGTGGGTAGAGGCTCATATGGAGCATGGACACCAACATGGACATTTTGAGTCGAATGGCTGTAAATACTTTGTAAATTGCATTAAACATATATAGGACCCGGGTCAGGTCACACTTAGAGAACTGTGCATAGTTATGGTCCCCATAATATAAAAAGGACATAGAAGAACTGAAGAAAGTGCAGAAGGTGTCAGGATTGGGGAGCCACGGGGCCGTAATCCCACAGGGCCGTGCTCTCCGAGAAATGTAGGTTCTGGACCCAAGTGCAGAAACGAGGCGAGAGGCGAATATACAGTACTTTGTTTGAACTTTACTAGATTCACACATAACTAGATTAACACAAGAGACACAGCAATATACATAAGAACCAGAGACAAGAGAACTCGAGACAGAAACATAAGAACTAGAGACAAGTTACAAGACAGCTAGTCAAGATAGGAACTCAGGACAGCTTCCATGAGGAAGCCCACTTGTCTATACTGAGCTTGCGACAAGCTACCACAAGGGGCAACCGGCTTGCTGAGGCTAAACTCCAGACAAGCTACCCCAAGGGTAATCGGCTTACCAATGCAAAGCTCAAGACAAGATCCCAACGGCTCCCACATAGCAACACGTTAGTCCAAACAGCACCTTACCAAGACAAGCAGCTCAACAGAACAAGACTTAAATACATCTTAAATCCAAAGACAAGAACACAGACTTAGATACATCGCTCGAGAGAACTAGAACACAGACTTAGGTACATAGCTCGAGAGAACTAGAACACAGACTTAGATACATAACTCGAGAGAACTAGAACACAGACTTAGATACATAGCTCAAGAGAACTATGGCAGCCAGCTTGTGAAGGCAAGCTGCCATAGAGGAAAGGCTAGTCACACAGAGAACCTAGTCAAGACAAGGAACATTGTCAAGACTAACTCCCTGGTTCACCCTAATGAGAACTGAGCACTGAGTGAAACAACAACAGAACTTATATACCAAGAAAACCAGGTGCCACCCATAAACAGCTAACAGGCTGTTTAAAAACTAACACAGGGTTGGGAACAATTAACACCAGAGACGAGGACAATTAGAGCTCATTCTCTTCCAGCTCTGAGTGGAGAAGGCTGTGCTGGTGCAGAGCTCCTGCTGCTGTGGCGAGAGAGTGTGTGGTTGCCTTGGCCTGGGAGTAGAGTGGAAGGAAGGAGTGACCCCAGGCCACCACTACCAGCAACCTACCTACAACCAACTAACATCGTCTACAGAGGTGCCTGGAGAGGGAGGAGTAGAGGACAGAGGAGGAGGCCAGCTTTACAATTGGAGAGGCCTTCCATCACTGCCTCCCATTTGGCCTCCAGCCCAGGAGAGGGAGAGAGGGAGAGAATACCACTCCATTACAACTCGGAAGGAGGGGAGGAGCTGCTGCTGCATCCTTAACATCTGCAGGTGGGTGTCTTAGTGCATTCCCCCTTAAAGACTTTGCATTCCAGGCGGGGGGAGAAAAGAAGACAGGCCGGAAGCCTGGCCTGGGTTGGCTGGAGCCTGCCCAGGTGAAGCTTGTTTCCAGCGCATCAAGAAGACCTGGTGTGGGCTGAGCCTGGGCTTTTTCCAGCCTGCCCAGGTGAAGACGTCTTCTCCCCCTGCCCGAAGACCTGCTTAAGACTTTGTTTATTCCATCGGGGGAGTGCATCCAGCTGACGCCCACCCACCGAACAACACCCTGAGTGGGGACCCTGCCTTTGCGGCTCCCCCCTCCTTCCCATCCCCCTCTTTCTCTCTCCTTGTCCTCTCTCTGCCTCTCCCAAAAGGCACCTCTTTTATTTTTCTTTATCTAATTACCCATTGAGCAGAGGGAAGGAAGGGCCCCCCTCCCAATTAATACCATCAGGGGGAGAGGCGGGCCAGTTAATTTACACTCCCTCTGCTCTGGGAAATACATATTTACTGAGGCCATTAACATCTTGGGGCCTGTGACTTTTGGGGTGTGTGTAGCTCTTCCTTAAAACCGCCCCACGATGGCGAGCACTTCTTCGGCAGTGACGGGGCCAGCGATGATCTATGCGGCGGCGGCGGCCAAAGCCTCGGCTGCTCCCGCTGCTGCTGCTGCCCAGTCGCCGTTCCGGTTGATGACGATGAAGCTCGGGGTGAAGAGCTACACCCACCCCGACATGACTATTGAGGCGTGCGTGAAGGCTATGGCCGGGGTTGTCGGCCCTCCGGCCATAGTCGCCGCCTCTAAAATGTATGGGAAGGCTGTCTTTTTCCTGGAGTCCGAGCGGGCGGTGGCCCTGGCCATAGCCCAGGGGCTCACCGTGGGCGGGACTTTCCTGCCGGTGGACCCGCTGGAGGCCACCGCGCAGAGGGTTGTCCTGTCAAACGTCCCGCCCTATATCGCTGGTGAGCTCCTCCTCCCCCACCTACGTCAACTCGGGGAGGTGAGGTCGGGGATTTCCCCGATCCCGCTCGGGCTCCGGGAAAGCAGCCTTCGCCATGCCTTCTCCTTCCGGCGCCAAGCTTTCGTCCAGCTGGCACGGGAGGGGGAGACGGACGGGGCTTTCATGGTCCTCCACGGGGGGACCCCGCACCGCGTCTTCTGGACGGCAGACGGCGTGCGGTGCCACGCCTGTAGGGAGGTGGGGCACGTGCGCAAAAACTGCCCCGCCTCCAAGGCGGCCAAGTCATCTGGCGTGGCCGAGGCTGGCGCCGCCGCCGCTCCTCCCTCCGGGTCTAGCCGCGCCCACTCCCGAACAAAAGCTAACGGGGCACGGTCGTCGTCGGAGGCCATCGTCGTCCAGGCCTCCGGCGGGGGGGAGGAGGAGGGAGGTCCGGTCGCGAAGAAGGCGCGGGACAAGACGCGAAACCGTAGGGTGGTTCCCCCCACGGAGGGCGTCCCCACGATATGGAGCCCCTGACACCGGAGAGCGTCGCCGCGATAATCGCGGAGTGCGGAGGGGGGGGCCCTCGTGGCCGAGCCTGTGGCCGTGACCGCCGAGGCGGTAATGCCAGAACCTGCGGCCGGGCTCGGGCCCGGGGGACCCAAAGAACTCGCTCTGCCAGAAGGAGCAGGGGAGGCCCCTGAAGAAATGGAGGCCTCCCTTTAGCCCTCCGCGCTTAAAAGACGGCGCGACCCCCTGGATGAGGAGCAGGACCGGGAGGAGGAAGGTCCCTCCGGTCAGGGGGAGTCGTCACCCGCTGCGGACACTGCACCCCACCCCACCGCTAACACCATTACGGGCGAACGGCGGGGGTCGCCTGTCCCTGGGGAGGCTGAGGCAGAAGCATCTGCCCAGCTCGTGCCTCCCGGGGATGGGGACGAGACCCTGCCCGTGGGGGGGGTCGCAGAACAAGCCGCGGCAGGAATGGATCCATTACTGGTGGCATTGCCCCTCGACGGGTCGGGCGACCAGGGGACCGGGTCGGGCGGGTCGTCTGAGGACGAGCTCGCCCAGAGCGACCCGGATTTTTCCCAGGTGCTGCTCGACCTCGTCGGGGTTTGTCAAAATTTTTCCCCGTCTGATGGGTCGGAGGCCGGGGGCGTTGCGGAGGAGGGCCCTCTGTCTGTGTCTCCGGCGCCGGGCGACTTGGAGGGGGCCGGGTTTTCGTTTTCTCCGGTCTCTCCGGTCTCTCCGATCGTTCCGGCGCCTGGGGCGGAGGGGGTCTCCGAACCGCCGCCGCCTGCTGGCCCGGCCCCCCTAGAGGAGCCCGGGGGGGAATCCTCCGCTACCGATCCTGGGGGTGGGATCCGGGCGGAGGCGGGGCCGGCTGTCGCAGCCGGGCCGCCCGATGCGCACTGCGTGGCGGACGGTTCGGCCGCCGGTGGCGACCCCCCGGAGGAGGACGGGGACTCGGTGGTGGGGGCGGAGGAAGACTTAGAGTCCATCGCCGACGAGGCGATGGATGACCTCGCGCCCCTCGCCGGGTCCCCCCTCGTTCTCATTCCCATCAGGGAGCTCCGGGAATTTGTGGCCACGAGCCAGGGTCGCCGCAGGACCCAGCAGGCCCTCGACAGATGGTCGGGGCTGGCGCTGCTCATCGGGTCGGCCCGCGTCGCCTATAAGACCATGGGTGCGGACGCGGGCGTGAGCCCGTCCGAGCTGTGTCGGTTCCGGGCATTCCTCACCGGGCTGCTAAGGGAGTGGCGGTCGGTTAGCGGCCGCCCTCCCTTCCCCCGTTAGGTTTAAGTAGGGGTTGGTTGTGCTTTTGAAATGAAGATAACCATAGCCAGCCTCAACGTCAACGGCAGCAGGGAAGCTAGCCGCAGGTTTAATAACTTTTCGGTCCTTCGGGACGGGTAGTATGCGGTGTGCTTCCTGCAAGAAACCCACACCGTTCCGGGAGACGAGGCCACGTGGCTCCTGGAGTGGCAAGGAGGGGTCAACATGAGTCACCTCTCCAGAGTTTCCAGTGGGGTGGCTATCTTGTTGGCCCCGCATTTTCAGCCGGAGATCTTGGGTGTCAAGGAGCTCGTGCCGGGCCGCTTGCTCCAGGTCACTGTTCGCCTGGGGGGCGTGCCGTTCCATCTAGTGAACGTGTACGCCCCCGGGGCCGGTGCGCAGCAAGCGCGCTTCTTTGAAGAACTGTCCACTCTTTTGGGCTCCATCGACGCGGGCGAGTGCGTCGTCCTCGGGGGGGATTTTAATTGTACCCTCGAGGCGAGGGACCGTACGGGTACCCAGCGGAGCCCGGCGTCGGTGGGGAAGTTGAGGGACCTGGTCGGGTCCCTCGACTTGGTGGACGTCTGGCGTAATCTCCATCCCGACTCCAGCGCCTTCACTTTTGTGAGGTCTGGGGGAGGAGCATCCAGGATCGACCGCCTCTACATTTCCCAGGCGTACGTCTCCTGCGTTCCGACGGCTTCCGTGCGGCCAGTGCCGTGCACGGACCACCACCTGGTGTGGGCGGAGCTCGTGCCGCCGCGCGCCGGGGGGGGTCCGCGTACTGGCACTTTAACAACCTGCTGCTGGAGGACGCGCGGTTCCGGGATTCGTTCGGTCGGTTCTGGGCCGGCTGGAGAAGGAAGCAGGGGGGCTTCCCCTCCTTGAGGCTATGGTGGGATGTGGGCAAGGCTCACATCCGTCTCTTCTGTCAGGAGTACGCGAAGGGGTCGACCAAGAGGCGGGAGGCCCGGGTCGGGCAGTTGGAGAAGGAGGTGCTCGACCTGGAGTCCCGTCTCGGTCAAGTCGCCGAGGACCCGGCCCTGCAGCTGGCGTACGAAGAGAAGAAGGGCGCGCTGAAGGACCTGCGGCTCGTCGGGTCCCGAGGCGCGTACGTGAGGTCGCGGATCCAGCTCCTGCGGGACCTGGACCGCGGCTCCCCCTTCTTCTACTCGCTGGAAAAAAGACGGGGGTCCCGTAAGCAGCTTTTGGAGCTGCTAGCCGACGACGGATCTCCGGTCTCGGATCCAGAGGGAATCCGCGCGGAGACCCGCGCCTATTACGGGGCTCTGTTCTCTCCGGATCCGTCCAGCGAGGACGCGCGCGGAGTTTTGTGGGAGGACCTGCCGAAGGTCGGCCTGGAGGGCGCCGAAAAATTGGACGCTCCTCTGAGTTTGGAGGAGCTGTCCGGCGCCCTCCGCCAGCTCTCTAGGGGGAAGTCCCCGGGGCTGGACGGGCTGACCGTGGAGTTCCACAGGGCGTTCTGGGGCGTCCTGGGGGGCGACTACGTGCGGGTCCTGGGGGAATGTCTGGCGACCGGGGAGATGCCCCTCTCGTGGCGCAGGGCGGTGATCGTCCTGCTGCCTAAGAGGGGTGATCTCCGCCTCCTCAAGAACTGGCGCCCGGTCTCCCTCCTCAGCACGGATTACAAAATCTTTGCCAGGGCCATGTCTGTTCGCCTTGGCGCCGTGCTGGCCCGCATGATCCATCCCGAACAGTCTTACACGGTCCCGGGGCGGACCATTCACGATAACATCCATCTGGTCCGGGACCTGGTCCACCATTCCCAGAGGGCTGGTCTGTCGATCGCCTTCCTTTCCCTGGATCAGGAGAAGGCGTTCGACAGGGTGGATCACGAGTATCTTTTCGGGACTCTGCGCGCATTCGGGTTCGGGACGCATTTCGTCGCCCGGATCCGACTTCTGTACGCTGCCGCGGAGTGTCTGATTAAAGTTAACGGGTCCTTGACGGCGCCCCTTCGCTTCGGGAGGGGGGTGCGTCAGGGATGCCCCATGTCCGGCCAGTTATATGCCATTTGCGTGGAGCCTTTCCTGCGCCTCTTGCGGAAGAGGTTGGCGGGATTGGCTCTGCAAGGGCCGGGCGTGGAGGTGGTCCTCTCGGCTTACGCCGATGACGTGCTCCTCGTGGTCACGGATCCCGTTGACTTGCGGAGGATGCGGGAATGCCAGCAGATTTACTCGGACGCATCCTCCGCCAGGATCAACTGGGGGAAATGTTCTGGACTCCTGGTGGGTCAGTGGCAGGTGGACTCTCTGCCGGAGGAGTTCGGGCCCTTCGCCTGGAGTACCACGCACCTCCTCTACTTGGGAGTCTACCTCAGCCCGGCCGAGGACGCCTGGCCGGCGAACTGGCACGAGCTGGAGGCCAAAGTCACCGCTCGCTTAGGACGCTGGACAGGATTGCTCCGAGTGTTGTCCTACAGGGGTCGGGCGTTGGTCATAAACCAACTGGTGGCCGCCATGTTGTGGTACCGGTTGGTTACTCTGATCCCCCCCCCTGCGTTTGTCGCCAAGATACAGAAGAAGCTCGTCGACTTCTTCTGGAACAACAGGAAACACTGGGTCGCTGCCGCGGTTCTGAGTCTCCCGCTTAAGGAGGGCGGTCAGGCGTTGGTGTGCCTCTGCACCCAGGCTGCGACTTTCCATCTTCGGACGCTGCAGAGATACCTGTACGTCGAGAATCCTCCAAGATGGTGTGCGCTGGCGACGTATTTTTTCCGCCAGCTGCACGGCCTCAATTACGACACGCAGCTCCTGTTTTTGGAGGTGAGCGGCAGGCGTGCCAGCCTGCGGGAGCTGCCTGTCTTTTACCAGGAACTACTATGGGTTTGGAACTCCGTCGCCTCCAGGCGGAGCTCTCCCCCGTCAGGAGCGGCGGCTGTCCTCCGGGAGCCGCTGTTCAGGAATCCGCACCTCCACGTCCGCGATTTCGGGTGGCTGGCGGAGCGCAGGGCTGTGCCTGGCAGGGTGACTAGAGTCGGGGACCTACTCGATGGCGGAGGAGCGGAATGGATGGCGCCAGAGGAGCTGGCGAGGCGCATGTCATGGGACAATGTCCGGCTCGCGGTCAATGCCATCGGGGCGGTGAAAGCGATGTTGCCCCCCGGCGCCACGAGGTGTGTCGAGGCGGCTCGGGCACGTGGGGAGATCCCGTCCGAGCTTACTCCCGTTCGGATGGAATTCCTTATCGGCGCCTTGCCCCGAGACTCCCCTCGGGGATCGGCGCCTCACAACTTGAGCCGTCTCGAGGAAATACCCTCCGTGCTTTTTCATTCTGCGCGGAGGGGTTTCCTGTACGGGCTGCTCTTGCACACCTTCCACTTTGCCATCTTCGCCTGCCGTCCGGACACGCCGTGGCGTGCCGTTTTACCTCCGGACGGAGGCGGAGGTCCCCAATGGGGGGCTCTCTATGCGGGAGTCCTCCCCTGTTCTATCAGGGATTTGGTCTGGAGGGTGTTGCACAGAGCAGTTCCGTGCAATAGATTTTTAAGCAGGTTTACGGACTCCCAGACCGCTTGTTTGTTTTGCGGTCTGGAGGAGTCCGTCTTTCACGTGTACACGGGGTGTGAGAGGTTGCAGCCCCTCTTCCATTTTTTGAGGGGGCTGCTCCTCAAATTTTGGTTGCACTTCAGTCCCACGCTCCTGATCTACGGTCACCCCGTGCGGAGGGGAGCGGGCGGGTCGGAGGACCTCCTCGTGGGCCTGCTCCTGGGCCTGGCCAAGAAAGCCATCAATTGATCCTGGCAGCGGGCGAGCGAGGGGGTCGTCCGACCGGATTGCCTCCCCCTCTTCCGTGGCCATGTTCGCGCCCGGGTGGCCCTAGAGATGGAGCACGCGGTGTCCGCCGGCACGCTCGAGCTTTTTCGTGACCGGTGGGCGCCGCAGGGACTGGAGTGCATAATTAATCTGGGCAACCAAATTTTAATTTGATTGGTGGAGGGCTCGTTAAAAGGGTTATTGGTTTTTTTTTGTTAGTTAATTTGTGCACTTGTTTTTTGGTCGAATGAAAAGAGAGGACAATTAACAAAGGAACAAACAAGTGAAGGTGCCATCTAGAGGTTACAAAAAGGAACTGACTGGCACCCTCACAGAAGGTACTTACAACAACAACAACTTGTATTTACATAGCGCCTTTAACATAGTAAAATGACCCAAGAGATTCACGGGAGCGTTTCTGAACAAAACCTGACCCTGGGCCACATAAGGAGATATAAGGAAAGATGATCAAAAGCTTCGTCAAAGAGATAAGTTTTAAGCAGCATATTAAAGGAGGAGGGAGATTTAGAGAGGAATTCCTGAGCTTAGGGCCCAGACAGCTGATAGCACAGCCGCCAATGGTGGAGTGGTTATAATCGGGGATGTGTAAGAGGCCAGAATTAGCGGAGCACAGAGATCTCGGGAATGTTGAGGGGCTGGTGGAGCTTGCAGAGGCAGGGAGGGCGAGGCCATGTAGGGATTTGAAAACAAGGATGATAATTTTATAATGGAGACATTGCTGGAATGGGAGTGACTGTAGGTCAGCGAGCACAGGGGTGGTGGTTTACCGGGATTTGATGTTGGTTTGGTTACGGGCAGCAGACCTTTGGATGAGCTCAAGTTATGGAGGGTGGGAGATGGGAAGCCGGCCTTGAGAGAGTTGTTGTTATCAAGTCTGGAGCTACCAAAGGCAGGGATGATGCTTTGAACTGCAGATGAGCTGTGGCAGGGGCGAAGTTCGGCGATGTTACCGAGGTGGATGTAAGCCTGGTGAAGGAGTGAATATCTGGTCGGAAGATCATCCCATGGTCTAATAAGACACCAAGATTGCAAACAACAAACTGGTGCTAAGGAGAGGGATGGAGTTGGTGGCTTGGCATGGAGTTTGTAAGTGGGCCAATAGCATCGGTCTTACAAATATTTAGTTGAATGGCACCAGAACTGAAAGACTGCAGCTATCGGTAAAGATTAAACAGGCTTGGCCTTTCTGCTATAGAAGAGAGAGGACTTAGATGAAGCCTGATAGAGATCTTCAAAATTATGAATGGGTTGGACAGTGTAGATGTGGAGAGAATGTTTTTGTGCAGCAATTTAAACTCCTGCATACCTGCGACTTGTCCAAAGAAACCTGAAAAATATCGGGGAAGTGTGGAAAATAATCCTGGAATGTATACATAAAAGAAATATATAACATAGACCAGCCACAGCAGTATGAAGCTACCGGATATTGTGAAGAGTAAAGTCATAGACTTCCTCCTGCTCTCCATCTCAGGGTCTCTGCCATTATCTCCCTTGCTCGCACCCCTCAGTCCCTTACGGACCCGACTGGCCACTAAAATGTGTCTGACTGTCAGAGCATTGAGCAACAGAATTATAGCGAATGGGAGCAATGGGGTTAAAACCCTATCAAAGCAGATAAATCGCACCCACCCAGGATCAGTAAAAAAGCCTGGGATTGGCTGACAGAGGAACGGCACATTGTCAAATATAACCCAGGGTTCAAATGTAAAGTAGAATGGAATGTTTCTTAAACAGAGCAGAATTCCGGTTGTGGCCAGAACCACAGCCGCAGTTTTCCCGGTGCAATATTTAGCCTTCAGCTTCTGGCAACAAATGGCCACAAATCGATCAAAGGTGAAAGTGACGGTGGAACCAGATGGAACAGTCTGTGGCTGCAGCGACCAGGACAAAGATAACACTACACACAGGGGTGATGTTTACGAATGACCAGTAGAAATAATAATATTTGAACTTGCTCAGTATGACCTCAGTGACAATGACCAGGAGATCCGACACTGCCATGGCCACCAGGTAGCGAGTGGTGCAGGTGGAGAGTCCGCACTTTCCTCGGGACAGGATCACAATCGCCAGCAAATTCACTGTAAAACAGGGAAGGGAAAGAGACTGGAAATTACTGATCACACATTCTCCGTCTGAGCCCTGACTGTAAGGGCTGGATATTAACAGCCCAAAAACCGGCGGGTTGGGGTCGGGACAGAGGTGAAAATTGAACAATATTGTCCCGCCTCCAACCCGCCCACTTCCGAGTTTAACTGAGACGGTCAAATGGGCGGGTAGTGAACCGCACCCAGCAGGCGGGCTGGCAAGGTCAATACTTTACTGAGGTGGGCAGCCTCTGATTTAACCATGTCTGGGGATCGGTCAAACCCCCCGGGAATGGTCACACCCCTGGGACCGGTCACACCCTCAGGAATGGTCAAACCCCCCGGGAATGGTCAAACCCCCGGGACCGGTCACACCCACGGGACTGGTCACACCCCCCGGGACTGGTCACACACCTTGGGACTGGTCACACCCCTGGGACTGGTCAAACACCCAGGACTGGTCAAACCCCCCGGGACTGGTCACACCCCCGGGACCGGTCAAACCCCTGGGACCAATCAAACGCCCGGGACCGGTCAAACCCCCGGGACCGGTCACAGCCCCGGGACTGGTCACACCCCCAGGACTGGTCAAACCCATGTGACTGGTCAAACCCCCCGGGACTGGTCAAAACCCCCGGGACTGGTTAAACCCCCGGGAACGGTCAAACCCCTGGGACCAATCAAACACGCGGGACCAGTCAAACCCCCGGGACTGGTCACACCCCCAGGAATGGTCACTCCCCCGGGACTGGTCAAACCCATAGGACTGGTCAAACCCCCGGGACTGGTCAAACCCCCGGGACCGGTCACAGCCCCGGGAATGGTCACACCCCCAGGATTGGTCACACCCCCGGGACTGGTCAAACCCCCGGGACTGGTCAAACCGCCGGGACTGGTCACACCCCCGGGACTGGTCACACCCCCAGAAATGGTCAAACCCCCGGGAAAGGGCAAAAACCCCGGGACTGGTCACACCCCCAGGACTGGTCAAAACCCTGGGACTGATCAAACCCCCGGGACTGGTCAAACCCCCGGGAATGGTCAAACCCCCTGGGAATGGTCACACCCCCGGGAATGGTCACATCCCCGGGACTGGTCACACACCCAGGACTGGTCACACCCCCGGGACTGGTCACACCCCCCGGGACTGGTCAAACCCCTGGGACTGGTCAAACACCCGGGACTGGTCACACCCCTGGAAATGGTCAAACCCCCAGGACTGGTCAAACCCCCGGGACTGGTCAAACCCCCGGGACTGGTCAAAACCCCGGGACTGATCAAACCCCCGGGACTGGTCAAACCCCTGGGACTGGTCAAAACCCTGGGACTGGTCATACCCCGAGGACAGGTCAAACCCCCGGGACCATTCACACCTCCCTGACAAGTCAAACCGCCATCACCAGACACCCCCGGGATCGCACATACCCCGGGAAAAATCACACCCCCAGGACTAGTCTCACCCCTGGGTCCGGCACAACCCCTGGGAATGGTCAAACCCCTGGGACTCGTCAAACCACCGGGAGCGGTCAAACCCCCAGGGACCGGTCAAACCCCCGGGAATGTTCAAACCCCCGGGACTGATCAAACCCCCGGGACTGGTCACACTCCCGGGACTGGTCAAACCCCCGGGACTGGTCAAAACACTGGGACTGATCAAACCCCCGGGACTGGTCAAACCCCCGGAACAGGTCAAACCCCTGTGACTGGTCAAAACCCGGGACTGGTCAAATGCCCAGGGCCGGTCAGAGCCCCGGGACCGTTAACACCCCAGGGACCAGTCAAACCCCCGGGAATGCTCAAACCCCCGGGACAGGTAAAACCACCCGGGACAGGTCACACCCCCGGGACCAGTCAAACCGCTGGGACCAGTCAAACCCCTGGGACCGGACAAACCCCTGGGACCAGCCAAACACCCGGGAACAGTCAAACCCCTGGGACCGGTCAAACCCCGGGTCCTGTCACACACCCCGGGACCAGTCAAACCCCCAGGACGGGTCAAACACCCGGGACCGGTCAAACCCCCGGGACTGGTCATACGCCCTGGGACCAGTCAAACCCCCAGTACAGGTCAAATCCGCAGGACCAGTCAAACCCCCGGGACCGGTCAAATCCCCGGGACTGGTGAAATCCCCAGGACAAATCAAGTCCCCTGGACTGGTCAAATCCCCGGGACCGGTCACACCCCCAGGGCTGGTCAAATGCCCAAGACCAGTCATACCCCTGGGACCGGTCAAACCCCCAGGACCGGTCAAATCCCCAGGACCGGTCACACCCCCGGGACTGGTCAAAACCCCGGGACCAGGCACACCCCCGGGACAGGTCACATCCCCTGGGACCTGTCAAACCACCGGGTCTGGTCACACCCCCGGGACTGGTCAAACCCCCAGGACCGGTCAAACCCCCGGGACAGGTCACACCTCCCGGGACAGGTCCAAACCCCAGGATTGGAAACACCACCGGGACCACTCAAACACTTGGGACCAGTCACACCCCCAGGACTGGTCTCACCCCTTGGTCCGGTCAAACCCCCGGGAATAGTGAAACCCCCGGGACCGGTCACACACCCGGGACCAGTCAAACACCCAGGACAGGTCACACCCCTGGGAACGGTCAAACCCCCAGGGACCGATCATACAACCCAGGGCTGGGCAAACCCCCAGGGACCAGTCAATCCCCTGGGGCTGTTCAAACCCATGGGACCGGAAAAACCCCTGGGACTGGTCACACCCCTGGGACCGGTCAAACCCCCGGGACTGGTCAAACCCCGGAAATGGTCACACCGCTGGAACCGGTCACCCCCGGGACCAAGTTAATCCCCGGGACAAGTCACACCCCCAGGGAAGGTCAAACCCCTGGGACCAGTCAAAACCCTGGGACTGGTCAAAACCCTGGGACTGGTCATACCCCGAGGGCAGGTCAAACCCCCGGGACCATTCACACTTCCCTGACAGGTCAAACCGCCATCACCGGACACCCCCGGGATCGCACATACCCCGGGACAAGTCACACCCCCAGGACCAGTCTCACCCCTGGGTCCGGCCCAACCCCTGGGATGGTCAAACCCCTGTGACCGGTCAAACCACCGGGAGCGGTCAAACCCCCAGGGACCGGTCAAACCCCAGGGACTGGTCAAACCCCCAGGGACCGGTCAAAGCCCTGGGTCTGGTCAAAACCCTGGGACTGGTCATACGCCTGGGAATGGTCAAACCCCCGGGAGCAGTCAATCCCCAGACCTGGTCAAACACCTGGGAACGGTCACACCCCCAAGACCAGTCAAACCCCCGGGATCGGTCAAACTTCTATGACCTGTCAAAATCCCGGGAACAGTCAAACCCCTGGGGCCGGTCACACCCCCGGGACCGGTCAAACCCATGGGACTGGTCAATCCACCAGGACCGGTCAAACCCTGGGTCTGGTCAAACATCCAGGACTGGTTAAACCCCCGGGACTGGTCAAACCCTCTGGACCGTACAAACCACTGTGACCGGTGAAACCCCCAGGAGCGATCAAATCCCGGGACCGGTCAAACACCCAGGGCTGGTCAGAGTCTTGCAAACGGCACACCGCCAGGACCAGGCACACCGCCAGGACCAGTCAAACCCCCAGGACTGGTCAAAGCCCCGGGACTGGTCATAACCCCGGGACTGATCAAACCCCCGGGACTCATCAAACCCCCGGGAATGGTCAAACCCCCGGGACTGATGAAACCCCCGGGACGGGTCACACCCCCGGGACTAGTCAAACCCCCGGGACTGGTCAAACCCCCGGGACTGGTCAAACACCCGGGACTGGTCAAAACCCCGGGACTGATCAAACCCCCGGGACTGGTCGAACCCCCGGGACAGGTCAAACCCCTGTGATTGGTCAAAACCCGGGACTGGTCAAATGCCCATTACCGGTCAGAGCCCCGGGACCGGTAACACCCCCGGGGTCAGTCAAACCCCCGGGAATGGTCAAACCCCCAGGAGAGGTAAAACCACCCGGGACAGGTCACACCCCCGGGACCAGTCAAACTGCTGGGACCAGTCAAACCCCTGGGACCGGACAAACCCCTGGGACCAGCCAAACACCCGGGGCCAGTCAAACCCCTGGGACCGGTCAAACCCCGGGTCCTGTCACACACCCCGGGACCAGTCAAACCCCCAGGACGGGTCAAACACCTGAGACCGGTCAAACACCCGGGACTGGTCATACGCCCTGGGACCAGTCAAACCCCCAGGACAGGTCAAACCCGCAGGACCAGTCAAACCCCCGGGACTGGTCAAACCCCCGGGACTGGTGAAATCCCCGGGACAAATCAAGCCCCCTGGACTGGTCAAATCCCCGGGACCGGTCACACCCCCAGGGCCGGTCAAATGCCCAAGACCAGTCAAACCCCTGGGACCGGTCAAACCCCCAGGACCGGTCAAATCCCCAGGACCGGTCACACCCCCGGGACTGGTCAAACCCCCGGGACCAGGCACACCCCCGGGACAGGTCACATCCCCTGGGACCTGTCAAACCACCGGGTCCAGTCACACCCCCGGGACTGGTCAAACCCCCAGGACCAGTCAAAACCCCGGGACAGGTCACACCTCCCGGGACAGGTCCAAACCCCAGGATTAGAAACACCACCGGGACCGCTCAAACACTTGGGACCAGTCACAACCCGAGGACTGGTCTCACCTCTTGGTCCGGTCAAACCCCCGGGAATAGTGAAACCCCCGGGACCGGTCACACACCTGGGACCAGTCCAACACCCAGGACAGGTCACACCCCTGGGAACGGTCAAACTCCCAGGGAACGATCAAACAACCCAGGGCTGGGCAATCCCCCAGGGACCGGTCAATCCCCTGGGACTGGTCAAAGCCCCGGGACTGGTCAAAACCCCGGGACCGGTCAAACCCCCGGGACTGGTCACACCCCTGGGACCGGTCAAACCCCCGGGACTGGTCAAACCCCGGGACTGGTCACACCACTGGAACCGGTCACCCCCGGGACCAAGCTACCCCCGGGACAAGTCACACCCCCAGGGAAGGTCAAACCCCTGGGACCAGTCAAAACCCTGGGACTGGTCAAACCCCTGGGACTGGTCAAAACCCTGGGACTGGTCATACCCCGAGGACAGGTCAAACCCCCGGGACCATTCACACCTCCCTGACAAGTCAAACCGCCATCACCAGACACCCCCGGGATCGCACATACCCCGGGAAAAATCACACCCCCAGGACTAGTCTCACCCCTGGGTCCGGCACAACCCCTGGGAATGGTCAAACCCCTGGGACTCGTCAAACCACCGGGAGCGGTCAAACCCCCAGGGACCGGTCAAACCCCCGGGAATGTTCAAACCCCCGGGACTGATCAAACCCCCGGGACTGGTCACACCCCCGGGACTGGTCAAACCACTGGGACTGGTCAAAACCCTGGGACTGATCAAACCCCCGGGACTGGTCAAACCCCCGGAACAGGTCAAACCCCGTGACTGGTCAAAACCCGGGTCTGGTCAAATGCCCAGGGCCGGTCAGAGCCCCGGGACCGGTAACACCCCAGGGACCAGTCAAACCCCCGGGAATGCTCAAACCCCCGGGACAGGTAAAACCACCCGGGACAGGTCACACACCCGGGACCAGTCAAACCGCTGGGACCAGTCAAACCCCTGGGACCGGACAAACCCCTGGGACCAGCCAAACACCCGGGAACAGTCAAACCCCTGGGACCGGTCAAACCCCGGGTCCTGTCACACACCCCGGGACCAGTCAAACCCCCAGGACGGGTCAAACACCCGGGACCGGTCAAACCCCCGGGACTGGTCAAATCCCCGGGACCGGTCACACCCCCAGGGCTGGTCAAATGCCCAAGACCAGTCATACCCCTGGGACCGGTCAAACCCCCAGGACCGGTCAAATCCCCAGGACCGGTCACACCCCCGGGACTGGTCAAAACCCCGGGACCAGGCACACCCCCGGGACAGGTCACATCCCCTGGGACCTGTCAAACCACCGGGTCTGGTCACACCCCCGGGACTGGTCAAACCCCCAGGACCGGTCAAACCCCCGGGACAGGTCACACCTCCCGGGACAGGTCCAAACCCCAGGATTGGAAACACCACCGGGACCGCTCAAACACTTGGGACCAGTCACACCCCCAGGACTGGTCTCACCCCTTGGTCCGGTCAAACCCCCGGGAATAGTGAAACCCCCGGGACCGGTCACACACCCGGGACCAGTCAAACACCCAGGACAGGTCACACCCCTGGGAACGGTCAAACCCCCAGGGACCGATCATACAACCCAGGGCTGGGCAAACCCCCAGGGACCAGTCAATCCCCTGGGGCTGGTCAAAACCCCGGGACTGGTCAAAACGCCGGGACTGGTCAAACCCCCGGGACAAGTCAAATCCCATGTCTGTTCAAACCCATGGGACCGGTAAAACCCCTGGGACTGGTCTCACCCCTGGGACCGGTCAAACCCCCGGGACTGGTCAAACCCCGGAAATGGTCACACCGCTGGAACCGGTCACCCCCGGGACCAAGTTACCCCCGGGACAAGTCACACCCCCAGGGAAGGTCAAACCCCTGGGACCAGTCAAAACCCTGGGACTGGTCAAACCCCTGGGACTGGTCAAAACCCTGGGACTGGTCATACCCCGAGGACAGGTCAAACCCCCGGGACCATTCACACCTCCCTGACAAGTCAAACCGCCATCACCAGACACCCCCGGGATCGCACATACCCCGGGAAAAATCACACCCCCAGGACTAGTCTCACCCCTGGGTCCGGCACAACCCCTGGGAATGGTCAAACCCCTGGGACTCGTCAAACCACCGGGAGCGGTCAAACCCCCAGGGACCGGTCAAACCCCAGGGACTGGTCAAACCCCCAGGGACCGGTCAAACCCCTGTGTCTGGTCAAAACCCTGGGACTGGTCATACCCCTGGGAATGGTCAAACCCCCGGGACCAGTCAAGCCCCAGGCCTGGTCAAACACCTGGGACCGGTCATACCCCAGGACCAGTCAAACCCCCGGGATCGGTCAATCTCCTATGACCAGTCAAAATCCCGGGAACAGTCAAACCCCTGGGACCGGTCACACCCGCGGGACCGGTCAAACCCATGGGACTGGTCAATCCACCGGGACCGGTCAAACCCTGGGTCTGGTCAAACACCCAGGACTGGTTAAACCCCCGCGACTGGTCAAATCCTCTGGAGCGGACAAACCCCTGTGACCAGTCAAACCCCCAGGAGCGATCAAACCCCCGGGACCGGTCAAAACCCCAGGACTGGTCATGCCCCCAGGACTGCTCAAATCTCCGTGACCAGTCAAACCCCCGGGACCATTCAAATCCCTGGGACCTATCTAACATTCGGGACTGGTCACACCCCCGGGACCGGTCAAACCCCCAGGAGCGGCTAAACCCCTGGGACAAGTCAAACCCCCAGGACCGGTCAAACACCCAGTGTCGGTCAAACCCCCAGGTGCGGTCAAACCCCCGGGCCCGGTAAAAACCCCGGGATCGTTCAAACCCCCGGGAGAGGTTAAAACCCTGGGACAAGTCAAACCCCCAGGACCGGTCAAACACCCAGTGTCGGTCAAACCCCCAGGAGCGGTCAAACACCCGGGATCGTTCAAAACCCCAGTACCGGTCAAACCCCCGGGACCGCTCAAAAACCCAGGACCGTTCAAAGCCCCAGGATTGGTCAAATCTCCCGGGACCGGTCAAACCCCCGGGAGCAGTCAAACACACGGGACCGGTCAAACCCCCTAGATCGGTCAATCCCCCGGGAGCGGTTAAACCCCTGGGACCGCTCAAACACCCGGGACCGTTCAAAGCACCAGTACCGGTCAAAGCCCCGGGACCGCTCAAACACCCAGGACAGTTCAAAGCCTCAGGATCGGTCAAATCTCCCAGGACCAGTCAAACCCCCGGGAGCGGTCAAACCCACGGGACCGGTCAAACCCCTGCGACCGGTCAAACCTCCAGGACCGGTCACAACCCCGGGACCAGTCAAACCCCCAGGACCGTTCACAACCCCGGGACCGGTGAAACCCTCGGGACATGTCAAACCTCCAGGACCGGTCACAACCCCGGGACCAGTCAATCCCACAGGACCGGTCACAACCCCGGGACCGGTCACACCCCCGGGACCGGTCAAACCCCCGGGACCGGTCACAACCCCGGGACCAGCCAAACCGACCAGGAGCGGTTAAACCTCTGGGACCAGTCAAACCCCCGGGACCGGTCAAACACCCAGTGTTGCTCAAACACCCAGGACCGTTCAAAGCCCCATTAATGGTGAAATCTCCCGGGACAGGACAAACCCCCGGGAGCGGTCAAACCCATGGGACCGGTCAAACCCCTGGAATCAGTCAAACACCCAGGATTGGTCAAACCCCCGGGAGCGGTCAAACCTCCAGGACCGCTCAAACACCCGCGACCGTTGAAAGCCCCAGGACCGGTCAAATCTCCCTGGACTGGTCAAAGCCCCAGGACCGGTCAAACCCCGGGACCAGTCAAACCACTGGGACCGGTCAAACCACCTGGACTGGTCAAACCCCAACTGGTCACAACCCCCGGGACCGGTCAATCTCCCGGGACCAGTCAAACCCCCGGGACGATTCAAATCCCTGGGAGCTACCTAACATTCGGGACTGGTCACACCCCCGGGACCGGTCAAACCCCCAGGAGCGGTTAAACCCCTGGGACAAGTCAAACCCCCAGGACCGGTCAAACACCCAGTGTCGGTCATACCCCCAGGAGCGGTCAAACCCACGGGCCCGGTCAAACCCCCGGGATCGGTCAAACCCCCGGGAGTGGTTAAACCCCTGGGACCAGTCAAACACCCTGGACTGGTCAAACACCCAGTGTCGGTCAAACCCCCAGGAGCGGTCAAACACCCGGGACCGTTCAAAACCCCAGTACCGGTCAAACCCCCGGGACCGCTCAAAAACCCAGGACCGTTCAAAGCCCCAGGATCGGTCAAATCTCCCGGGACCGGTCAAACCCCCGGGAGCAGTCAAACACACGGGACCGGTCAAACCCCCTAGATCGGTCAAACCCCCGGGAGCGGTTAAACCCCTGGAACCGCTCAAACACCCGGGACCGTTCAAAGACCCAGTAACGGTCAAAGCACCGGGACCGCTCAAACACCCAGGACAGTTCAAAGCCTCAGGATCAGTCAAATCTCACGGGACCGGTCAAACCCCCGGGAGCGGTCAAACCCACGGGACCGGTCAAACCCCCGGGACCGGTCAAACCTCCAGGACCGGTCACAACCCCGGGACCAGTCAAACCTCCGGGACCGGTCACAAACCCGGGACCGGTCAAACCTTCGGGACATGTCAAACCCCCGGGACCATTCAAAACCCCGGGAAATTTCAAAACCCCGGGACCGGTCAAACCCCCGGGACCGGTCACAACCCCGGGACCAGCCAAACCCCCAGGAGCGGTTAAACCCCTGGGACCAGTCAAACCCCCAGGACCGGTCAAACGCCCAGTGTTGTTCAAACACCCAGGACCGTTCAAAGCCCCAGGAACGGTCAAATCTCCCGGGACCGGTCAAACCCCCGGGAGCGGTCAAACCCATGGGACCGGTTAAACCCCCGGGATCGGTCAAACCCCCGGGAGCGGTTAAACCCCTGGGCTCGGTCAAACACCCAGGATTGGTCAAACCCCCGGGAGCGGTCAAACCTCCAGGACCGCTCAAACACCCTGGACTGGTCAAAGCCCCAGGACCGGTCAAACCCCGGGACCAGCCAAATCACTGGGACCGGTCAAACCACCTGGACTGGTCAAACCCCAACTGGTCACAACCCTCAGGACTGGTCAATCTCCCGGGACCGGTCAAAACACCAGGACTGGTCAAACCATTGGGACTGGTCAAACCTCCAGGACTGGTGAAACCCCCGGGACCAGTCAAAGCACCAGGACCGGTCATAACCAGATGACCGGTCAAACCACCGGGGCCGGTCAAACCCCTGGGACCTGACAAGCCCCCGGGACCTGTCACACCCCCGGGACCGGTCAAACCCCCAGGACTGGTCAAACCCCCGGGACCGGTCAAACTACCGGGTCTGGTCAAAGCCCCAAGTCTGGTCAAACCCCCGGCACCGGTTAAACCCCGGGACCGGTCACACCCCCAGGACCGGTGAAATTCCCGGGACTGGTCAAACCCCCAGGACCGGTTAAACCCCGGGACCGGTCACACCCCTGGGACCGGTCACACCCCCGGGACCAGTCAAACCACCGGGACCGGTCACAGCCCCAGGACCGGTCAAACACCCGGGACAAATCAAACACTGGGACTGGTCAAATCCCCAGGACCAGTCAAAGCCCCGGGACCGGTCACACCTCCTGGGACAGGTCAAATCCCCAGGACCGGTCACACCACCGGGACCGGTCACACGCTCGGGTTATGTCACACCCCCAGGACCAGAATCACCCCTGGGTCCGGTCAAACCCCCGGGAATGCTCAAACCCCCAGGACCGGTCACACCCGCGGGACCAGTCAAACACCCAGGACAGGTTACAACCCCGGGAACGGTCAAATCCCCAGGGACCGGTCAAACCCCGGGACTGGTCAAACCCCCAGGGACCGGTCAAATCCCTGGGACTGGTCATAACCCCAGGAGTGGTCAAACCGCCAGAAGCGATCAAACCCCAGGGACCATTCAAACCCCGAGTCTGGTCAAACCCCGGGGACTGGTCAAATCCCTTGGACTCGTCAAACCAGCGGGGCCGGACAAACCCGCGGGATTGGTCACACACCCAGGACCGGTTACTCCCCTGGGACCAGTCAAACCACCAGGATTGTTCAAACCCCCAGGACCGGTCAATCCCCCATGACCGTACCAATCCCCGCGACCGGCACACCACCAGGAACAGTCAAACATCCAGGACAGGTCACACCCCCAGGACCAGTCAAAGCCCCAGGACTGGTCAAACCCCCGGGACTGCTCAATCCTCCGGGACTTGTCAAACACCTGTGACCAGTCAAACACCTGGGACTGGTCAAACCCCCAGGTCCGGTCAAAGCCCCGGGACTGGCCACACCCCCAGGACCAGTCAAACCCCCGGGAATGGTCAAACCCCTGGGACCGGTCAAACCCCCTGCGGCCTATCACACCCCCGGGACCGGTCAAACTATCAGGACCAGTCAAAGCCGCTGGGACAGGTCACACACCCTGGACCAGCTAAAATCCCGGGACCGTTCACACCCCCGGGACCGGTGCAACCCCTGGGACCAGTCACACTCCCGGGACTGGTCAAACCCGGGGGAACAGTAAAAACCCCTGGGACCAGTCAAAACCCGGGGACCGGTCAGAACCCTGGGACCGGTCACACCCCCGGGACTGGTCAAACACCCAGGGACCGGTCAAACCCCCCGGAAGGGTCAAACACCTAGGACAGGTCAAACGCGCGGGGCTGGTCAAACCCCCGGGTCCGGTCAAACCCCCGGGACCAGTTAAACCCCCGGGACTGCTCAAACCTCCGGAACTGGTCAAACACCTGTGACCAGTTAAACGCCTGGGACTGGTCAAACCCCCAGGACCGGTCAAACCCCGGGACTGGTCAAACCCCCAGGGACCGGTCAAATCCCTGGGACTGGTCATAACCCCGGGAGTGGTCAGACCCCCTCGGACCTGTCACACCCCCGGGACCAGTCAAACCACCAGGACCAGTCAAAGCCGCTGGGACAGGTCACACACCCTGGACCGGCTAAAATCCCGGGACCGTTCAAATCCCCGGGACCGGTGAAACCCCTGGGACCAGTCACACTCCCGGGACTGGTCAAACCAGGGGGAATGGTCAAAACCCCCGGGACTAGTCAAAATCCCGGGACCGGTCACACCCCCGGGACCGGTCAAACCCCCTGGGACCTGTCACACCCCCGGGACCGGTCAAACCACCAGGACCAGTCAAAGATGTTGGGACAGGTCACACACCCTGGACCGGCTAAAATCCCGGGACCGTTCACACCCCCAGGACCAGTGAAACCGCTGGGACCAGTCACACTCCTGGGACTGGTCAAACCCGGGGGAATGATCAAAACCCCAGGGAGCAGTCAAAACCCCGGGACCGGTCACACCCCCGGGACCGGTCAAACACCCAGGGACCGGTCAAACCCCCCGGAATGGTCACACACCTAGGACAGGTCAAACGCCTGGGGCCGGTCAAACACCCGGAAACGGTCAAAATCGCGGGACCAGGCAAACCCCCGGGACCGGTCAAACCCCCGGGACCGGTCAAAACCCCCGGGACTGCTCAAAACCCCCGGGACTGGTCAAAACCCCCGGGACAGTTCATACCCCCGGGACTGCTCAAACCCCCGGGACAGTTCAAACCCCCGGGACTGGTCAAAACCCCAGGACCGGTCACGCCCCCGGGACTGGTCAAACACAAGGGACCGGTCTAAGCCCCCGGGACCAGTCAAAACCTTGGGGCTGGTCAAAACCCTGGGACCAGTCAAACACCCAGGACCGGTCAAAACCCTGGGACTGGTCAAACCTCCGGGACTGGTCAAACCCCCGGGACCGGTCACAACCCCAGGACCGGTCTAACCCCCCGGGACCAGTCAAAACCCTGGGACTGGTCAAACCCCCAGAAATGGTCAAACCCCCGGGACCGGTCACACCCCGGTGTTGTTTATGTGCCTTTATGGGAATAACTGGTCTCAGACTACAGTACCGGCAGTCACCACCCCTGTATAAAAGGCGCTAACAGCCTTCTGTGTTTTCAGTTTCCCGATTGTCTCCATTCAGTAAAGACTTGTTATAATCAACTCCTGCCGTCCGTGCCTCAATTATACACGGACATAATATTGGCGACGAGCAGATACGAACATACCTACAGTCTGCACCAACTCATGGGATCCATTCCTGAAGCGAAGTGAGCAGAGGTCGAGGCCAGAAGGAAGAAAGAAGCAGTAGAAATGGGTGTCGACCATGGGCATCCGCCCCTGTGTCAGCGGGGTTGAAGATTTGCAGGAGAGGCTGTCGAGAGCGGGGCTTGGTTCCTGTCGATGGTGCTTCAGCTAATCGGGCTGGTGGCAGGAAGTACACTGATCCCTCCTGGGCGGCGGCGGTTTAGAACTCGAGCGGGTGCTTTGCAACGGGGCCGAGCAGCTTTGTCGGGAAGAAGAGAGAGAGAGAGGGTGGAGCACAGAGGGCGCAGCTGGTGCTACGAAGCCGGGCAGCGTACAGATCCGAGAAGAGGGAGGCAAGAGTCCCACAGAGTTGTTCCACGACGGGAAAAAAATAAAATAAAAAAATATTAAACGCGCAAGAAACCGCGAGGAGCTGCAGGTTGCCACGGAAACCATGGAAAGCGACGCTAGCAACAGCGGGGAATTGTCCGTTCTCGTAAGCGAAGTTGATGGGCCGATTGTGTGTGAGTGGTGTTAATGTTCCCGACTCCCGTGTCCGATTAGGGTGGGGGACGGCTCGTTGGAAAGCCCCGACGCTGGCGCAGATGAAATTGCCGGACTGGCCCCTGGCGAGTTGGGCAAAGTGTCGCAGTCCGGCAGCGGGTAACAGGCCAGCGGTCAGCGGCAGTTTATCGGTGATAACTTCGGGACGGAAAGTACGATCCGGTTGGGGTCAACTGCCACTGAACGGGGTGGCAGGGCCGCACAGAC
Source organism: Somniosus microcephalus (assembly GCF_052327205.1). Lineage (NCBI taxonomy): Eukaryota > Metazoa > Chordata > Chondrichthyes > Squaliformes > Somniosidae > Somniosus > Somniosus microcephalus. Next base: position 18,043,009 of record NW_028225181.1, read on the forward strand.
CAGTACCTGGCTTGTGTAGCTGCCTCTTTGCCCGGCCGAGGTACAGCCGTTGGCTGGAGACCGCTTTCCGACTGCTGAGCCGGTGCCGCGGGTATCCACCTTGACGCGCCGGCTGTCCGAGCAAGCCAGGGGCAAGGGGCATCCAGTGGTACCAGAACGGAGTCGGTCCGACACCGGGAAGCCGGGTGCCCGTCGCTCCGAATCGAGACCGGGGTTTTTCGTTTGTAACGTGGCGGGCCTTTGGACCCGGTTGTCCGGGCGGCAGTGGAACACACACAGACACTCGCATACACTGAGAGAGACAGAGAGAAGATAGAGATACACAGAGTGAGAAAGACAAAGTCAACTCAGTAACTGAAATGTGAAAGCTGACAACTGGGAAACCAAAAGTCAGAGCGACAAATGATTAACCAAGGAGGCAAATCATTACGATAGCAAAATACTGCAGATGTTGGAAATCCGAAATAACAACAGAAAATGCTGGAAAAACTCAGCAAGTCAGGCAACATCCGTGGAGAGAAATTTGAGTTGACGTTTCGGGTTTGACCCTTCTTCAAACTCATTAACTGAATTTCGAACATCGACAACTGGTTAACCAAAAGTCAGAGCGACAAATGATTAACCAAAGAGCCAACTCATTAACTGAAATTTCAAAGAGGCAACTCATTAACTGAAATTTGAACATCGACAACTGGATAACCAAAAGTCAGAGCGACAAATGAGTAACCAAGGACGCAACTCAGTAACTGAAATTTGAACATCGACAACTGGTTAACCAAGAGCCAGAGCGACAAATGATTAACCAAGCAGGCAACTGATTAACTGAAAACTTGTCATTCACATTTGGGAAGGAATTCCGGATGGGAATGTATTCGGCCTCCTTACCGGGGCTTGGGGTGCTCCTTTCCCGCTTGGGGAACCGAGTTGGGGTCGTCAAATGGCCTTGTGCATTGTTTGAAACACTGGTTAATGAGTTGTCAAGGTAGGAAATCATAAACCAAAAGGGCAACTCATTAACTGAAATTTGAAGATCGACAACTGGTTAACCAAAAGTCAGAGCGACAAATGATAAACTAAGGAGGCAACTCATTAACTGAATTTCGAACATCGACAACTGGCTAACCAAATGTCAGAGCGACAAATGAATAACCAAGGAGGCAACTCATTAACTGAATTTTGAACATCGACAACTGGTTAACCAAGATTCAGAGCGACAAATGATTAACCAAGGAGGCAAATCATTAACTGAATACTTGGCATTCACATTGGGGATGGAAGTCTGGATGGGAATGTATTCAGCCGCCTTACCGGTCCTTGGGGTGCTCCATTCCCGCTGGGGGAACCGAGTTGTGGTCGTCAAATGGCCTTTGTGCTTTCTGAAACACTGGTTAATGAGCTGTCGAGGTCAGAGCGACAAATGATTAACCAAGGAGGCAACTCATTAACTGAATTTCGAACATCGACAACTGGTTAACCAAAAGACACAGGGACAAATGAGTAACCAAAGGGCCAACTCATTAACTGAAATTTCAAAGAGGCAACTCATTAACTGTAATTTTGAACATCGACAACTGGTTAACCAAAAGCCAGAGCGACAAATGATTAACCAAGGAGGCAACTCATTAACTGAATTTCGAACATCGACAACTGGTTAACCAAATGTCAGAGCGACAAATGATTAACCAAGGAGGCAACTCAGTAACTGAATTTCGAACATCGACAACTGGTTAACCAAGAGTCAGGGCGACAAATGATTAACCAAGGAGGCAACTCAATAACTGAATTTCGAACATCGACAACTGGTTAACCAAAAGACACAGGGACAAATGAGTAACCAAAGGGCCAACTCATTAACTGAAATTTCAAAGAGGCAACTCAATAACTGAAATTTTGAACATCGACAACTGGGTAACCAAAAGCCAGAGCGACAAATGATTAACCAAGGAGGCAACTCAGTAACTGAATTTCGAACATCGACAACTGGTTAACCAAGTGTCAGAGCGACAAATGATTAACCAAGGAGGCAACTCATTAACTGAAATTTGAACATCGACAACTGGTTAACCAAATGTCAGAGCGACAAATGAATAACCAAGGAGGCAACTCAGTAACTGAATTTCGAACATCGACAACTGGTTAACCAAGAGTCAGAGCGACAAATGATTAACCAAGGAGGCAACTCATTAACTGAATTTCGAACATCGACAACTGGATAACAAAATGTCAGAGCGACAAATGATTAACCAAGGAGGCAACTCAGTAACTGAATTTCGAACATCGACAACTGGTTAACAAAATGTCAGAGCGACAAATGATTAACCAAGGAGGCAACTCATTAACTGAAATTTGAACATCGACAACTGGTTAACCAAAACTCAGAGCGACAAATGATTAACCAAGGAGGCAACTCAGTAACTGAATTTCGAACATCGACAACTGGTTAACCAAGTGTCAGAGCGACAAATGATTAACCAAGGAGGCAACTCATTAACTGAATTTCGAACATCGACAACTGGTTAACCAAAAGTCAGAGCGACAAATGATTAACCAAGGAGGCAACTCATTAACTGAATTTCGAACATCGACAACTGGTTAACCAAGAGTCAGAGCGACAAATGATTAACCAAGGAGGCAACTCATTAACTGAATTTCGAACATCGACAACTGGTTAACAAAATGTCAGAGCGACAAATGATTAACCAAGGAGGCAACTCAGTAACTGAATTTCGAACATCGACAACTGGTTAACAAAATGTCAGAGCGACAAATGATTAACCAAGGAGGCAACTCATTAACTGAAATTTGAACATCGACAACTGGTTAACCAAAACTCAGAGCGACAAATGATTAACCAAGGAGGCAACTCATTAACTGAATTTCGAACATCGACAACTGGTTAACCAAGTGTCAGAGCGACAAATGATTAACCAAGGAGGCAACTCATTAACTGAATTTCGAACATCGACAACTGGTTAACCAAAAGTCAGAGCGACAAATGATTAACCAAGGAGGCAACTCATTAACTGAATTTCGAACATCGACAACTGGTTAACCAAGAGTCAGAGCGACAAATGATTAACCAAGGAGGCAACTCATTAACTGAATTTCGAACATCGACAACTGGATAACAAAATGTCAGAGCGACAAATGATTAACCAAGGAGGCAACTCATTAACTGAATTTCGAACATCGACAACTGGTTAACCAAGAGTCAGAGCGACAAATGATTAACCAAGGAGGCAACTCAGTAACTGAATTTCGAACATCGACAACTGGTTAACCAAAAGACACAGGGAAAAATGAGTAAACAAAGGGCCAACTCATTAACTGAAATTCCAAAGAGGCAACTCATTAACTGAAATTTGAACATCGGCAACTGGTTAACCAAATGTCAGAGCGACAAATGATTAACCAAGGAGGCAACTCATTAACTGAAATTTTAAAATTGACAACTGGATAACCAAAAGTGGGAACTCATGTTTCGGACGGGCTTACATACGGCAGGCTGACGCCCGGCAGAGGCCCGGGCTTCGCCTCCCTGGCGTAAGCGACCGTCTCCGAATCGATAAAAGGCGTAAAATCGGAGTTCAGAGCGGGAAAAATTTTTCCCGAAAACGGCCGGAAAAAGAAAAATGTCTCCTTTTCCGCCGAGCAGGGTGGCATTCGAACGGGCACGGGAAGCCGCGTCTAACGGTGTAAAAACGGCTTGGCTCCGATGCGGGAGTGCGGAGATATGGCCGTTCAAAGTTGTACTGGAAGTCCGGAAGGAGAAAAATTTGACTGCCTGTAGCCGAAAAAAGTTCCGGCGGTCGGTCACAAAAGTCAAATCCGTCCCGCTGATTTGACACTTGTCATTTCTGGCAGGGGGGATTGGCGGGGTACCTGGAGAATGGTAGGAGGTGGTTTTTCGAGACTTTGTCTGTTTTCCAGATTACTGTCTAGGGCCTCCAGGTCTGCAGAGACCGACCCGGGCTGCCGTCCAACCGACTTTTAACCCTTTTTGGGTGGAAATTTATTTCCATTTTTAACCAATTTTCGGGTTTTTGGTCGGGCTTAAAAACGGCAGCCTGACGCCCGGCAGAGGCCGGGGCTTCGGCTCCCTTGCGTAAGGGACCGTATACGAAACGATTAAAGCCGAAAAATCCGAGTTCAGAGCGGGAAATTTTTTTCCAGAAATCGGCCGAAAAATAAAAATTTTCTCCTTTTCCGCCGAGCAGGGCGGCATTCGAACGGGCACGGGAAGCCGCGTCTAACGGTGTAAGAACGGCTTGGCTCCGACGCGGGAGTGCGGAGATATGGCCGTTCAAAGTTGTACTGGAAGTACAGAAGGGAAAAGATTTGACCGCCTTTTGCGGGCCTCGGGTGATGCTTCCCGGCCTGGGAAAGTGAGTTGCTCCCGGCAAATTGACATGTGCCATTTATGATTTCGAGACATCATTAACCAAAACACGGAAGTCCGATGGGAAAAGATTCGGGCCCTTTAAGCGGGCCTCCGGTGATGTTTTCCGGCTTGGGAAAGTGAATTGCTCCCGCCAAATTGACATGTGCATTTAACGATTTCGAGACATGATTAACCAAAACGCGGAAGTCCGATGAGAAAAGATTCGGCCGCTTCACGCGGGCCTCGGGTGATGCTTTCCGGCTTGGGAAAGTGATTTGCTACCGCCAAATTGACATGTGTCATTTCTGGCAAGTGTCTCCGAACATAGTTTATGAGTTGGAGTTCGGGAACTCATTAACCAAGACGGAAGTCCCGATGAAGAAAAAAAAAAGGCCCATTTGCGGCGATTTGGGTGCTCCTGGTCGGATACAGGTGGCCGTTTGACCCGCTGATTTGACACTTGTCATTTCTGGCAGGGGGGATTGGCGGGGTACCTGGAGAATGGTAGGAGGTGGTTTTTCGAGACTTGGTCTGTTTTCCAGATTACTGTCTAGGGCCTCCAGGTCTGCAGAGACCGACCCGGGCTGCCGTCCAACCGACTTTTAACCCTTTTTGGGTGGAAATTTATTTCCATTTTTAACCAATTTTCGGGTTTTTGGTCGGGCTTAAAAAACGGCAGCCTGACGCCTGGCAGAGGCCGGGGCTTCGGCTCCCCTTGCGTAAGGGACCGTATTCGACCCGATTAAGCCCCGAAAATGGATCCAAATGTCGGCCGACCAAGTAAGCTTGCTGGGGAGAGAGACTAAGTGCCGGGCTGGGCACCTCATTAACCAGTGAAAAGTTTTGGCTGCTGGAGAGACTAAGTCCCAGCCTGGGCACATCATTAACCATAAATGAAAAAGGCGAGGCCGAGTCTGGTGCATGGCTAACTGATTAACCAAATTGACAAGGCCCGGGCTGAAAGTGAATGAGCGACCCGTGGCCAGGGGGCTGGAATGCGGGAGAGAATCCAACCCCCAAAATATGGAAGTCCGATGAGAAAATATTCGGCCGCCTTTTGCGGGCCTCGGGTGTTGCTTCCCGGCCTGGGAAAGTGAGTTGCTCCCGGCAAATTGACATGTGCATTTTTTGATTTCGAGACATGATTAACCAAATCACGGAAGTCCGGTGAGAAAAGATTCGGCCGCTTCACGCCGGCCTCGGGTGATGCTTTCCGGCTTGGGAAAGTGAGTTGCTACCGCCAAATTGACATGTGTCATTTCTGGCAAGTGTCTCAGGACATAGTTTATGAGTTGCAGCTTGGGAAATCATTAACCTAGTCGGAAGTCCCGATGAAGAAAAAAAAAAGTGCCATTTGCGGCGATTTGGGTGCTCCTGGTCGGATAGAGGTGGCCGTTTGACCCGCTGATTTGACACTTGTCATTTCTGGCAGGGGGGGTTGGCGGGGTGCCCGGAGATTTTCGGGAACACGATTTTCAGAACAAAATTCACTCAGCGGGAGCACTTTGAAAATGCCCGAAAAGTGTTACTTTGCTAAAAGGCTCATTTTATCAATATAGAGACCTTTCAAAGAGTATTGGAAAGTCATATTAAAATGGTTTTGTGGCTTTTATGACTTAATGACAAAAAACTCTAAGTGTGAATCTGAAATCGTAGACAGACAGCAGAAACATATAAATAATTCCAGCGTCTAAGTTTCATTTGCTGTCTGTCACACAGGTGCCTCTGAACCGGTCAGGGCCTGTGACCCCACTGAGCTTGTGTTTTATGGCTTATGCACACGCAGTGTTTGCACCAAGTTCCCCTGTGTTGTGCGCTCAGTGGGCCCGTCCAAGACAGCAGAAACAAGACGTACATGCCAGCGTCTTTAAAGTTTCATTTGTTGTCTTGTCACACAGGTGCCTCTGAACGGGTCAGGGCCTGTGACCCCACTGAGTTGTTTACTGGGGCTAATGCACAAGCAGTGTTTTGTCAGATCCCACTGTGTTGTGCGCTCAGTGGGTCCGTCTAAAATGACAAGACAGCAGAAACATTCCAGCGAGTTCCATTTGTTGTCTTGTCACACAGGTGCCTCTGAACGGGTCAGGGCCTGTGAGCCCACTGAGTTGTTTACTGGGGCTAATGCACAAGCAGTGTTTTGTCAGATTCCACTGTGTTGTGCGCTCAGTGGGTCCGTCTAAAATGACAAGACAGCAGAAACATTCCAGCGAGTTTCATTTGTTGTCTTGTCACACAGGTGCCTCTGAACGGGTCAGGGCCTGTGACCCCACTGAGTTGTTTACTGGGGCTAACGCACAAGCAGTGTTTGTCAGAGAGTTCCACTGTGTTGTGCGCTCAGTGGGTCCGTCTAAAATGACAAGACAGCAGAAACATTCCAGCGAGTTCCATTTGTTGTCTTGTCACACAGGTGCCTCTGAGCGGGTCAGGGCCTGTGACCCCATTGAGCTTTGTGAGCAACGTATGCACACGCAGTGTTTGCAACGAGATTCCCCTGTGTCGTGCGCTCAGTGGGCCCGTACGACCGATTTGGTGACTCGCGTCCGTAGTGGGAGTCCCCGGGTCGGCCCAGTATAGAGAGAGGCTGGTGTTCAGGCTATTTCAGGGTTTCCTCTCGTTTCTGTCGCTGGTGACAAGACGGGCATGCACACGGCGAGTCAGAGAGAGGGTGTCGGCGCAGCTCCCGGTGTTTTCTTCCTTGGCCGCGCCCTTCTCTTTGTCCTTGAAACTCTTTCGCGTGAGTCCGAGACGTCCTGTGATTCTCAGTGGTCCTATTCAGGCAGCGGAGCGGGTGTCCGCGTCTTGTGCACGAAATCTTGTGTGCTCAGTGCGTCCCGTTCTGCTAGCTGAAGACGCTATTTCTCTGGCAAATTTCAGCAAAGAAACGCGCACGCAGACAGACACACGCACGCGTGGTGTAGGTTGTTGTTGTGTGAGTGGTTTTTCTTGCCTTGACGGTTACCGGTTGCAAACACAATTAAGTTGAACCCGGCACCAACCTCTCTGTGGTGGGGAGGCCATGTGCCCAGCAAGACAAAGCGATTGTTGGTGGTGGTGGTGGTGATGGTGCTGGTGGCTAATAAAGAAAGGTCGTATTTCGCTAGCTTTACCCCGAGCGTGTTCTCGCGACTTGGTTGGTCTTCCGTCCTGACGGTGGTTCCGCGCGCGTGCGCGAGCTCAGCCTGATGCAAAAACACCAAAAAACCCTTCTGTGCCTCACACAAAGTGGTGTGCTAATGGTCCGAGTTGTGTCGTTTGCATCGTATTGGACGGTCGGCCTGGTCGCGAGCCCGGCAAGGTGGGCTTTCGTTGTGTCGGCTTTTTTTGTACTGTTACACACGCACACACACCAGCAGGAGAGCTTCCCGGGGTTTGCTTCTTGCATCTGCCCGGAGCCATGGTCGGCCGCGTCCGGCGCCTCTTGCGCGGGCGAGAGGTTACATTCCAAACAAAAACTCGCCGAACTCGCACGAACAGGCAAAACAGTCGCACCGGTCCGGGATAGCAAACGAGTTTAGATCGGTCAGAGAGCCCGAGTTGGAGGAGTTGGGGTGGAATTTGAACGGTGCACCGAAAAGGTGATGTGTGTGTGTGCGCACGGCAGTTGGTTTCGGTCGGCTTGAGACAGGGACGGCCCTGGCACGCTTGGGTGGTTCTTCGTTCAGCATGGACTTTTGCGGTTCAATGACAGGCAGAGAAAAAAAGAGAAGATGGCGAGATGGGGAGGTGTCCTGGCTTGACTTTGATGCAACAAAAAGCCTGGCCCTCTTTGCTTTTCTAATTCTGCTGCCTACTGACGCCTCCGCCTCATGTCTTTGCTGTTCGTTGGCTTCCCCCTGTGTGACCTTGGCCTGCGGCCCTTCTTTCGACTTCCGTCTCTTCCAGTCTCGTGCATCATCTCTTATCTTGTGCCGAGCCTATCTCTCAACCTCTCTCTCTCTCTCACACGCAAGCTCTGCTGCTCCCCTCTTCTCGTCCGGATCGGACAACAATGGACTTTGCCACCGTCTTGCAAGCATTAACACCGCAGTCGAATTGAAGGGAGCTTCTGCGGGCTCGCGTGCTGCCTGGCGGCTCGTCGTCGGGACCTCGGCGAACGGCCACTGTGAGCTCTGCTGGGATTTGAACCGGTGATGCAGGCCCGGCTTTCTTTTCCCCCCGTAGTGCAACTTTGGTCGATCTAGT